>NC_143191.1:22444411-22760441 GCF_051530095.1 Phoenix dactylifera
TCTTATAACTAAACCATTTTTATCTAATTTATTTCTAAATACCCATTTTGTTCCAATTACTGAATTATGCTTTGGTCTTTCAGTTAATGTCCATACATTACTTCTTTTGAATTGATTTAATTCCTCTTGCATGGCATTTATCCAGTTAGTATCTTTTTCAGCTTCTTCATAAGTCTTAGGTTCTAATTGCGAAACGAAAGCAAGATAATCATTTAAATTTCTAAGAGATGATCGAGTTCTTACCCCTTGAGATGGATCACCAATGATTAAGTCTTTAGGATGTCCATGTGCATACCTCCATTCCTTTGGCACGTCTTGAGGTTGTGGTGGCACGCCATCATCTCCCTTGTCTTGATTTGGCACGTCATCAATTTTCAACTTTTCAAAGTCGATAATTCCTGTATCATCATCAACAATATTTTCTTTCCTAGCAGACTCACTATCAGACTCATCAAATATAATATTGACTGACTCTTCCACCACTAAGGTTCTTTTAT
Source organism: Phoenix dactylifera (assembly GCF_051530095.1). Lineage (NCBI taxonomy): Eukaryota > Viridiplantae > Streptophyta > Magnoliopsida > Arecales > Arecaceae > Phoenix > Phoenix dactylifera. Next base: position 22,444,909 of record NC_143191.1, read on the forward strand.
TGAATACTCTGTATGCCCTGCTAGATGTGGAGTATCCTAAGAAGATACCTTCATCTGACTTGGCATCAAATTTACTTAGATCCTCCTTGCCATTGTTTAAGATAAAACATCTACATCCAAAAACTTTAAGATATTTAGCAGTTGGTTTCTTATTCTTCCAAAGTTCATAAGGAGTTTTCTTAGTTATTGGTCGTATTAAAACTCGATTTAGAATATGGCAAGCAGTGTTTATAGCTTCCGCCCAAAAGTACTTTGGAAGATTTGACTCACACAACATTGTGCGTGCCATTTCTGCCAATGTCCTATTTTTCCTTTCAACAACCCCATTTTGTTGAGGCGTTCTAGGTGCTGAAAATTGATGTGATATACCATTTTTAGTGCAAAATTCTTCAAAGTGTTGATTTTCAAATTCCGTACCATGATCACTTCGAATTGCTACTAAGGTGAGTTTCTTTTCATTTATGATATTATTATATAGTTTCAAAAATTCTGAAAATGCTTCATTCTTATGTGCCAAAAATGAAACCCATGTATACCTTGAAAAATCATCAACAATGACTAGTCCATACTTCTTCCCTCCTAGACTTGTGGTTCTAGTAGGTCCAAATAAATCCATGTGTATGAGTTCAAATGGTCTAGTTGTTGATACTACATTTTTCGATTTGAAAGATGACTTAGTTTGTTTTCCCAATGAACATGGTCCACATATTTTGTCCTTTTCAAAGATCAATTTTGGCACATCTTTTATTAGCTCCTTCTTAACTAGTTTTGATATTAATTCCATACTAGCATGTCCTAATCTTCGATGCCAAAGCCAACTGGTTTCATTTTTCTTTTCTTCATTAGTAATTAAGCACAAACCATTTTTCTTGCCTAACTCATGAAGGTCTACTAAATAAATATTTCTTTGCCTTTGTCCTACAAGTACAATGCTATTATCTTTAGGATTTGTGATTATACATACAGATGCTTCAAATGTAACTTTGAATCCTTTATCACAAAATTGACTTATGCTAAGAAGATTATGTTTCAAACCTTTAACTAATAAGACATTTTCTATAAAAACAGATGGAGCAATGAAAATTTTACCCTTTCCAATGATATACCCTTTACCATTGTCTCCATAGGTTACTACTCCACCTTTCTTTGGTTCCAAGGTGACAAATTGATCTTCGTCACCGGTCATGTGTCTTGAACAGCCGCTATCTAGATACCAACGTTTTTCAACTTTGTCAGCTGCAAGACACACCTGCAATCAAAATCAAGAAGAAACTTTAGGTACCCAAACTAAGTTGGGTCCTTTAGGGTTAGTACTCCATGTTCCTTTTGGAACCCAAACTTTCTTGATTTTAATCTTTTGATTATTACTTGATTTGTTTTGACTAGACTTTCTAAAGTTACATTCATATGCTCTATGTCCTATCTTATTGCAACAGTAACAAGTAATATTTTCACTTTTAGCTTTTACAAAAATATTCTTTAAGAATTTTTGTTTCCTATTTGTTCTATAGCCTAAACCAGCCTTATCATATACAGCTTTTTGACTATCAAGGATCATGTTTAATTTGGTAGAACTAAGAGTAAATTTATCTACCAAGGATTTATATTTTTCAGCATCTTCTTTTAACTTAATATTTTCAGCAATTAGATTCTTGATTTCATTTGTAAGTTTCCTACTTAATGTTTCATAGTTATGAGACAGTTTTAACTTATCTTTAATGAGAGATTGATTTTCTTCTTTTAGAGCTTTATTTTTATTAATTACTTTCTTATGTTCTTCCATGAGTTCTAAGAATGCATCATGCAATTCATCAACAGTAAAATCACAGTCAAGTTCAGAATCTACCTCATCGTCATTTGCCATATGACACATTTGGGCCGTCTCTTGATGATCTTCCTCTTCTGAACTTGATTCCTCACTTTCACTCCATTCAGCCATGAAATTCTTCTTTTTCAACTTTCTTGCCGTCCACTTCAAATCTGGGCAATCTATCTTATAATGCCCGGGTTTGTTACACTCATAGCAAATTGGGGTTTCTTTTTCTTTTTCTTTCTCCTTACCCTTCTCTTTGCTTGAATTACCTTTGAGGAAGGGTTTCTTTTTATTTAGCCTATTCTTACCTCTCATAAATCTTCTGAATTTTCTTCCAAGCACAGCCATCCCTTCATCAATATCTTCATCATCATCTGAATCTTCCGATTCAATTTGTTGTCTAGGGGTGGTAGTCTTTAGGGCAATGGGCTTTCTTCTCTTGACCTCATCTTCTGAATTTTGCCTCATTGTCAACTCATGGGTCATGAGTGATCCTAGAAGCTCCTCTAACTGCAGTGTGTTGAGGTCCTTTGCTTCTTGGATGGCGGTTACCTTGGCCTCCCAATTCCTTGGTAGAGACATGAGAATTTTTCGCACCAAATCAGAATTAGAATAAGACTTTCCTAAACTTTTAAGCCCATTTATAATGTCAGTGAAGCGAGTAAACATATCAGTTATTGACTCAGTAGATTCCATTTTAAACAGTTCATACTTGTGTACTAATATGTTTATCTTAGACTCCTTAACTTGATTGGTCCCTTCATGTGTGACCTCAAGTCTATCCCAAATTTCTTTGGCAGTGGTGCAAGTGGATATTCTATTAAATTCATTAACATCTAATGAGCAATAAAGCATATTTATAGCTTTTGCATTTAACTGTGCTAGTCTTCTATCACTTTCATTCCAATCCATTTCTGGTTTGGGTATGATAGTGCCCTCTATGTTAAGTGTAGGTGTGTGAGGTCCTCTAGTGATTATTTGCCACAGTTCATAGTCTGAAGCTTGAATGAATATCCTCATTCTAGCTTTCCAATAAGTGTAGTTTGTGCCATTAAATAGAGGTGGTCTATTTGTGGATTGCCCCTCACTCATAGAGCATCCCACTTGGGTTGTCATGATCTTTAACTCTTGATTGTTAGATCAACGAGCACTATTAGAGCACCTTGCTCTGATACCACTTGTTGCCCAAGGTGACAATCCAAGAGGGAGGGTGAATTGGTTTCTTCTAAATTTTTGGTGTTTAAAAAGGACTTTCTTAATTGAGTGCGGTGGATGCTTTCTTAGATTACTTGAATGAATTAAGCTAGTGCAAGAATAGAAGATAATGCAAGAGTAAATGTAAATACAAGCACAAACACAAACACAACAATATATAGTGGTTCGGTGCTCTCCTTAGCACCTACGTCCACTCCCCAAGCAATCCCTTGGGATTTCACTATAATCTCGCGGATTACAGTTGGATTGTTTTCCGGGCTCACAATCCAAAAACCTTTGTTGGTTTTACGGGCTCACCAACGAACCTATACACTTTGGTTTTCCGGGTTCACCAAAAACCTTTGTTGGTTTTGCGGGCTCACCAATGAACCTTTACACTTTGGTTTTCCGGGTTCACCAAAAACCTTAGTTGGTTTTACGGGTTCACCAACGAACCTTTACAAGTAGTTTGATAAACAAAAAGAAAGATTCAAACTCCTAAATGAGCAAATGTAACAATATGAACTACAAAGAAGAGTTAGAGAATATTTATCGCTTTTAAGTTGCTTCTCTCTTCTTTTTCAAGGATGCTTCACTTCTTCAAGGGAGGATGGAGCTCTTGATGCCTCTTTGAAACTGCTCAATCCCTTTCTTTGATTGTTGAGTGAAGCTCTTGATGAAGGAGATTATGGCACTTTTGTTTTCTTGTGTATTCCTTGATATTTCTCTCAAAAGATATTTTCTCTGATGAATAGTGCCCCTTTAAATAGTTTCCAACCTTCTTTGGACAAGCCCCAATGGTCAGATTTGAAAAACTAGCCGTTACTCACCTTGGGAAGAGCAAAAAGTACATCTGCAGAACTAGCCGTTACTGTTCAGCCCGTGTTTGGGTCGGCTCAACCTGTCCTTGGGTCGACCCAACTTTTACTTGGGTCGACTCAAACATTCCTTGGGTCGACCCTCTCAGAAACCACAGAAACCTGAATTTCAGCCTTCCTTCTCATGGGTCGACCCAACCAATTTTTGGGTCGACTCAAAGTTCACTTGGGTCGACTCAACTTCTTCTTGGGTCGACCCTCTCAGTAATTCCAGAGAACCATTTTCTGTCTGTCTTTCTGTCTTGCCTTTGGGTCGACCCTCTCAGGGTTTGGGTCGACTCAAGCTTGGGTCGACTCAACCACTGTTTGGGTCGACCCTCTCAGTAAATCCAGAGAGCTTATTTCCTTCCTGTTTTGAGGTTCTTCAAGGTTGGGTCGACTCATGCTTACCTTGGGTCGACCCAACTCACTGTTCATCTGTGCCATTTTTGCAGGAGTGTGCCAAATGATTTCTTGATGTGCCGGGGTCGACCCAATCAACCTTTGGGTCGACTCAATCTACACTTTGCTGCATTCTCAAGGTTAGATTCATTCAAATGAACAAAAACATGTCTCTATATCAATTCATACAAATATACTGAGAGTAATGAACTTATAAATGAAGTATCAATTTAACTTTTAATATACTCTAGATAATTGCTTGTTAATCATCAAAATAACACTATCATCCTCAAGGGCGTCAAAAGCCGATGACCCGGGCAGGAGGCGGCGGAAAACTCCACGGCCAGAAAATAGGGCAGGTCCCCTATTTCGCTTGGAACAGGGGTCTAGCCCCTTTTTTTATTTCACGATTTTTCAAACGAAATAGGAGACATGTCCTGTTTTCTAGCCGCGGAGACCGGAGGAGCGTCCTCCACATGGCTCACGGGCCTCCGCCGGCCGGCTTCTACCTCCCTCTCTCTTCCTTTCTCTCCCTCTCCCTCCCTCCCCCGCTCACTCTCTTTTTTTCTCTCTCCTTCTCCCCCTCGAAATCCATTGCCAGAACCGTACCAGTCAGCAGCCAGGACGGCTCGGAACGGCCGAAACCACCAAATTCGGGACAATTTTGCCGACCCTGGTTAAGACACTCTCTCATAGTAATCTATATATGAGACTTCAATCTTACCACTAATACTGAAATTAAAACCACAACAATACAATTACTGTTAAGGATAGTACTAGTTCTGAAACCAGCATAGTATGATTCTTGCGGCTACATAAAAGCAGAAGTTACAACTAAATTTTCCAAATATACTTTAACATAATTAAACAAGAAAACATACTAAAATGTTTTGGTTTAGCCATTAACATCCACAGTCCAAGTGGATCTCCTAGGATTAAGAAAGGTTCTAGGAACCCTCAGAGATGCTTTGGCTCCAATGTTGGAAACTAGAACAATCTTATAGGTTTCAGGGAGGCATATGACTCCATTCAATAGGTTATTTGAATTTGTAGGTAGGTGTTGAATAATTTTGGCAGATAAAAGAACCTATTTTATTTTCAAAAAGCCATCCTTGTTCTTCATGTCCTACCTAAAAGGAATCCTAAACAATGAAAAGAAAAAAGAATTCATGTAGGTGATAAATCATGAATGCATGATTACATTGAAAAAATGTTTGGAATGCTTATAAGGATTAGAAACTAAATAATAAAAGCACTACTGCCTAGTTTCATCTCGTTCTTTAGCCTGGTATAACAGCAAACATGAACTGCATTATTAATTGATTCAGGCATAAAATTGTACTGAAAACAATGATTTGACTGCTAAACAATATGAAATAAAGAATGCACTGTTCAATAATCAGAGCCTTTATTAGGTATAATATATTTTCAGCTGAAAATGGTTCATCAGATAAAGAAGCATAAACTACTTACCATTATGTCTTTTTGACGTATAATCTCACCACGCTCTCCCTCCAGAAGATTTTTTGTGTTTAAAATATCAACTTCAAAAGTTTCTGCAAGAAACACGAAAACTAAATGTCACTGCAACCTTTAATATTTATTCCGATATTAGCATTGCACAACAGTAAAGCTCTAAACTCTGAAGTCAATTGTTTCAATATTTTCTTCCAATTAGTCATGTTCATTGGATAACAACAACCCACAAGCCATTTCCAAGCTACTTGAGAGTTGGTTTTATAAGTTAGTTCACTGGTACTGCTAATGGGCTCGAGTTGAACTGAGGCTCTTCAATCTGGTCCTGCACAGACAGAAAATGGGCTTCAGGCCCACTCCAAGTCACAGATTCCAGGTCTAAATCATGTCCGCCTGGTTCTCGATGAACTTGACTCAAGCTCATCCCGAAGCCCCACACTTCAATATCAGTTGCATTTATGTTATATATGTATTTTGACAACTATTTCGAGATTTTTGACCATTTATCTGACATAAATTGCCTAAATCAAAGATAAGAGAAATCTAAAAACACACCCTCACTCCTCCGAGTTGCCTCTCCTGTCACTTCAACAGCCACGGGCTGCCTCCACCACACTTCTTGTTGCTACCAGCTTTTGATCATGGAGAGCTCATATCTCTCTCTCAGCATGTTCTTTTTTCCCTAAAATATCCTCCTCCCGAACATAACTATAATCTTCTCACCAGCTTCCCCCATTCCCCAAACATTAAAAAAAAAAAAAAAGTTTACCCATCGCGTGTATAGCACACCTGATTTCCTTTGACCATCAAGCACCCCTCCTCACCTTGCCTCTCTCTCCTTTCGAAAGGAAATAAATCTCCATTCTCCATCCATGCCCAATAGTTATTAAAGCCACAAATACAGTGGGTTTCAGAAGAAGGAAAGACAACTTTACTATTATCCCCATTCCTTCTCAGCATCCTAAGACAATGCTGGTGGCAGTAGTTTACTGATGGTCATTCATTTCAACGGAGCAGATTGTGTTACCAGAAGGTAAGGCCCCATTTGACATCTCTGTCAATTTCCATCTTTGGGTTTTCATTTTCAAAGACGCAAAAAATGAGATAGAACTGGAATTAGGTAATCCAAGTTCCATTTTCAGTTTTTTTGAAAATCCTTTCTCAGCGTCTAGCAATTGTGGAAACTCAAAATTCTAGTTTTCACTTTTTTGAAAATGAAAACAACCCATGGTCACCACCACCGCCACCATCACTCCCGGCAACCCCACCAGTGCCACCAACCACCACTGCCACCAAATACAACTCAAGTGACTATCAAACAAATTTTAGGTTTCAGTTTTCCAACAAAAAAAAAACTGATTTTAGTTTTCATAAAAATTGAAAATGGAAATTAGAAGTGATGCCAAACGCAACATAAATTAGCCATACGACCACTACTGGCATTCAACTCTTCCTCCAAGACATTTTGAGGATCTAAAAGAATGCCTACTCCAGGAAACAAAGAGCTTTGACTGCAAATATGGACTAGCTGGAATGGGTTTGAGCCCAAGGCTCACTAAGTTAAGCCTGGGACAAATCAAGCCCAGCCTTAGGGCTGCAAATGGGTCAAGTTGGATCATGAATGGGCACAACCCAAACCCATTCAATATTTGAATCAGGTCAAAAAAATTTGAGAACCCAAACCTAATCCAATTCCTTTCGAGTTGGATCAGATTGGATTTAATATTAATTTTATCAATCCTCTAGGTTTTTTGAGTCAAATAGGCCAAAAATAATCCAAATGAATTATAATAAATATATAAATTTATTATCTAATTATATCATAAACACGTTATGCAATAAAATAATAGTAAGCAGAATATAAACATTCACAAAAACATATTCTTCATAGAATTTGATTGATAACCATGCATGATTATAATCAACATAAATTATTGACAAATTATATCTTGAGAAAAAATAATTCTAATATTCAAGGAGGGTTTTGAAAGTGTATTATACTAGGTTTGAATCAGTTTGGATCGGTTTGGGTTCAGACTTGGAATTTTAGGATCCCAAACCAATCCATATCCAAAACAAGTCATGTTTTCATAGCGGAACCTAATCCAAATACCTTTGATTCAAGTTGGACCAAATTAATTTTGGGCTGGTTCCAGATTGGAAACAGGTTAAAACAATCCACTTGCAGCCCTACCTCGCCTAGTTGGTGATTTGGAACTCAGGCCTGTTACGCCTTTAGACAAATTAGGCATGGATCATGCTTAGGTTTGCGCAACCTGAAACTAGCCCATAATCAACCTCTAGATCACCATGTACTCCTAACAATGGACCTGCCATCTCTTTTTTTGCCCTTTTTGTCTTTGGACAATAATAATGGAGCTGTCATCTCTCACTGTTAGTATTTTGGAAAAGGTTTCATCAATTTCCATCAAAGACATTTGCAGGTTGGCACACTAACCACTCCACCAAGGACATAGTATTATAAGGTCAATGTACATGAACAAATCATTTTAATAGGTTCAGACTATTCTTATCCATCCTAGATGTACTATTTCGAACCTCCCCCAATTCTGTCCCATTTACCTGAACATCCATACTCACTAATCTCTAAATCCAAAGTATAGCTATTTAACAGTCTAGATTCTTGTCCATGTACACTGTCACTAGATCTGCCACATAAGTTGCTCAGCAGATGAAAAGCAAGATACCAAGGCTCTCAAAACCTCAACACAGCTGCTCCTCTTGTTCTAATTGAGGTTGGCCAGAAATCACTTATCAAGTTATCAATTTTTGAATAATAAGAATTTTGGTATTGTACAAAATTCTAGAACTTTTGAAGATGAAGATGAATATGTAAAGCTAATTGACAAGCCACTGATCAAACTCAAGCAAACTTTGGTAAAGAAAAGATATCTATCCCTAACAATTCTCAGTTTCACTGGCAGGAAATCATTATTACAAGCCATCAATATCTAGAAAGCATTGATACAATATGGCATTACAAAAAGCATCTTCAAATATTGCATATATAGCAGCATACCAAGGTCGCGATTGTTGATACCAATGAGCTGGATTCCATCAATGCCCAATACTCGGTCCATTTCCCTTTCATCATGCACCTAAATCCAGAGCAAAGAAAAGTTAACGGATCAGAAAGAATATTTCAAAACTACATAATGCAAAATGCTGAAGAATTTTTCAGAGCCAAGATATTATCAAATTGACTCCATTGTACATTTCCAGAAGCTAAATCAGTTTGATGTAACCATATTTTGGTCTGAAATATATACAGATAAGTTGATGGAAATTCTAAAATTATTTCTTAAAAACTTAAAGAGTAAAAACTTCTAATTTGTTCAAACTTCATATTTAGCCAAAAAGACCTGCTTCTTATAAGGGACAGATTACATTTTGAATTAGGAAAGGGTAGGCCTTGTCACAATGGTAACATTGCTCCATCTTAACCTGGGTGGGTGTCAACAGGCTCTCGTCATATGAGGATAAGGCTGTATACGTCTGACCCTCTCTAGCCTCGTGATGGCAGGAGCCTCATGCACTATGATGCCCTATTTAGATTATATCTTAAATTAGGAAGTATTAATAGATGCTAAAAGTATGGCTCATACCAAACTTACTAGCAAGATAGTAAAGCAACTCTGAGTTGCAAGAAGATTTAACTATCTTGACCAAAGCCAAGTCAGCAAGGCTCAAAGATAGTTCCCACTAATAATTGAGCTTCTAATAGTTAACATTTCATTTTGAGGATTCTACCATAAAACTATTTTTCTTTGCTTATAAAACTTTTAATGGTGATACTCAGTTATCGGAAAAGGGTAAGAGGAAATTTCATGTGTTTTGCAAACTCTACAGAGCATAGGAGTTATTTTTATTATCGAAAATTATATTGTAGGAGATAGATCAAAATTGAAGTCAAAGAATATAGCAACAATCATGCAAAATAATGGAGCAAGATAACAAACCTCAACCAATGCTGCTAAGCCTAGCATTCTGCAGATCTTAGTAAAATATTTGATATCAAGATCAGGCAACACAGCAGCAATCAAAAGGATTGCATCTGCACCCTTTGACCGAGCATAGTAAATTTGCCAAGCATCAATAATGAATTCTTTGCATAGAAGAGGGCACTGCATTTTCTCACCAATTAAGAACCCATATTAAAACGACATTTATCACATAAGATAATAAACAAAGTGGCATTGGCATATCGTTCTACAATGCCAAATGACTGTATTGGTAACATGTCCAATGATACAAACCTCAACACCAGCTCTGCGTATAGCCTCTAGATTTTCAAAGCTTCCCTGAAAACAAGAAAGGCGGCATGAGAAATGGCTAATCAAATGAATATGGTTGGGTTCCAGTTTCTGATTGACTTTATGAACCCACAGTAATGGTGAAACCTTGCAAGTCAAATAGAGTATCTCACCTGAAAGTATTTTTCATCAGTCAAGACACTTAAGCATGCTGCTCCATTTTTCTCATAGCCATTAGCTATTTTAACCTGTTTTCAATCTAATCATAGTTAGTTGTTGTTTTTCAAAGCAGAGATAAAAATATGAATTTGTTCCTGAGAAGGTCCAAGGTTAGGTGTAAAAGCCATATAATTCTAGGAAACTCAGATGAATGGACTTGTGAAACTCTTAAGGGCTTGTTTGGATATTCCTAGAGGATTGGGCTGAACATTCTGTAAAATTCGTAAATTGGGCTGTCCATTTAAGCATGGCCCTATATCAACCAAATACCGCCTAGCCCAAATCATGTGAGAAGAAAAAAAAGACCACTATAGATTTTTTTTCTTCCTGCAGCCCAAAGGCTAGGACCTAGGATGTGTTTGGACAGGCTCTTAGAAACTACAAGTTAGATGGGCCAACAAGCCCAATTCCTAAATAATTTTTAGCCTAATCCTGCAGGAATATCCAAGCAAGCCCTAAATATAAGAGATGGAGATACTAGCAAATATGTCATCAAGAGCTAGAAGATTAATGCAAAAATTCATGTAATGAGTCCCAATAACATTGTTCAACACTCATTAGCATAGCCACTTTACAAAATCCATTAACAGACAGCACCAGAAAATGTATCACCCATTCAGGAGCATGACTTAATCAATGTTCAGGCACCCTCTACTTCTCTACAACAGGGATTTAGTAATTAAGAGATAGCCTTTCATTTCTTACCAAAAAAGAATATAGCCTTTTATTAACAAAAATAATTATATAACCAGAAGAACAAAATTTATTTCAACCTTTTTAGGACTGGAATTCTAATCTCATAATAACTTTGAAACTAAATCTCCAACAATTATTATCTTAGATATAACCTGTATCGATGTCAATACGTGTAATATGAATCCTGAGAAGTGCCATGTGCCACATATTCAATTTGTTGAGAAGCCTAATATATATTGTCTATTAATTCCCTTACAGCTTAAGCTTTTGGTGTCAAGCAGTTAGCTAACATGATATCAGAGCTATGGTTGTTAGAGGTCATGGACTCAAATTCTGTCTAAGTCAATTATTTATTTAATCTGTCCATTTGTCATCTTGGGTTGTTTCTTGTCTTGACTCATCCCCGGTTGTTATCTTGAGTCATTTATTGACTTGTTCTTTCCTCCATGTGCATGATACAGGACACGTGAGATCGTGTTAAGGCCTGCTGGACGTTGTTGACCCAATCCATAACAGCTTCAGCTTTTTGGATCAACTGTCGGTTAAGGTCAAAACAAGCATAGTCAAAAAAGGAAACCTTTATATTACAAGGAAAATCTGAAGAAGTGGGATTTAAACTATCAAATAGTAGTTCAATATGAAGCCTTTCTTTAAATTCAGTTATACAGATCTTCACTTCTGTAGTTTCTACTTCCTGTATTATTTTTGACATTCACACAGGAAACTGCATAAACAACAAGCTAACGCCAAAAACAAGCACCGAACAAAAGCTGGACATGTATGATGAAGAACTATGTCAGTGCTACATATTGCTACATTCAGAATTTTATGACATATATATATATATATATCTTAAACACATACAAAGACAACTAAGCTAAATGTTAAAATTATGAATGTCAACACAAGCAGAAAACTTATATTTTCAGATTCCACAGAAGGATTGCTCAACCTTTTCTTTAGTAACTACAAACCCTATATTGGAATGAATGCATAAAAAGAACAAAGGGCAGAAACAGAAAAACCTACTGGGTCAAAATCCTCACGCAGCATGCCTCTGCTTGGAGAAGCCTTTTTCACCTCAGCTATCAAAGCTGGCATACCGGTTTGTTGATATGATGCCTTCAAAGCCCCAACAAAATCTCTAACAGGAGGAGCATCAGTGAGAGCTTTCTTCAGCACATTTAAAGGTTTTCTCTCTTTCATCTGGAAGTGAGAAAATTTAATAGTATTTACCCTTCCATTCATGGAATAATATTCAGATCAAATCACTATTAATAGTTCAGAAATTGCCTGTGAAACTTCTATGTCCTTGTCCCATAGTATCTTCTCAAGAATGTTGCGTGGAGTGTTTCCCTCATTCTCCAAGCGGAACTCAAAGGGTCCCACCATGTGCGTAGGTGGTCCAGTTAGAGGGCGTCTTCTAATTCTTATACCCTGTTTTGCTGCTCCATCATCTGGCAAGTTTCCATTTTCCAACTCTCTGACTTTAATAGAGTTTGCAGTATCATCGTCAGTGGAGGTTACAGAGATACATGCACCTGTTGACTCCTGAAAAAACAACACTACATGTTCACAATGTTGTTTCCTTATTTCCTTTTGTCCCGGTATTAATGATTTTGTCAAGTTAGCACAAAATATGCAAAAACTTAAAATTAGAACCACCACACAAAACCCAGGTCAATGTCAATCTCCACGTGCATTAATAAAATGGAAATAAAATTTGCCCCACATTCTTATGCAAAGTTCTCATAAGAAGAGGAAAAAGCAAAACAAGATAAATCAACAACTAGCTAACTCGAACCATTCTGCTCAGAAATTTCTAATCTAAAAACAAATCCACAATAACCATAAATATGCTCCCTCTCATGCGTTGTACCCTGCCAATCATGGTGCAAAGTTACAGCGGACCTTTATTTCTGATTTAAAAATGCAAGGAACAAGCTGTTAACCTTCTTCACCACTTACGTAAATTAAAAATAAAATTAATAATGAAATCCAGTTCTAAATATCTTATTATTATTTTCTTCATCCATATGCTTACTTTACATCACCTACAGCTAAAATTGCTGAGCCAGAAATTGGAAGAAAAACAGAACAAGAAAAGAAAGACACTATTTTCCCGACCCAGATGCTCCATTTACTACATGGATTCTTATATTTTTTCAAAATAAAAATAATAACAACAATCACGAAAGAGCTCCACCAAGCTTCTTTTTTAAGTAAAACTATAACAATCAAACTCATCTAGAACCCCTTTAGAACTGAAATACGGGAATCAACCACATCAATCTCAAATTCCTAAAAGGATAATTGGGAATAATAATAATAATTTAATGCATATTTCCCACCACAAAGATATTAAAAAACAAAAAAAACAGGTATCAAACTCAAATCATTAATAACTAACCAAACCGGAAGAGCTACAGAGAACCTTACAGACCTCTTCGGCTCTGGTGCAGCGGAGGGGAGTCGATTTCCGTCCGAAATCCATCGGAATTCCCCCAACCCAAATCCTCGAGGAGAGAATTCTCCTAGATTTCCGGGCGGAAAAGCACGGACCCGAAGCCCTGATTCTAGGAGAGGTTCCGATAGCGATTCCCACCATTCCTTCCCGACCTCAAGAAGAAGAGAGGAGGAGGAGAGGCGGAAACCAGGGTAATTATATCCACCCTCGGTTCTAGCCTCCGGCGACTCGAGGTGCCGGTGGAGAAGGTTTTGGAGCGACGTGGGTCATTGGGTGGGCACCGCACGTGCGAAATGTGGATTTAGACGTTTGAGCACGCGGCCACCTTAACGGGTCGGATCCGGATGGCTTAGAGGATACCCAGCAATCAAGCGGAAGCCAACGAGGCCAACATCTTTGCTCAATCCGGAAAAAAAATGGAGGACATGGGATAAGATTGGAACAATACATATTTGATTAGCCTGCACAAGGGTGACACGCACAAAGCAAGAAATAGTCCAAAAATAAAAATAAAAATAAAAATAAATATTTTGGCAGCCTATCCGTATTTGTTGAGCAATAACAAAAAATAAGTTTAAATTTGGACAACTTTGTTACTGAAAGGCCCACTAGCAAATTTAACCAATAATCACATAACCGGCTAAAACTTGTAGTCAATCTATAAGAAATCTATGTTGCAGTTCTTTCTAATCTACATGGATCATGAATTAGATTAACTCATCCAGCTCGATCATACTGGAGGGTGACTCGGCCACAGTGATTAGTTGGATCCAGGAGGGTCCGAGGGGTGGTGGTGTAATTCATCTCCTGCTTCGAGACATCTGGATGATGATAAGAGATAGGGTGATCTTCTAGACCAAGCATGTATTTAGAGAGGCTAATGAAGCTGTGGATTGGGTGACTGGCTAAAGGGGTGGTGGTGTGATTCATCTCCTGCTTCGAGACATCTGGATGATGATAAGAGATGGGGTGATCTTCTAGACCAAGCATGTATTTAGAGAGGCTAATGAAGCTGTGGATTGGGTGACTGCCTATATAGCCAGTCACTCATGAGGCACCATGTGGGCCGGGAGGAGGAGTTGCCTCGAAAACTCCACGACCTTTTGTTTTTTGACTTTATTGGGTGTATTTGTGCTTGTACTATATAAAATACCTATTTTAGCCCAAAAAAAAAAACTTACTAGGAAGTTATTGATTAAGCCCTTAATATTTTTTAAATACTTAAAATCTCTCGAGCGCACGGTTGATATAGAACTAAATAGGCATCCATGCAAACTCTTATTCATCTGTCTTTTGTATTCTCTCTTCTCTTGTTGGTCGCATGGATTAGACATGCTATATTCTAATAATTATGATCGCATCTTTCATCCATATTAGTATCCCAGCATGTGAAAGAGAAGCATGCTTAAAGTATCAACTGCTAAGTTGGATGTAAAATATGATAAAAGACTTAAAATTTTGATAAATTAATGTTTTAGAACAAAATACACACTATCTTTCATTTAAAAGAAGTAGAACAATCTTGTAATTTGGTTTTATAGAGATATGTTCGGTGGCTTTTACCAAAATAATTTCTTATCCCGTCTAGCCTCGTTCAATCATTCAACCTGGAACGAGCAAAACTTAACAAACCTTGAGAGACCAGCAGCTAGTCCATGTTTACATCAATTTCTCATGGATTCAACCGAAAAAATACAGCACTCATGGAACACCGATCCAAATCCATCATCTCTTGCATCAAGCACAATCCCATCGTTAAAAAAGTATTAAGCGTTTTTTTTTTTTGCTAAACCGGATGTATCATTCAGTACGGGTACGAATACACTTCCATTGATAAAAAGCCTTTAATATCCTCCGCTACTCTAATTTCTTTTCTCCTATTTCCTTTATTCCTTTTATTTATTCCAGGTCAAAAGAAAACCTGATTCTTAGTGCATTTTCATTAACACATTGAAAAGAAAATAAAAAGCACATTGCGAATTCCAGCAGCATCAAGGAATGCACACTTTAGGATCAAATTAAAACTCATTCTAAGATTAGTGGAGCACTGCAGCAGGTCTGTTGTATAAGCGACTTAAAATGATGTGTTTCAAGATGAGTTGGCAAACAGGTGCACTGCTTCTTTCTGAAGAAAGGTTATGCATTGGTCGTGCATGTTGCAGTCACTCCTTACGGCCTCTATAGATGAATTTATTTATGAATCTGTCTCGAATGAAACATTATACCTTACCCAAATGGATCTCTGATTGCATCTTATCCAATTCCGAACACGGAAATCAGTAATGTTATGCAATATTGTTTAGTTCTGCATTTCATATCCATGCGTCCGGATTCAGATGACAGTAGAAAGCTTGGAGGCTGGTAGCCTGGTACTGGCAACATAGATAGCCGAATCATAATTACGATAAAAAGTTATTTGTAAGTGATGCCGGAAATATAAAGGGGAAAGACAACAACGAACACTCCAACACCAATCAGAAATTTGAGAATAAAGGTAAATCCAAAATCCCCAAGAACTAGAACAATTGATAGATAAAAACTCACCACCCAGGGGATACGGAGTTTGATAGGAAAAAAAACTCACCACCTAAAAGAATCCACCCTAGGGATACAAAGTTCTAGTGATCAACATTCACAGATAATATCCCTGAGATACAGAGCAAGAAAAGCCCAGAGATATAGAACACCCAAAAGAAGAAAAACAAACCAAAGGTTTAATTCCTTAATTCACTCAAACTCGAATTAAATTCTCTCTTAAAACAAAACATAGGGCATGTCTTTATATAGGCACGTTTGGAATGCTTTTTAAGCAATTACAAATAATCCTAAACTTAGGGAGAAGACATCCTATAAAAAAGAAAAACACCATATATTGGCATTCCATAAGAGTCTTAAACGTGAAGGAAAAGAAAAAATACCATATTTAGGCGTTCCAAAATTTGCCTTTGCTTAGGCATAAACCAAAAATAAATTGCCATAGTGTGGAGTGATTGATTATACCCCTATTTGATTTTGATGAGCTCAAAGCATCTGAGTATATTTCATGTTGTACTAATGAATTCAATCTAGTGTTTCAAACGAATATATATGAATTTATCTTTAAGAGCATCGAGCCTTGGTTCAAAGTAATTTGGCTAAGTGTTGAACTCAATTGAGCCAAAGTCTGAAGCTCGAGTCGACTCCGGAAGATTGCGAGTCGACTCTAAGTGTTTCAGAGGTTCTGGCACAAGCTCGAGTCGACTCCGGTACACTACGAGTCGACTCCGACTGAGAACAGACAGAAGGACAGAAAGATGAATTTCAGACCCTGTCACCGAGTCGACTCCGATGCTTGCCGAGTCGACTCCCGACGGTTCCGAGTCGACTCCAAAGGGTAACAGACAGAAAGACAGAACAATGGTTTTTAGACCCTGTTACCGAGTCGACTCTAGAAGGCTTCGAGTTGACTTCGATGCTTGACAAGTCGACTCTCTACAGATCCGAGTCGACTCCAAGGAGTAACAGACAGAAAGACAGAGAGGTGTTTTCTAGACCCTGTTACCGAGTCGACTCCAGAAGGATGCGAGTCGACTCTAACGTTTGGCGAGTCGACTCCTAATCGTGCCAAGAGTCGACTCTCAGAGGAAAGCGGACTGAAAGGCAGAAAACCAAACTCAGTGACCCTGTGAACGAGTCGACTCCAAGAATTCGAGAGTCGACCCCAAGTCAGCCGAGTCGACCCCAACAAAGTGCGAGTCGACTCCGAGGCAGCTCAGATCAACAAACAGAGGATCGGTTTTTCGGGCTCTAAGAGCCGAGTCGACTCCAAGAGGATCCGAGTCGACTCGAGAGAGAAATGCAGAAAAAATAGATCTCTAGAATTCTGAGAACGAGCCGTCTCTAAAATGCCGAGTCATCTCCAGATCTTGGCGAGTCGACTCCAGGTTGGAACGACACTTTAATTCAAATCCTGAACAGTGGGCGAGTCGTCTCCAGTAAAGCATGAGTCGACTCTAACAACAGCCGAGTCGACTCCAGATCGAGCGAGTCGACTCCAACCCCAACGGATACATTATCAGGAGGTGCAGACTGTGCAGAACGGCTACAAATCAGTGTCTAACGGCTATTTTTCAAAAGGAACTAGTTAAATAGCCAGAGTAAACAGTAGTAGAAAATAAGAGAGTTACTCCACCTGTGCATTAAGTCGTTTCCAACTACCAAGTGTCCATTGAGAGAAAAGACAAGAAAAAGAAGGAAGAAACGCATTCAATTCATTCCTAGAAGTTTTTCCTTCGCATTCAAGGCTCTTCTTCTGACATCAAATCTTCAGTGCACTCAAAGAGGAGACTCAAAGTTCGAGAAGCCCTTTCTTCCTCTTCCGAAATCTGTTTGAGGGCTTCTAACTTTACTCTATTCATATTGATTCATATTTGCTTTTTAAGAAGCTTTCCTTGTATCTTTTCCCAAACTATTTTTCTCACTTGATTCAATCGGGGGATTGAATCAAGGGTTGTAAGGTTTGTTGGTGAGCCAAAGTTAAAATCAACGGTGTAAGGGTTTGATTGTGATCCCGAGAAAACAATCGGATGTTTCTAGTCGGTGAGCCTGTGAAAACCGACCGAGTTCGTTGTGATCTCGCGGAAACAACAAGTTGGGTTGTGAACTTGTAAAACAACCGGCTGTAATCCAAGGGATTATAGTGAACTCCCAAGTGAAGCTTGGGGAGTGGACGTAGGAGCAAGGGTTGGCTCCGAACCACTATAAAATTTTCTTGTGTTTACATTGGCTATTTGTCTCTTCCAATCTCCTCATCAAGTATCTTAATTAACCTGCTTGCTTTAGGTTTAATTATTTACTAATCAAGTTTTAATTTGTCAATAATTAATCCAAACCTAATTCACCCCCCCTCTTGGGTTGTCTCCTTGGGCAACAAGTGGTATCAGAGCAGGTGCTCTCATATCAATTGGTGTTCCAATCCGTAAATAGAGTCAAAGATTGAGATGACAACCCCTTTTGGATCTTCCTTTAGTGAAGGGTAATCCACCAATAGACCTTCATTGTTTAATGGAGCTAATTATACCTATTGAAAGGCTAGAATAAGGATATTTATTCAAGCTCAAGATTATGATGTTTGGGACATTATAATTAATGGACCACATATCCCTTCTATCTATGTTGATAACATTGCTATACCCAAGCTTGAGAAAGATTGAGATGATAATGATAGAAGGAAGGCACAACTAAATGCTAAAGCAATGCATGTTCTTTATTGTGCCTTAGACCATAATGAATTCAATAGAATCTCTACTTGCAATTCTGCAAAAGAGATATGGGATAGACTTGAAGTGACCCACGAGGGCACAAATCAAGTTAAAGAAACTAAAATTAATATGCTAGTTCATAAATATGAACTATTTAAAATGGACTCTAGTGAAACCATCTCTTGCATGTTTACTCGATTTACTGATATTGTCAACGGCCTAAAAAGCCTTGGCAAAAGTTATACTAACAGTGATCTTGTCAGAAAAATTCTTCGCTCTTTACCAAGGTCATAGAAAGCCAAAGTCACAACAATCCAAGAAGCAAGGGACTTGAACAAACTGCCACTCGAGGAGCTTCTTGGATCCCTAATGACGCATGAACTCACAATGAAACAACACAGCGAAGAAGAATCCTCTCATAAGAAAAAGGTAATGGCCCTCAAATCTACTTCTTCTAACAAGGATCTATCTTGCAGTAGCAGCAGCGAAGAAGAAGACAATGAGGGAGATGAAGAAGAGGCTCTTCTAATGCGAAAGTTCAGAAGGTTCATTAACCGGAAGAAGTCCTTTCATCAGAAGAGAGGTTCCTCAAGTTCCTTCAAGGATAAAGGTAAGGAAAGGGAAAGTGAGGGAATCGGATGCTATGAATGAAAGAAGCCGGGACATTTCAGAGTCGACTGTCCCTTGCTGAAGAAGGGCAGCAAATACAAGAAGAAGAAAGCTCTTGTCTCCACTTTGACAGACTCCGATCAATCATCATCATCATCGGATGAGGAACAAGAGGAAAAAGCAAATTTTTGCTTTATGGCAAATGATATTGAGGTAACATCTGAAACTCAGTTAGAGTTTACTTTTGATGAATTGTATGATGCCTTTAATAAACTAATGGATGAGTATAAATCCTTAACTCTTAAAAACAAAGATTTGAGGTTGACTAATAAATCTTATAGTCATAAAAATGATAGTCTGATTAAGGAAAAGGACTTCATTATTAAAGAAAACTTAGAACTTAAAACAAGCAACCATTTATTAACTCAAAAAAACTGTACCTTGATTAAAGACAAAGAAAAATTAACTAAAGAGATTTCAGAATATAAAAACAGTAATCAAACTATAAAAGATAATCTTACAAAAGACTTAAGCTTACTAAAAACAGAAAAACTGAACTTAACAAAAGAACCTGAAAAATACAAACCGATTGTAGAAAAGTTTACATATAGTTCTGAAAAATTGGAGATGATTCTTAATAGTCAACGAGCCGTGTTTAATAGAGCTGGTTTAGGGTATAAGCCTAAGAATAAGCAAAAGTTTCTTAAAAACTTTTTTGTAAAAGCTGGAGAAAGTAAAACTAAAAATATAACATGTTTTTGCTGTGGAAAAGTAGGACATAAAGCTAATGTGTGTGACCATAGAAAAATAGAAGCTAAAAGAAAAATTAAAAAGGTTTGGGTTCCAAAAAGAACCAACATAGCTAACCTTAAAGGTCCCAAGAAAACTTGGGTACCTAAGATTATATGATTTCCTTGTGTAGGAGTGTCTTGCAGCCAAGCTCAATAAAAACTGTTGGTACTTGGATAGTGGTGCTCAAGACACATGACGGGTGACAAGGAGCAATTCTTCGCCTTAGAACCTAAGAAAGGAGGTGTGGTGACTTTTGGAGATGATAACCAAGGTCACATCATGGGTATTGGTAAGATACAAATCACACCTTCAACCTTTATTGATAATGTTCGGTTTGTAGATGGTCTTAAGCACAATTTAATTAGCATTAGTCAACTATGTGATAAAGACTTTGATGTATTGTTTAAGCCATCTATGTGCATCATAACCAACTCAACTAATAATAGTTTAGTTTTCAAAGGACTAAGACGTGGCAATGTTTACGTAGTAGATCTTGATGATCTTGCTAAAAATAGCTACTGCTTAGTAGCTAATGATACTAAGCTTGGTGAGGCAAGTTGGTTATGGCATCGTAAATTAGATCATGCAAGCATGGACACATTATCTAAATTAGTTAAAAGAGATTCCGTGATTGGTTTGCCAAAGTTGAAATTTGAGAAAAACAAAATCTGTAAAGCATGTCAATTTGGCAAACAATCTAAAAGCTCTTTTAAGTCAATAAATTGTGTCTCTACAACTAGACCCCTTGAGCTACTTCATATGGACCTTTTTGGACCAACTAGGACCACAAGCCTTGGTGGAAACAAGTATGGACTTGTCATAGTTGATGATTTTTCTAGATACACATGGGTCATGTTTTTAGCTCATAAGGATGAAACATTTTCAGTTTTTAAGAAATTCCACAAGGAGGTAACAAATACAAAAAATAGTTCAGTTATAGCAATTAGGAGTGATCATGGAACGGAATTTGAAAATCATCTATTTGATGAATTCTGTAGTAAAAAGGGAATAACTCATAATTTCTCTGCACCTAGGACACCACAACAAAATGGAGTTGTGGAAAGAAAGAATAGAACCCTAGAGAAAATGGCTAGGACCATATTGTGTGAAAGTGACCTCCCAAAGTATTTTTGGGGAGAAGCCATTAACACATCATGTCATATAATAAATAGAGTTCTATTAAGACCAATTATAAAGAAAACACCTTACGAACTTTGGAGAGATAGAAAGCCCAAAGTAACCTACTTTCATGTGTTTGGCTGTAGGTGTTTCATTCATAATAATGGAAAAGATAACTTAGGTAAATTTGATTCCAAATCTGATGAAGGTATCTTTTTGGAATATTCTACATCAAGTAAGGCTTATAGAGTCTTCAACAAAAGAACCCTTGTTATTGAAGAATCCATCCAT
This sequence comes from Phoenix dactylifera, assembly GCF_051530095.1. Classification (NCBI taxonomy): domain Eukaryota; kingdom Viridiplantae; phylum Streptophyta; class Magnoliopsida; order Arecales; family Arecaceae; genus Phoenix; species Phoenix dactylifera. Next base: position 22,466,358 of record NC_143191.1, read on the forward strand.
GTTGTTTTTGATGAGTCTAAGGATGCTTCCTCCAGCAAGAGAGTAGTGTTTGATGATGATGCAGGAATAATTGAAGAAAATATGGATCACATGACTCTACAAGAGGATGAACCCAAGTAAGTTGAAGAAACTTCAACAAGCCAAGAGGTAATTGCCGAACATGGGCTTACAAAGGCTTGGAGGTATGCTCACGGTCACCCTAAAGAGTTAATCTTAGATGATCCATCTCAACCTGTTAGAACTAGAGCCTCTCTTAGAAACTAAAATAATCATCTTGCATTTGTTTCACATTTAGAACCTAAAAACATTGAAGAAGCTGAAAGTGATGTAAATTGGATAAATGCTATGCAAGAGGAACTTAACCAATTTACAAGAAATAAAGTATGGAACTTAGTTGAAGACCCACTGAATACTCAATAATAGGAACTAAATGGATATACAAAAATAAACTTGATGAAAATGGAGTTGTAGTTAGGAACAAGGCTAGACTAGTAGCAAAGGGCCATAATCAAGAAGAAGGTATAGACTTTGATGAGACTTGAGGCAATTAGATTGTTACTAGCATTTGCATATTATAAAGATTTTAAATTATTCCAAATGGATGTAAAAAGTGCCTTCTTGAATGGGTATATTAATGAGGAGGTTTATGTAGAACAACCTTCTGGTTTTGAGAATGATCAATACCCCAATCATGTTTATAAACTAAATAAAGCACTTTATGGTCTAAAACAAGCCCCTAGAGCATGGTATGAAAGACTTAGCAAATTTCTGTTAGACCATGAATTTTCTAGAGAAAATATTGATACAACTCTATTTTTAAAAAAGAAAAACAAAAATATATTAATAGTGCAGATTTATGTAGATGATATTATTTTCGGTGCTACTAACAATCGTCTTTGCGAAGAGTTTGCTGAATTAATGGAGAGTGAATTTGAGATGAGCATGATGGAAGAATTGAACTACTTCCTCGGACTTCAAATCAAACAATCCAAGGAAGGAATTTTCATCAATCAAACTAAATACATCAAGGAAATGCTAAAGAAGTTTGATATGGATGGAAATAAGTCGATTGGCACTCCTATGAGCTCATCATGCAAACTAGACAAAGATGAATCAGGTAAATCAGTAGATCAAAAGCTGTATAGAGGTATGATAGGATATTTATTATATCTTACAGCAAATAGACCTGATATCATGTTTAGTGTATGCATGTGTGCTAGATATCAATCTAATCCTAAGGAATCACACCTAATTGCAGTTAAGAGAATCTTTAAATATTTAATAGGAACAAAAAATATAGGTCTATGGTACTCTAAAGAATCAAGCATAAACTTAATAGGGTACACTGATTCAGACTTCGCTGGTTGTAAACTTGATAGAAAAAGCACCAGCGGGTCTTGTCAATTTTTAGGAGAGAACCTAATTTCATGGTTTAGCAAGAAACAAAACTCGGTTGCACTATCTATGGCTGAAGCCGAATATGTTGCTGCCGGAAGTTGTTATGCTCAATTTTATGGATCAAGCAACAACTTGAAGATTATGGCATTAAACAAGATAAGATTTCCATAAATTGTGATAATACAAGTGTCATAAATCTAACTAAAAATCCAATTCAACACTCAAGAACTAAACATATTGAGATAAGACATCACTTCATAAGAGATCATGTGTTAAATGGTGATGTGATGCTTGAATTTGTTTGCACTGATGATCAACTTGCTGATATCTTCACAAAATCCTTGAGTGAAGATCGATTTTGTATTCTTAGAAGAGGGTTAGGAGTGATTGATCCATTCTTGTGATACTCTCCTATAATTCATTGATTTTGATGATTAGCTTATGTTGGATATAGGATTTCTCGTCTATGGTCATCAAATCATTCATTAAGTTCTAAAGATTTCCATATCTCTCTCCTTTGGCACAGAATTAACTGGGTTTTTGGTTATGTGCCAGAGTTCGAGTCGACTCGAATAGATTTTAGAGTCGGCTCGTGGAGGAGTCGACTCGCACATATTTAGGAGTCGACTCTATGTCGAGTCGACTCGCGACTTACCGGAGCCGACTTGAGGTCGGAAATCCAACTTTTAACCCTAAGTGAAATATCTTTTTCTCCACTTCTATTCTCGGCCGCCACTGTTCAAAAACCTAGAGTCGTCTCCTACATCGTCCCCGACCCTTTTTCCCGTCATTTCTTCCTTGTTTTCTTCCGTCCTTCGAGTCCATCCTTCCGTATTAGGTCAAAAATGCCTAGAAAAACAGTTGTCCCGAGCCGGAAGAGACCTCTCTCCGCGAGCGGCGCCGAGAGACGGTCCAAAGCGAGAAACGAACCCGTGAGGCCACCACCTCCGGTTCCTTCTCCGCCGAGGATGGTTCCCTCGCAACCGTGCGCCGGGAGGGTTGTCTCTAACGGAAGACAAGTCAACTTTGACTTCCTCTCCCAGGAAGGGTTCAACCTAGGGCATCACCTTAGAGCCCAAAACTTAGAATATTTCTGTTCTCTTGACCTCCCTACCTACCTAGGGTTAGTTAGGGAATTTTATGGGACCGTCACAAGGGGTGGCAGTGGTGTCCAAGGGGTAGTGGCCAATGTCCCCATTCTCATTTCCGAAGATCTCATTGCTAGGATCCTCCACTTGTCTCGCGATGGGATCGCTCCCACACATCCTACAGATAGGACAGAGGCCCTTACGGCCATTTTAGGGAGACCACCCCAGTCCCCCATAGAGGAGGTGTCTGCAAATCAGCTTTCGACTGAAATGCGACTCCTCCTGAGCATCATATCTAGGACCCTTTTTCCTAAGATTGGTCGGTTTAACTTTGTCTCAGAAAAGGACCTAGCATTGATGTTCTACATTCTACATGACATTTCCATAAACTTTCCAAAGCTAATCTATAGGTATCTCTGTGAACCCTTAGATAAGCCTAGGCTAAGCCTTCCCTATGGTATGCTCTTTACACTTATCTTTAGGAAATTAGAGGTCCCTATCCTTGAGGGAGAACCCACACGCTCCCTCAGGCACACTGATCATATGGGTGAGGGGACTTTTCACAGAATAGGCTTCCATAAAGTAGAGGGAGTCTGGGTTAGGAGAACATCTTCATCCACACCATCTGACCCTACTACTCACCATTCACCTAGCCCTGACCATGACCAGGACCACTACACAGCTCCTCCCACTTTTCCATCCACTTCTGGTCCCTCATTCCCATCCACTTTAGCTGGACCATCTACAGCTCCACCACCTCAGCAACCCCTAGAAGTCCGGATCAACACTGAGCAACTCCGGGAGATGAGAGAGGAGATAGTGAGGGAGCTGAGAGATGACATATTGAGAGAGCTGCGAGGTCCACTTAGTGCTCCCTCCACTGACGTCATTCCCTCCACAGCAGCGGTATCCAAGATGATAGCAGACCTTAAGGAGGAGATATCCAACATAAGGAGCCTAGTCCAGGGTCAATACTGGAGCCTTAGCGACATAAAGAAAGACACGAGGAAGATGCGAGACAGCATCAGAGAGATGGAAAGCCAGAGTCAAGGTGCGGAAAGGCTTGCAAATGCATTAATCCTCAAGCTTGACACTATTCAGGAGACTGTGATCCAACTAACTGAGATACAATCTAGGGCCACCTCTGAGATCATCGCACAACTAGGGAATGTATCTGAGGGGATAAGCTTGGTCATGCAACATGCTAGACTAAGTGGGGGAGCCACATCCTCCACTACTAGACGACCCTAGTGTATTTTTGATTTTATGATGTATAGTCCCTTGAGGACTTTTCTGATATGTATTTACTTTTGTACTCAATCTTGACTTTAATACAATGAATAGAAATTTTCTTTCAAAAAAAACTGTGCAATTTGACTTGTTATTGTCAGGATCAAGCGCTACCATTACACCAAAACCCGCAGGTGTTAGTGAAGGCGCAACTTTATTTCCTTAAACTAGCGCAGGGGCCCATAGCGCCACGAGTCGACTCCGACCAAGCCTCGCCCAACTCCGGACTCCGACAGGGCCTCGCCAGTGGGTTCAGAGACCCCCTAGTGGTATAACCCACCCTACTCCTCCAGCGCATCCACGTTGGCAGGCGGCAGGACTGACTCGGCCCTCCAGGCCTCCGCCAACGTTGACTCGGCCCCTCAGGCCTCCGCCAACAATCCCCCCCCCCCAACGTGATGCCTGGGTTTCGAACTCGAGACCTATGGCTCTGATACCAATTGTCAGGATCAAGCGCTACCATTACACCAAAACCCGCAGGTGTTAGTGAAGGCGCAACTTTATTTTCTTAAACTAGCGCAGGGGCCCATAGCGCCACGAGTCGACTCCGACCAAGCCTCGCCCAACTCCGGACTCCGACAGGGCCTCGCCAGTGGGTTCAGGGACCCCCTAGTGGTATACCCACCCTACTCCTCCAGCGCATCCACGTTGGCAGGCGGCAGGACTGACTCGGCCCTCCAGGCCTCCGCCAACGTTGACTCGGCCCCTCAGGCCTCCGCCAACACATACCTTTCAATTTTGGATAAATTAAATGACTAGACATTTGAATTCATTTCAAAACTTTACTATAAATCATCTCTTGCTTGAGCAATTCACTTTACAAATACTCAATGTTTTGTTATCATCAAAAAGGGGGACAGACCCTGTCACCGAGTCGACTCCGATGCTTGCCGAGTCGACTCCCGACGGTTCCGAGTCGACTCCAAAGGGTAACAGACAGAAAGACAGAACGATGGTTTTTAGACCCTGTTACCGAGTCGACTCCAGAAGGCTTCGAGTCGACTCCGATGCTTGACAAGTCGACTCTCTACAGATCCGAGTCGACTCCAAGGAGTAACAGACAGAAAGACAGAGAGGTGTTTTCTAGACCCTGTTACCGAGTCGACTCCAGAAGGATGCGAGTCGACTCCAACGTTTGGCGAGTCGACTCCTAATCGTGCCAAGAGTCGACTCTCAGAGGAAAGCGGACTGAAAGGCAGAAAACCAAACTCAGTGACCCTGTGAACGAGTCGACTCCGAGAATTCGAGAGTCAACCCCAAGTCAGCCGAGTCGACCCCAACAAAGTGCGAGTCGACTCCGAGGCAGCTCAGATCAACAAACAGAGGATCGGTTTTTCGGGCTCTGAGAGCCGAGTCGACTCCAAGAGGATCCGAGTCGACGCGAAAGAGAAATGCAGAAAAAATAGATCTCTAGAATTCTGAGAACGAGCCGTCTCCAAAATGCCGAGTCATCTCCAGATCTTGGCGAGTCGACTCCAGGATTGGACCGAGTCGACTCCAGGTTGGGACGGCACTTTAATTCAAATCCTGAACAGTGGGCGAGTCGTCTCCAGTAAAGCATGACTCGACTCCAGCAACAGCCGAGTCGACTCCAGATCGAGCGAGACGACTCCAACCCCAACGGATACATTGTCAGGAGGTGCAGACTGTGCAGAACGGCTACAAATCAGTGTCTAACGGCTATTTTTCAAAAGGGACTGGTTAAATAGCCAGAGTAAACAGTAGTAGAAAACAAGAGAGTTACTCCATCTGTGCATTAAGTCGTTTCCAACTACCAAGAGTCCATTGAGAGAAAAGACAAGAAAAAGAAGGAAGAAACGCATTCAATTCATTTCTAGAAGTTTTTCCTTCGCATTCAAGGCTCTTCTTCTGACATCAAATCTTCAGTGCACTCAAAGAGAAGACTTAGAGTTCGAGAAGCCCTTTCTTCCTCTTCCGAAATCTGTTTGAGGGCTTCTAACTTTACTCTATTCATATTGATTCATATTTGCTTTTTAAGAAGCTTTCCTTGTATATTTTTCCAAACTGTTTTTCTCACTTGATTCAATCGGGGGATTGAATCAAAGGTTGTAAGATTTGTTGGTGAGCCAAAGTTAAAACTAACGGTGTAAGGGTTTGATGATCCCGGAAAAACAATCGGGTAGTTCTAGTCGGTGAGCCTATGAAAACCGATCGAGTTTGTTGTGATCTCGCGAAAACAACAAGTTGGGTTGTGAACTTGTAAAACAACCGGCTGTAATCCAAGGGATTATAGTGTACTCCTAAGTGAAGCTTAGGGAGTGGACGTAGGAGCAAGGGTTGGCTCCGAACCACTATAAAATTTTCTTGTGTTTGCATTAGCTATTTGTCTCTTCCAATCTTCTCATCAAGTATCTTAATTAACCTGCTTGCATTAGGTTTAATTATTTACTAATCAAGTTTTAATTTGTCAATAATTAATCCAAACCCAATTCATCCTCCCCTCTTGGGTTGTCTCCTTGGGCAACACATAGAAACTTAGGGTATCAGCCACCTTATTCTGAAGTCCGGACTTATGCTTAATGGTGAATGAATAGGTCTACAAAAATTCTACCCAGTGAGCATGTCGTCGGTTCAATTTGGGTTGCCTATTGATGTACTTCAGTGCTTCATGATTAGAAAAGAGAACAAATTTTTTGGGCAAAATATAATGGCTCCAGTGATCCAAGGCTCGCACGATAATATCTATCCTTGTTATCATTAGAATATCACCTCCAAGACTCAATTAACTTCTCACTAAAATAGGCAATAGGCTTACCTTCTTGACTAAGGACGGCACCAATGCCCACATTAGAAGCATCACAATCTACTTCAAATATGCTTTCGAAATTTGGCAATGTTAATATAGAAGCTTCAGTTACCTTTCTCTTTGAAACCTCAAAAGTCTTCTGAGCTTCTTCAGTCCACTTAAAGACTCCCCATTTCAAGCAATCAGTGATAGGAGAAATAATAGTACTAAAATTTTTCATAAATCGATGATAAATGAAGCTAACTTATGAAAACTTCGGATATCATGAACAGACTTCGGAGCAGGCCAGCTTGTGATCGCCTCCACCTTGCTTGGATCTATCTTGATTCCATCACTTGAGACCACAAAGCCTAAGAAGATGATGCTAGTAGTGCAAAAGTGACACTTCTTCAAGTTCGCATACAACTTTTGTTTCCGAAGCTTCTCAAAAACTTAACGAAGATACATCAAATGCTGATCAATGTACTTGTTGTACACTAAAATATCGTCAAAGTAAACTACAACAAATAAACCAATAAAAGGTTTAAATACATGATTCAAAGAAAATCCAATCAAAGGCAGACGAGCTGATTAATAAGGTGCATAAAAGTACTCGGAGCATTCAACAATCCGAATGGCATAACCATCCACTCATACAATCCATTCCTTGTCTTGAATGCAGTCTTTCACCTGTCTCCTGGCCTCATTCGGATCCAATGATAACTGCTCCTAAGATCAATCTTCAAAAATATAGAAGCACCATGTAATAGATCAAGTAGGTCATCAAGACGTGGAATTAGAAACCGGTACTTAATTGTGATCTTGTTCACTACTCTATTATCAACGCACATACGCCAAGAACCATCCTTTTTAGGCACAAGAAGAGCTGGACTGCATATGGACTCATACTTTCCCTCACTAACCCCTTAGCAATCAACTCGTCTTCTTGCCTCTGTAACTCTTCTTGCTCCCTAAGATTCATCCTATATGCTGCCTTGTTTGGGAGTCTAGCACCGGGTATGAAGTCGATGCAATGTTGTATGTCTCTCATAAGTAGTAGTCCAGGTAGAATTTCATCGAGAACAATGTTAAAAAATTCATGAAGCAAAGTATTCATGATAGGAGGCAACTCACGCTTCTCCTCATTCTCCTCTAGAACAATAAGGGCATAGGTTCTACGAGTTTCACTATGGCCTTTCTAACTTCAGTTTTGGATAAAAGGTTACTTCCCTCCTCTTTAGAAGGCTTGGGACTGCTCTCTATCTTAGTAGGCCCTAACACAATCTTCATCCCATCCTTCACAAAGAAATATGTATTTTTGAACCCATCATGCATCACTTTTCTATCATATTGCCATGGACGACCAAGTAATAAGTGACAAGCATCCATAGATATATCATCACAAAGCAACTCATTGGAATATTTCTTGCCAATAGAAAATTGAATAAGGCAACACTTGTGAACCTTTACCTCATTATCCTTGCGAAGCCAAGAAAGCTTGTATGGTTGAGGATGATTTTTCATTTTGAGCTTCAATTTTTCCACTATTGTTGCTGCCACGGCATTCTCATAGCTCCCCCCGTCAATGATCACATCACAGACTTTACCATGAGAAGTGCTGTCACTCGTCATCTTCTACATATACTGCGCTCAAGCTCCTACAAACCACCAAAGATACTCTTTGATCGGCATAAAGCACTTCATCTTCTTCTATCTCCTCATCATATGTTGGTTCATCCAAATCTTCGGCTTCACCTTCGTCTCCCTCCACAAGAGAAATAATTTTGTGGTTAGGACAATCAGATGCAATATGGCCTATATCTTGGCATTTGAAGCATCAACTAGAACCAACTACTGGTCTTCTGCTTTAGAAGAGATTTTGACAAGGACGCCTTGGTGGAACTAACCTTGGAAGGTCTGACACTCTCCCGATTACATGGAGTGTCACAACTTGTAGAGCAAAAAACTCCCCTACGATGCTCCTTCAATTGCTTCTCCACCTTAGCTGTAAGCTTGCACACACTATTAGAAGTCCAATAAGGTTGCAATTGTATCACGTCACAAATTTCACCATGTAATCCGCCAAGATAACGGGCTATGGTTTGCTCCTCGGGCTTCTAAATATCACACCGCAACATTAGATACTCAAATTCAGCAGTATAATCTTCTACAGATAATTCTTTTTACTTAAATTATGAAATTTGAAAAAAACATCTTATCTATAATTATCTGGAAGAAATTTCTATCTCAGCACCTTTCTCATCTTTTCCCATGTCACAATTCACCTTTTTCCTTCATGTGCCCTCTGTTTCTTAAAATGCTCCCACCAGATAGAGGCGTGTTTCTTCAATTTGATGGCTACAATTTTCACCTTGCGATCTTCTGGTACATCTTTGTATTCAAAAATGCACTCCACCGTATGCAACCAATCAATGAACTCATCAAGATGCGCCCTTCTTTCAAAATCAAGAAAATCAACTTTGATGTCGAACTCTCGTTGAAACTTGTGACTCCTTCGAGAACGATTCGATGTTGGGCTATGATCATGATGAAAAGGATTGGTCTCTTCTTCCTCATCATATGATTCTTCTTCCTCTGATTCATGATTTGGGATATTATGTCTCAAAGTTTGAAGACGTGCCAAATTTTGTTGAAGCCGCTGCACTTCTCTCCGCAATTCTTCATTCGCATCATCACGAAGATCCCGCTCGCGATTTGGTCCTTCAACTTCTTGCCCTCTTCGACCACACCCTCGAGTAGCCATGACAACCTGGGATGCTCTGATACCAAATTTGATGCCCAAAAATAGAGGAAAAAGACAACAACGAACACTCCAACACCAACCAAGAATTTGAGAATAGTGGTAAACCCAAAATTTCCAAGAACTAGAACAATTGATAGATAAAAACTCATCACCCAAAGAAATCCACCCAAGGGATACATAGTTTAATATAAAAAAAAAACACCATCCAAAAAAATCCATTCTAGGAATACAGAGTTCTAGCGATCATCACTCACAGATAATCTCTCTGAGATACAAAGCAAGAACACGCTCACCACCCAAAGAAAAGCCTAGAGATATAGAACACCCAAAAAAAGAAAAACAAGCCAAAGGCTTAATTCCTTAATTCACTGAAACTTGAATTAAATTTTCTCTAAAAACAAACATAGGGCATGCTTTTATATAGGCACGTTTGAAATGCTTTTTAAGCAATTACAAATAATCCTAAACTTAGGGAGAAGACATCCTATAAGAAAGAAAAACACCATATATTGGCATTCCATAAGAGTCCTAAACGTGAGGAAAAGCAAAAAGATCATATTTAGGCGTTCAAAAAAAATTTGCCTTTGCTTAGACATAAATCAAAAATAAATTGCCATAGAAAAAATTTCTTTTTGGCTCCCATGTTGAAAAGAACATAGGTTAATCATACCAAAGCCAGAGGCTTGACTGTATTCAATAGCTATAACCAGTTAGTCAAATTTGTGTTCAAATATTTGACTCAAAATAAGGAAAATCAAGTCTAGCCCTGGTCATGGCAAACCAAAGTTGGTCCAAAGTTGGTCCAATAAAATTTCACAGGAGCTTGATTTCTCCGGCAGTTGCAACTATAGAAAAACTAACTTTTTTTTCCATGTACAATCTCCTTTAAATATATTTTGCACGAGAGAAAGGTTAGTTTTCTTAACAACTAGTATGTAACTACTGCGATGCATGTATGATATTTCTCTTTTTTACAATTATTTTAGAAATGCAATATAAGAATATAACAAATTATAATAAATAAAAAAACTTCAATAATCAAATGTTTATTGCACATTAAATAATGAACTTTAATTATAACAGAGTAAAAACACCATGACATCGACATTATTAATACCGGACCTGTGCGACGTACAGGACACAATTTTTCCAATAAATAGAATACTTCAATAACCAAATTTTTATTATATATTAAGCAATGAACTTTAATAATGACTGAGTATATTAATACCAATATCATTAATATATGTTGCATATTAAGCAATGAACTTTAATAATGACCGAAGAACAACACTATAGGCATCACTAACACTAGTGTCCACGTAGCGAATGAAGAACTCCACATAAGCTATCTCCATTTTAGATATAATATATAAATATTTTTTTCCCACCACACTTGTAACATCCTTGAAACTCCTGAAAACTAAGTTTTACATCACAAATTGCAACAATCCCAAGTTCCACTGGAGCGACCAATAGCTATAGCCATATCCGAGAGATCTCATGTGGACTACACGGAAGAAGGGAATGGTGATTGTGGAAGGCAGTCCATTGGGCTATCAGGTTACAAAATGACTTATATCTTAATAACATGGTCTAACTAAATGTCAGTAGAGGTGACTTGCACCAGATATTATGATACCAGTATCTTGTTGCAATTTAATTCCTCATGAAATTTCAGGAGTTTCCATGTGGATGACAATGGAATAAAGATCACGATCTGGTTGTTGACATACTCCACGACAAACAATTTTCTCAACTGCAGTATTGTCCGCTATCAACCTGCATCAGTTCAGCATTTGATGAATGTAGATTATAGGAAAGACCAGTCAACTAGAGAGGAATACCACTTGTTGCATGTGAAATAAAATAAGGTGAAGCATGCATGTTTTGGCTACAGAACAACATGGTACCTCACATTCCCCTATTTGAAAAGCTTTCTGAATCCATTAAATAGAGTTAATGCCCGTAATTCACCACTCCTCATATCCCTTAACCTCCTTCGCAATACCTACAAAAGCAACAGAAGTTACTATTATACTAATTTGGTGATATATCATGTCCATTGTATTAATCAATCAGGGTGACTACATCCAGCTCATTTGAAAGAGTTTATGGATACAGTATATTGAAGCATAATTTATAGAAGGTTCGCTATCTTGTGGAAAACAACTTCATAATAGTGGCTGTAAATTGGCAGATTACATCTGTATTGGAGAATAAGAATCACATTTAAGGTAGAGTTCAGTAGCTATTGCAGCTTACATATTGTGAACGATATAGGATCCTCCGCTCACTGGTGCAAAGCTCTGTTGCTAGCTTTTTCAATAGCGATTTTCGATTGGCTTGCTTTGCATTTGTTGGAACTGAATCAGGGGCACCACCACCCTGGAAGTTCATAAAACATGTTATGGTCAAGCCTTTCAAGAACCAAGAAACTGACTGGAAGGATCAGTTCATTAAGTAAAAGGCACAAGCTTCAGTGGCAACCCTATCTACCCTATCCATGAGTCTAGAAAACCTTAACCGAAGATGTAGTGCAAATGAAATAAAGTGATTGATATTAATGTAAAAAGGCATGTAAAATTATCTTGAGAGAAATCTCTAAATGAAGGAAGTGGAAAAATAAGCTTTGGTTCAAGAATTAGAAGACCAGTACGGAGAACTTATACTCTCAGTTATCAAATGCTACTAGAAATTATAGAACAGATGGGAGTCATGGGACAAACTCACTACCTCTAAGAATTTGGTGTACTTTGCTATACTTGATTCACAGCAATCCAATAGGAACTGAAGAGTTTGCTCCTCCAATTCAGGGTAGTTGATTCCGGTCTTAGATTTACTTTTATTAGATGCAGCAGCAGCCATCTGTTAATTCATGAGTGGCAGGATAATTCTCAACTAAGCATATTACTTCAAATTTATCAAAGGTGGAAAACAAGGCAGTGAAAACTGCAATATGATCATATATGAGAAAAAAATGCAAGACCAGTAGATATTCACAATCATTTTTTGCCAATGAAGGATGTGACAGAATTACTGATAAGAGCCCATATTCCTTAACATTTTCCAGTAAATTTTACCATCAGATGTAGGCTGTCAAAATTTGACAAATGTATCAAAATCTGCCTTTCAAAGAAAATTGTCTTTTCGAAAACATCAGGATTGTCATAAACCAGTCCAATCCTTGGAAAACAAGGTTGTTGACCAAGTTTTAAGCATATTGCTCTTGCTACCTATAAAGAATAAGCACAATACAGGATCTGATATCCAGGTTTTATTCATGTATTTTATATTCTCAGTTGGAACCTTTATTAAAAATAATAATTAATAATTAATAAATAAAAACATAGTACTCAAGAGCATCAAATATTGTCCAGAGGTCTAGATTTATACTTGTTGAAGACTAATTCATATCTCTCCACCTTGCATAATCTCTCAGAATTTTTGTCACCACATACAATATGAGTAACTTCAAACACAATATGGCAACTAACTTGTCTATTATATTGGATGTCCTCGAGTTTAGAACTTCTACCAGAAAACAGAAACAAGTTTCTAATGAATAGATGAGTGTCAAAAGAAATCAATTAGTGCATAGGACTATTTCTATGAGTGGCTATATGTAAACTCCACCATCTGGCATAAAACTATGAAACCAGACATCGTTCACATAGAAGATGGAACTATATTGATTTTTTTTTCTGAATTCAGGTTCTTTCCTGCCAAGGTCTGCTGTGCCGGTACCGGGCACCGTACCGGTTGCCCGGCAACACGAGTCAAACGGACCCGCGCCATGCCGTGTCAAGCCTGTACCAACACAGAAAACCGAGGGAGAGAGAAAAAGAGAGAATGAGTCAGGGAGGGAGGGAGGGAGAGGGAGAGGGAGGGAGGCCGGCATGCGGGCGGTGGAGGCCGTGGCCGAACTCCTTTTTCATTCGAAGCAGTCAGCGAATCGGGCCGGCACTGGTGCGGACGTTCTCTGCCACCCTCCATTGGCCTCCCTCCCTCTCCCTCCCTCCTCCACTCGAACGAAACAGGGGTTCGGCCACGGCCTCCACCACCTGCACCAACGCTGGCCTCCGCCACCCTCCGCCGGCCTCCCTCTCTCTCCCTCCCTCTCTCGCTCGCTATCTCTTTTCTTCTCTTCTCCTTCTCCAGGGCGGCGTTTCAGATTCTTTGCTGGAACTGTCCTGATAAGCCATTGGTACAGCTCGGGACGCCCCGAACTAGACGGTTTGGGACAGTTCCGCCAACCTTGTTTCCTAATAATCTTATATTTCTGAATTTAAAGGTTGGCAAAAAAGAAAACAGATCAAAGAAGAGCAGTCAACTCCAACCTAACTGACAATCATATTATTTCAATTATTGTACCTTACAAGCAATAAGAATAATTATAGAGACATTCAAGAAGTTATTCACATATTTCTATTATAATATAAATTTGTCAAACCTCTTCAAATTGTTGACTCATATTTGGTGGGCAAACCACAAGGTAAGCATATGCTGTCATCTCCAGTGGCCAGCCAGTGATCTGCAAAGGGAATCTCTGAGGCCTGCTCAAAAAAGAATCATGACCATAGACATAAACTTGAATATTTCCTACAAAATAATATAATGAACAAAGTAAATATGCTTTTTAAAATAATATAGACAATTAGTGATCTTTAATTGTCAGCATTTTGTTCCAGTAAATTATCATTCACAAATAACATATTTCAAACAAAACATATATTTAAAAGGATGAGTAAGTTTCAGGATATGATCATGCTAATGACAAGCAACACTGGCAACTACATGTAACTCAACATAAATTGAAATTGCAACCTCATTATGAAGATGAACATTTCCAGTTTCAGGAAATTTCAATTTATCTCGCTCACTTTGCTCTGCGAAGTAGTTTAGTATAAGATATTCCAGTTATGGTGCAGAAATAGTAATTAATGATTTCCAAACAGTTTGTCTTAACAAGTACAATGACCAACAAAATAGAGCTCTTTCAGATAGCAAAATGTGAAAAATGGTTCTAAGAATGAAGAGTCATTTATTTCACATAGTTTCTTATTTCATTAAAGTTGAATATGAGTTTGCTTAAATTATTCAACTTATTTTATATTCTTTCTTCTTTTTTTTTTTCCTTATATACTCAGGTTCCAACTGTACTCATTGATGGGTATACAGTACTCACATTGACAAACCATACTTCTGCAAGGCTTCCAGTTTCTCCTTGTAGCATTTGTCAGATTTGTTAAGAGACAATGACAACTCAACTGAGTCATTTGGATTTGCACCCTCTTTCGGAACAAAACCATATGAGAGCAAAAGCTCTCCATTGGATTTCTTGCCATAAGATATAAATACCTGTTGAAATATTTAAGCATCATAGCAGAGACAGAGAGTACACCTTATAATGAGTTATCCATTCAAGATATAAGCTATTATGAATGTCAAAGATTATCATCAGGACTAAACAATTTTAAATTAAAAGAACAAGATTCTACATGAAGAAATTTAAAACAAGGTCTTTCTCATGTTATTAATAAACCATAAAGCAAATTGCAAAATACAGAGTTTTTTATATGACAGCCTAAATCATGCTCCTTTTTGTACCTTCATTTCACAAAAATAAAGAGATGGAGATGTTCTGTCAAGTTGTACTCCCTATTGTGGCACATAGAAATAAACTTCAAAATATACATCATGAAAAATAGGTCAACAGTCACTTGGTTAGATTAAACTTGATAATAGCAAGAAGTAGAGTTTGTTCAGGAAACAAAGAGCAGTCTGTTTTAGCACAGGAGACAAATTTGTGTATGATCATAATTTAATTTCAAAAGTCGGTCCAGAAATTAACAGATGTTGTTTGTTCTTGTCTGAACTTTGTTCAGAGAAGTCTTTATATGTTTCATGGAAGGATTTCATGGAAGAGAAAACTGCACCAACTCTAATTTAGATGTTCACTGTTATAACTAAATACTTTTTCATTAAATTCAGGTGCCTCTTTATCAAGTTTTACTTGTATTATGGTTTGAGAGCTACGGGATGCCATGCTGAGCAAGGAAATCATCACCTTCAACTTCTTAAGCCTGAAATTATATTCAGTGTCCTTCCACAGTTCTTTTTACTTTAAAAGGTTGTAACTTGTAAAATAACAGCGTGAGACATATTTCTTTCGTTCATAAAGCAATATATTGTAATAAATCATCATGACATTATCATATATTCATTTATTAGTAGCAGATTATCGTTGTATTTTGTGAATGCCTAAAATATATGCTATGATCTGATTTCTTCTTTTCCTCTTAGTAAATATGTCAATATTTATTTAATTCCTTACATATCCTAAAATAATAGTATAATGTTATGATTCTAGACTTGTGGTATGATGGATGTGGGCAATGGAACAATGGGAACTAGCAAATGGATTTGGGCTGTGAGAGAATCGGCCCAAATTGGGGTCTGTCTCAAGTTGGAGTTGGCAGACCAAGCCGATTTCAATTCAAATTCAAAAAAAAAAAAAATAGAATTGAAACAAGGAAATCGCGATCCCCTGCCAGAGCTCCCGCCGTGGGAATATGGATGCAGGGCATGGCCGGTGAGGACTCCATGCAGACCGGTGAGGAACGGGCACCGGTTGTTGGGACCGCTGCCAACTGACAAACAGCCGGCCTTATCCATTCACTGAGCCGAGCCTATCTTGTCAAAAACCCTTCTCTAAACCCTTCCTCTCCCCTTATCCTTCTTCCTCATCTCCGGCGACCGCCATGCTGCCACAACCAAGCTCCACCGCCCCAAAACCCTATTTTTCCTTGCAAAACCCTATTTTGCTGTTCCGAGACATTGTCTTCTTCCCACCGGAATCCACTGCCGTTGGCCAATAAGGGAGCTAGGGGTGCTGCCCCTCTTCTCTTCCCTTCTCTGTTTTTTTTCTTTGCATGACTGTTTCTTCTTCATGTTCAACCCATTTCTGCTGGCCTGCATTGCCACCAGCTACTGTTGACTGTCGCCCGTAGAGCACTGCCCGCCACCACTGAGCCTTCCACAATCATCACAACCCAGCCATCTTCACCTTCCCCTAGCCTCTTCTCTTCCCTCTCTTCATCCTCCTTCCATTTTCATCTTCCTCTTCTAACTTCTTTCTCTTTTCTTCTTATTTTTCTTCATTTATTATTTCCTATAAATTCTCTTTTTTTTTCTCTCCGTACTTGTTATTTTCTCTTCTCTGACTTGTGCACCTGTAGAGTTGGGCACTGGGCCGTGCCGGGCCGGCCCGGCCCAGGCCCCCCGGGCCAAAAGAATAAACGGGCCGTGCCAGGCACGACCCGTCCAGCACGGAAGGCCAGCCCGGCCCGGCCCCAGGCCCCTCTATTGGTGGGCCGGGCCGGGCACGGCATGCCACGGGCCGTGCCAGGCACGGCCCGTAACGGGCGCAAACGGGCCGTGCCAGGCACGGCCCGCAACGTCTCTTAACGGGCCGTGCCTGGCACGGCCCGTAACGGCTCCAGACGGGCCGTGCCTGGCACGGCCCGTCTGGAGAGGGGGGAGGAAAATAGCCGTTTTCAACGGCTATTTTCGGGAAAATGTCGGTTTTACCCCTCCCAACAGCTCAATAACGGCTGAATTGAGGGGTATTTTGGGAAAAAAAATTTTTGGGCTTCTATAAATAGCCCATTCCTCCCTCATTCTCACCACACCAAACCTCTCATTCTCTCCTTCTCTACTGCTATTATTTCTCTCTTCTAAAGTGCTCTTCTAGCAATTTAATTTTTAGTTTGTTCAAGTGCTACACAAGAGGAGGTCCCTGTTGAGAAGAGAAGGTCGCTTCTGTTGAGAGCACAAGAGGAAGCTCGGAATCTCGGCGCTGCCTCTGCCCTCCGACCCTCTACTCAATTCCTCCTTGCGGTTAGTTTTTATTTTTTGAATAATCATAGATATGTCATCTTTTGAGGAAAGTCAGTTTGGCATTCCTGTTTCTGAGGGGGAAGAAACTAATCCCCAACCCCCTGTTCCTAGTTCCTCTAGAACTGGTGAACCGAGTGAAGGTCAAACCTCTTCTCGTAAGAGGACTAGTACTGTATGGAATGAATTTGATAGAGTTATGGTTGAGGGAGTCTGGAAAGCTAAATGTAAAAAATGTGCCAAACTTTATAGTTGTAGTAGTAGTGGGGGAACAGGGCATTTAAAAAGACATCAAGAGAGTCATAGGATGCATGATTCTCATGCTCAAACTCAAAGTACCCTTAATATACAAGGGGGATTACTTGTAGGTAATTTTGCATATAATCATGAAAATCAAAGAAAAGCACTTGTAAAATGGATAGTTAAGGATGAATTACCTTTTAGTTTATGTGAATCTTTTAATTTTGAAGAATATGTTCAATTAAACCTACAACCTGCTTACAAAAGAACTAGCAGGCGTACATTTAGAAGAGTAGCTATGACAAATTTTTTAGCAATGAAACAAAATTTAATTGAAACACTTTCTACTTTAAATGTAAAAATTTCATTAACTTCTGATATTTGGTCAGCATCTGTAGGTAGTAATTGTTTTATTGCCATTACTGCTCATTATATTGATAATGATTGGCAATTAAATAAACGTATTCTTGCTTTTCGTGCTTTTGATTTTCCACATTCTGGGCAACAAATTTCAAATATAATTTATCAAACTGCATGTTCATATAATATTAATGAAAAAATTATGTCTATTACTTTTGATAATGCATCTAATAATAATTCTGCTGTTGTATTATTAAAAGACTCATTGCATCCCATATTAGATGGAAATTTACTGCATATTAGATGTGCATGTCATATCTTAAATCTTTCTGTTCAAGCTGGCATGGGCATGATTCAAGATGTGATTTCAAAAATTAGAAATGCAGTTTCTTTTATTCATGCTTCTAGATCAAGACTTCAAGAATTTAAGGAATTATGCGTAAATCATGGTAAACGTTTTAAAAAATTTAAACTTGATGTAATTACTCGTTGGAACTCCACATATAGCATGATACATGATGCATACCCATATAAAAATTTATTAAGTGCATATATTAATGATCGTGGATTAGGATTTACATTGACTGAAACTGATTGGAATAAAGGAAAAATTTTGGAAGATTTTTTGCTTAGTTTTTATAATGCTACCAATGTTCTTTCTGGTATTTATTACCCTACTTCATGTTCATTTTTACAACAAGCATATATAATTAGTCAAAAATTTGCAGAACATAGATATGATGATGTTTTAATGCCTATTATTGAATTAATGGAATCTAAATGGAATGAGTATTGGGACAGGATATGTCCTATGCATAACTTAGCTGCTGTATTTGATCCTAGAGTTAAATTAAATGGCGTGCTAATTTTACTTGATGCATACTCTGAAAATATGAATCAAGATGCTGATTCTGCTAAAGATGAGGTAAGACAACTTCTTTATGATATTTATGCTATATATGATGAAAAAATTCGTGGATCTAGAACACAAATACAAACCTCTATTCCTCCTTCTAGTAGTTCTCGTTCGTCATCTATTTTTTCATTCATTGCACAGAGAAGACACACACATGCTTCAAGTTCCTCTTCATCTTCTTCATCTTTAAGTAGTGAACTAGAATTTTATTTACGAAATGATCTTCAGTCTGCATATGATGAAAATCAAATAGAGAATCTAGATGTATTATCTTGGTGGAAGAGTGTTAGAAATCAATATCCTGTTATGTCTGCAATTGCACGCGATATTTTAGCTGTGCCGATGTCCACGGTAGCATCGGAATCCGCTTTTAGTGCAGGTCGGCGTGTTCTTGACGAAAAGAGAAGTAGGATGACGGGCGAAACGGTGGAGATGCTTCTCTGCTTCAAGGATTGGCTGGATGCTGAGGCAAGACTTCAAGATAAAGGTGGACATAGTACAACATCCTCTGATGATGATGATACAAACACTACTGAAGAGTGAAGACTGAAGACTGAAGACTGAAGAGTGAATACTGATTCACTGAATCACTGATGATTAGTAAGATTTCTTAATTTTTTATAATTGTACATTTTTATTGTATTCTGGAGGTCAGACCAAGGTCCAAACCTCGGCCCTTTCTTAGTTTCTTATTGTATTCTAGAATCTAGAGGTCAGACCAAGGTTCAAACCTCCCTTCATGTACCATTTTGATTGAAATTAATAAACTGGTAGGGGTCTATGCCAAACCCCCCACCATTAAGGTGGCTTTATATTCATAAATCAAAATTTCTTAGTCTTCAATATTTATTAATTTATTAAAAAAATTTTATCGGGCCGAGCCGGGCCCAGGCCCGGACCGTGCCAGGCCCGCGTGCCAGCCCGGCCCAGGCCCTTATGGGCCGTGCCGTGCTGGCACGCGGGCCGTGCCGTGCTTGGCCCGCGTGCCTAGACCGGGCCGTGCCGGCCCTGGCCCTAAGCGGGCCGTGCCAGGCACGGCCCGCTGGCCAGGATTTGCTAGCCCAGCACGGCCCTATCAAAGGGGCCGTGCCAGGCACGGCCCGGCACTGTAGCTGGCGGGCCCGCTCCGTGCCGTGCCGTGCCGGGCCGTGGGCGGCCCGGCCCAGTGCCCATCTCTATGCACCTGGTACCATGATTTACCCATGTCAGCAACAGATCAAACCTAGGCCTCTGATTGAACCTAGACCGAATCTATCTCTCTTTTCTATCTTTGTTGGTTGACCCAGACTAAGTCAAATCTCCTTTAATTAGTCTAATTTTTTTTTCATTGATAAATTAGATCTGACTCGGAAATTTTAATCTGATCAGGTGGAAACTCGGATCCGGAGAGCAAGGAGGCATGATCAAGACCGATTCCTTTACATTCAAGTAACCATGAACTCCATCTCATTGTGAAATACCTGTGTTAGTGTCAGGCTATAATTAATTGTTAGATCCAAGAGGTAGTCAAGACCCCTGGATGTTAGCTAGATTTGGTGGTTTAGAGGTAGACTGGACCTTACCACAAGATATTTCAAATTATATAATGTTTTATTGAAATCTAATAAGATACTTAATTATTTTAGGTTTTTGGAAGATTTTTCTAATTGGTGAATTTCGAGAGATTTTAGAGCAAAACATGCAAGTTACCTCTATCCCTAGTGTTTTATCATGCACGTGGTTTGATCTATATTATTTGGAAATTAATCTTTTGCTATTATGTTATGTTTAAGTTAAGGATCATATGCATGCTCCATGAAAATAATTTGTAAAATATTGGATCAAGTATGATATAATTTACTTGGGCATGAATTATATTTTATTATATCGATAAATATGTTGCTATCATATATGTTATGTGTTGATTTTACTAGTATGTAGTCCGACTATGATCACACGGGCTCAGGATCTAGTCTCCTTTTGAGTCTCTAGTAGTGCAAGCACTAGCGCATGCCAACTGATAATGTGGTGCAGTCAGGAGCTAGTTTTCTTTCAGCCCTAGCCAGTCAGACTGATTGCTGGCACGTGCTGATAGAAGCATGTTTTCCATATGATTTTAAAGCTAGTTTTCGTCTGGGCCTCCAATGGGACAATCATTGGTGCATGATCAATGGACGGCATGTTGTAGTCAAGATTTAGTCTCTTTCGAGGATTGCCATGGGCTCATCGTGGCCACAGTCGTAAGGACTAAGGGAGTGAGAATGGAAGATCCATCCATGTTTGTTTTGGAAATTTATTTTGGCCAAATGTATTATATATCTTGAATTCTATATTGATAGATATGATATATTTCATTCATTGGCATGCTTTTATGAAAAATCATGCAAACTAATATTTATATTTCTTGTGTAATATACTTGATCCAACTGGAGATTTTGGTAACTTACTGAGCCTGTAAAGCTCAATCTCTCTCTCTCTTCTATTTTTTTCAGATGCAGAAGAGTAGATGGGGCTTGGGATCGAGCACTGATAAGCTTAGGATCTAGAAAACATTTGATTATTTTTTTTTTGGATACATTTATTAGACTTATTCTTATTAAGTGATTGTGGACTAATTCTTTTAAATAATTATATTAGATTATTTATTTCTACCACTGTATGAGTTTGGACTGATGTGAATATGTATAAATCAAAAGGCAGGCCTTGCATGTCCCATGGGGTTAAACCCTATGGATGTATGGTCGTCTACACGTACTGGGCTCAGGCCATCGGGTTAGGACATGGCAGGCTGAGACTGGATTATCTTGCATTTGGCTTCCTAATAGTTGCCTACTATGGCCCAATAGCCCATACATCCAGACCTCGGATGAAGCTAGCTCAAGCCCACTGCATGTTAGGCTATCATCATAATAAGGCATTGGGGTTCCCCCACTCCATCTGACTTCTCGGGCTCATGTGGGTGAATAGATGGATTGGGTCTTGAGCATCCATGTGGCCACCTAACCAAAAGTATCCTAAGTGTGAATAGCCTATTAGGCCATCAGCGTAAGATTACTATGTGGATTTCTATGTGGATTTACTTTGGAATAAAAAATTTATGTGTTTATCCACATGCGTCCAGCAAAAAACAAACATGCCGATCCAAAATAGTTACTAGAGGAACCTGAAAAAGAGACCACTTTTTCTGGGGTCTATCCGCTATCACTCGATCAAGATCAGATGGCTGGCATTTAGAAGATTTTCATGGATCATGATGGACTCTTCTAGGTGGATACAATGCCACCATTGATCCCTTCATCTGCTGCCATAGAGCCTCATCTCCACCATTGATTTTGAATCTTACAGAGCACCCTCCTCTCCCTCTTCTATTAATACCCTAGCTCCGCCTGCCACCCCGCTTTCCACTAGATTGCTGGGTATTGTGAGGTGGCTAGCATTCTGCAGGAGCTGGATAGGGAGAAGGTAGAGAATTGCAGGTGCCCCTTTGAGCTTAGACTTAGATAGAAGCATGTATAAAGGGACAATCTGAGAATAGTTCAAAATGTGGAGTCAAATTCAAGTGGATGTCCAACCCTAAAAATTTGTTTCATATATAGAGTTTTGGTTGAGTTCATGTAAAATTTTGTTCAAGAACTTCCATACGGATTTGATAACAGGATTTTGGATATCAAAATTTTGAAGGAGCAAAATAAAAAAAAGATTGGAGTGAAAAAATGATAGCTAGATGGATTAGAAAATCTAGGACCAACTTGCTGGCTGCCACTTAGTCCATTTGGATGGAACACAATGCCAATATTTTTACTAATTAATGCATGTTGGAGCAAAGGGGGAAGAAAAATGGAAAGCTTGAAAAAGAGGATGGCTTCAAGGCATGTAGCATTGCCACTTTCCTTAAGGCTTTCCCTTTACCAATCAGGTTTGCAAGGGGAATGTGCTTTAAGCCTTTAGGATACAATGAAGCACAATGTTTGATCACATTTTGCACTAACAAGGCAAACAAATGAGCATCCACCAATGTCTACAGAATCAAATTGATCTGATAATAATGGTGTATTATGGTGTGTTGTTGTGTTCTGATACAGGGATTTAATTAGCTATTAATAGAGTAGTCCATGTCTGTTAGGATACATGCTTTCTTTTGGGAATACACATTTTCTCCAGAAGCATGCGTCCCTCCATCGGACACATCCCAACGGACACTTTCCTTCTCAAATACGCTAGATGCCGTTTGAAAAGAGACTCAAACAAATGCCTGTTTGGAAAAGGGGCCAGCCAACCAACCACAACAACAGTTGGCAGGTTATGTTTTAAAATAAAACATCTTTTTTTTATTTTGAAAATATCCAACAATCCAGATAAGTGATGCAACTAATACACGTGATATGGAATTTGTTCTCTCTTGGGAGATACTAGTGCAAGCTAAGTAAAACAAGAGTTTTGTTTTTGCAAGGGTCAAAGCTTGTAATTTTGATTTTGTTTCAGATTGCACTGTTTCTTTGGTTGATCTTGCATTAACCTCCTTTTTTTTATTCTCTTCATTATAAAGCGGGTGGATCTTAACCACCCCTTTTATCTAGAAAAGAAAAAGTCATGATAGCCAAATCAAGTGGATATGGTGGAGGATATGTCTTGTATAACTGCATCAACGTCCTTTGTTTTGTTTCTCTAAGCGAGTGGATTTTAGCTACCCTTTTTATCAAAACTTAAAAAACATGATATCCAGATCAAGGGGATATGGTGCAGGATAAGTCTCGACTGGTATAACTATTAGCAAAGAATAAAAGTACAAATTACAATCTTCCACATGCATATCACATCTAGAAATAAGACGACAAGTAATCCCCAATCTTCCAATATTAACTGTATTATAGTTTGGTGCTCATTAGGTCCCTATGTTTCCCCTATACAGTAATGACCCAGTTTTCTTACACTGGTGACTTGTTGAGGGAGGAATAGTAGTATTTAGATTGGCAGTACAGTAAAGAATTTTAAGTGGAGTTTTTCAAGTTGTGGTTATGCACAAGACCTAGCAAGACAGATCGTACATATGGTGTTAAAAAAATGCAAATTGATCTTCAGAAATTTGAATATTTGAGTTAGAACCACAAAATGCTGACACCACAATATATGTAAAACCAACAAGTTGCTACACAACATATAAAGCCTACTCGATGCTTTACAGTTGTTTTTCACATGAAGATTTACCTTTGAGAACTTGAGAACAATTACTCATCTTTATCAATGAAGTTATTGGACAAATCTGAAAAAGTCTTAGGTTCTTTTTCTTTTTCTTGAAAATTGATATTTATATTATTTAGTTAAATATGTGCAGAAGGACATTATTCTAAACTTGGTTTATGGTTCTTACAAATTAAGATAGCTAAACATATAGACTAGCATTCCCAGAATGATTCTAGAGGGAATAAAAGAAGAAAAACAATATTAGAAAGAAAGGACAGTTTGTTTTGGTGTTTGTTTTGGTGGCATTGGAAAGTTTACCTGGTCACTATTTTTATATGTTACTTTCTAATGTCATAGCATGGTGCAAGATAATTAAGCTTCCTAGACCTTTTACCAGTAGGCTGTAAAGACAAATTTTACAAATTCTAAAAAACTTTATATGTAATGGAAAAATGTGACAAACTTGATCTTTTAATATTTTCTACAAGAAAATTATGGATTGCAAATTAAATTCTATAAATCTAGCCAACACATCTAGTCTAGAAACTGCCACAAAATAAACCAACTTTGATAAAGTTCTAGCATGTTTCTACCTATTAGCTTCTTTCAAGGGTATCATGAAACTCTAATAACTACATCCAATACTAAATAAATAAAAGCTATATGATAAGTAAACTAGAGAACTTGTTTACCTGCTCACCTGGTTGATATGACCTGTCAGTCATGAAAACTATTCCCTGAGATGATTTATCATAGTCCAAGAATGTCTCCACCTGGAAAAATTCATGCACAGATATCTCTGATGAAATGTCCAATCCACACAAAAAGGTAAATTTGTTTAAACTTCTGTTCAGGATACACATATCATAGATTTTTTGAGTACGTTACAGGACAAGGTTCCTGAAAGACGGTGAAGGCTGTCAAGTGGATTAATTCATGGATCCACTTTCTTATATGCATACATCTTAAAAAAGATATGCCGGTCTTTCTCAAATAATTTCCTAGTACAAACCAACATCAATCAAAGTGAGGGTCTCATGCAGGACAACAGATATTATTCACACCAAATAATGAATAACATATAGAAATAACTTGAAGTGGCAGACTATGTAATATGGGCAGAGTTGAACTGAATGTACCAAAGAAACAAAAATCACATATTATGGAGTAAGATACCTCAGAGCTATGATTAAGCATGTCTGCCCAAGGAACTAATGCAACTTTTCCATCCATTGATGGCAAACGAACCTGTGATGTCAAAATTTCATCAATCAGAAATCGATCTAAAAGTAGATCGTAGTGAACTAGAAAATCCATTTGAAATATATATATATATATATAATATCATTTTACATAGATATTACGACATAATTAAGCAGGTAGTTTTACATAGCAAAGCACAATGGACTCAGCAAATTGTTTCACTCACTAAACGTGAGAAGAGAATGCCAAAGGACCACACAAATGTGTTCATGTTGAATACCTGAAACAAGACATTCCATTTCCATTATCAGATACAATCAATCTGATGAGGAAGCAAACATGAGATGACAATCAGAAGAGAACAGTAAGGCTTAAGAGGGAAAGAATGATTTACAAAGATGTAGTATTTCATATGCTTGGAAATGGACAATCCTACAGCCTCGGAGGCAACTCAAATTGGTTTAGATTTCTTTTTGAATTTGGATGGAAATGTTTCCTATATTATTATATCTATGATTTAAGCAAATGTCGATAAAACTGTTCCATGATTCTGTTAGCATGAAGAGAAAGAGTTTCATTTTTAGGTACCTCCTCAGGAAATAACTGTGGATATTTAGAAAATATCCTGACTCTTAAATCGTTGTACCTGCAGTTTTGGAACAAAGAAAATGATAATACACACAAAAATAACCAAGTAATAGTAATAGAAAGAAGAGAAAGAAAATGCATACGTTCCCGTAACATCAGTAATCCTTTCAATTGCTCTTCCCCTGATCTGTGAAGCTACCAAATATGTGTCTAGTTCGGAGCGTGTCCTGCAATGACATATAAATGCTGTAGAGAAGAAATCTGAGAACATACCCAAAAAACCATGGGAGCAAGAAAGGTTGCAGTTCTTCTGGCCACACAACCTCACATACAGGCAATTGAAGCTCTAAACATACCAATACAAAAGCGAGTAAGGCTGTCTAGGCAAGGCTGATATATAACTGCACCATCTTGAAGAGTTCAAGAGACTTGCTTCACTTATCAGGTAAGTTGCAAGCAATGGCCAATCTGGTACAGAATTTCTCCGCATAACATTTCCTACTTCAGGGCAACTCCAGTCCTATGAACAAAATATACACAATCTAAAAAGTCTACTAGATAACATCAGTGTGATATTAATTGAGTAGATCTTATAAAGAATCTCCACATTGAAGAAAACAGCAAAAATGTGCATAAGAACACAAATTGCAAAGTAATAAGATACTTCAGAAAATTATCAGTTACGATGCATAGTCCAATGGTTGGATTCATGATTATTTTGAAAATGAAAAGGCATGTCAATGCAAGCATAATCATAACCTACAACCTCATCCTGTTGATCTAAGATGCTTTACAAATCATCTCAACTATTCATTTCCGTCATACATTTATCTGAAGTGAAATACTCTCTAACCTACAGGCCATTCCCATATACATGGGTTTGAATTTATTAGGGAGGATATTTATATATAGTAGGGAACAGTATTCAATCAGTTCATTTGCTTATACATGGTTAAGGGATAAATGGAATTCTTGGTCCCAATTTTCATGTCGCCTTTCATCTAGGCTTTTTTCTAGTCCACTGAAACCTTGAGTTGTTTTGTCCTAGTTGCCTGAGCTTCAACTGATGATGCGAAAACCATTCAAGATTTATAATTTTTCATATCGGTTTTATAAAGACATGGTCCCCACAACTCTGCTTGTCCCAGACATGACCAGGTCAGAATCCAGTTGCAGATCTCAAACGTTGCATCATGTGTCACAATTGGTGCATCATACATCTTTTAACAACTTTTTCTACCAATAAGTTTCCCAGAATTAGATATTTGTGAAATGGGGATGCCCATAAGAAAACTTGACAATTCTAAATGATCCTGCATTATATGCTCAATCTGTATACACTTCAAGGTAGATCAAAGTAAATGGCAACAGTAAGCCCCACAGTGGATTTTATATTTAATGATTCTTGATCATCCATACATTCAATTTTTGATATTGATTTTTTTTTGGTAGAGTTACTGAATTAGTCTTTAAAAATTTACTAAAGAAATTTAGTGGCTATGGCAATATGTTATTTGCAGGATATATCATTGTGCAACACAAGTAAGACGTTTGTTAGATTTCTTCTCTTTTTAAAAATAAAAATAAGTTGTTTTACATGGATCAGCAGAAGAAGTTATACAAGCGTCCAAGAGAAAACATACATGCGTCTGGGGAAATAGATGCCTCAACAGTGGCATCTTAAACCTAACATCTCAAAACCTAAATGCCTAGTTCCACGGGATACCTACAGCTTTAATTCTATGCCCTGATCATAAGAATTTGCATATCTTTCTTTCTGTGGACATTCCTCTTTTTTTTAAATGAAATGAAAGCCTGTCGTCTGAACCATCTCAAAAAGGGTGAAAAATCTCATTTTCTCACCCATCAAACATGACACCCAAGCCTAATATGCAGTTATCTAACACTTTGCCTCGACTCTAAATATCATTCTTGTGGACCATGACATTTTCGCTTTAAATTTGGTCTCAGATTTCACTTAATCAGAGGATCAATGTGTAGTTCTTTTCTTTTCTTTTTTTTTTTTTTGTCATCCTTGGTAAAATTAAACACTTAATCAAGCCAAACAGCAAATTCTCTAGCCTAGAAAATTTCACATTCAACTAAAATGAATCAAGAGAAATCAAGTTACCAATAAAATGCTCATTCTACGCCAATTGTGAAATCCTCTGTGCAGAGAAATGACAAATAAACAAGCTTCTTTTTTTCTCAATAATTGTGTTTGCTATAACCACCTCCATCAGTCTCCTAGAATAAGAAAAAACACAAAATACTGCATAACCTTACCGAATCAGCCGTGATAACCAGAGAGGGAGGCACAAAGAGGAGCTTCTCCCCCTTCCTGATGTTCTTGAGGGCGACGAGGCCTCTCTCTCCAACATCCACCCTCTGGATCGCCATCTTCTGAGGGGGGAGGCCGGACTCCGAGAGCCATTGCTGCAGAGCCGAGGCACTCTCTAGGGATTCGATCTCGCAGCCCCATGGGATGGGGCGGGCCTCAGAGGCCCTTGAGGTGGTGGACGGAGTACTGGAGATCGAGCAGCGAGTCCTGTGGCGGAAGGGGACTGCAGGAGAGGCGCCGTTGTAGCTGGAGGGAGGTAATGGATTCTGGGGGAAGTGGGGGAGCACAGAGGTGTGAAGAACCCTAGAGAGTTGGGCCATGGCATTGATGGCAAGCGACAGAGAGAGACGAGGGAAGTCTTTCGGATGGGGGAGGAGCTTATCCGTTAGTTTTTATGGTTAGGATTTCTTTGGGTTACTTCTATGGCGGGAGAAGGGTGGATTGCCCACTCTTTAGTTTTTTTTTGTCTATTTTATACACATCTTGCGTCTTGTTTTATACATAATCAGGGAGTATTCAGTGAGTAAAACTAGATCTATCAACTGATGATTTTTTTTTTTTGAATAAAGAACTGATGAAGTTTTTGAACTTTAAGTTTTTTCTATCAAATTTTTTATTTAAATGAATGAAATAATAATTATATTTTAATTTTTTTAGATGTACCTTTTGTAGTTTGCAGCTCTGTCTCTCTTTTTAATGAAATATAATCGAGGTCGAAAGATTTGTATAAATTATATGTTTCGTCACCGCTCTATGAAAAAGTCTTAAATATGAATATGTCAGATATCCACGACTCGATTAGTAAAAATCTGTCTTCAAAAAAATATGTTTTTTATCGATGCACAAAAAAAATATTTTATTGCGAATGAACAAAATATTAAATAATTATTTATATATAAAAATCAAAATTATTGGTCTGTTTATTTACTGAAAAAGGATATTTTTATGATTTTTTTATGGCGGCAGCAGCAGCTGAATCCACCCCTCGGATCTGCTCTTTTGTTAGTTTCATTTAGAAATATTGAGTCAGTCTTCGCAGTTTAATTTTATATGTATATTTTAAAAAACTTTTCTTAAACTTAATGTCATTAAATGAAATCTGGATATTATCTCATTCATGCTTTTATTTGCTAATTGTAGATTGAGAAGGTTGTAGCTGGGAACTAAGTTGTTGAAAGTGTTAAGTCCATATTTTTTGCCCAAAGTAGACACATTTCACATAAAAGGAAATATAATTGGACTAGAGAAACATAGCGGGGAATTAATCATATATGGAACTTCAAGTTTTTGAAGTTAAGCAACTCTAGTTGCAATAATTGATTACATGAATTAGTTATGGCTATTGATGCAACTCATCAAGAGGAACAAGCTGAGTCAAGTATATCAAGTGATCCTTTACACATTCCAAGTAGGCCTATTATAAGACTCCAGGCTAAAAGACTTAGAGAAGCTCTGATTAGGCTTGTTCTAAACATATAGGCTAGGCAAGCTTCGAGTGGATCTATAGATATAAAGTTGGGCATGAGCAATTCACAAGAAGTCATCAATGTCATTCAAGTAGAAGATGGAAGCTGTTGATGACACTTGGGCCAAATCTACCATAAATGAAGAAGCCTTGCTGAATTTTATGCATAGGCTGATTCATTTGAACCTGGGCTTCATTAATTTGAGCTCAACATGGTATTTTTATCTTCATTTAATGGGCTGCACGAATTTATGAAGACTTTTCATTATTTGAAATTTCTCATTAGTTGCTTTGTCTTTCCTATGCTTGGAGGGATGTTCCAAAGTAGTTAATTAATGTTTTGTGTTTCCCATACTTGGAGGGGTGTTCCAAGGTAGTTAATTATTGTTTTGTGTTTCTCATGCTTAGAGGGGTGTTCTAAGACTAGTATTTATATTTGAGGTCATGTAGAGAATAAAAACAAGGAGTTTGTTCTGAATTTCAGATTTGAGAGAAGCTTTCTCTTATGTTCTTCATTGAACTGTCTAAACTTATCAAAGATTGATCAATCTTGTGGCGTTTCAGCACTTTGGGTCCTTGTTTCATCATATTCAAAGGTTCTAGTGGATCATCCAAAAATCTGGTTTTTGTTTTCTTGGGGTTAGAATACCATCTCGTCCGTGGGTTCTAAGGATCTAATCCTTGTGGGTTTGCATCATTTGGTATCAGAGCTTCGGCCCTAAAATCAGGTTACTATCCTTTATTTTCATCTGTTCATCATACTCTTTCGTCTATTTTCTTCTTAAACATCAAGTGAGTTAATTCATCTTGTTTTTATCTTTATCCATCAGCTCAATTTCTGTTTTCTCATTTGAATTTTTGAGTGCCTGTTATTTATATATATATATATATATATATATATATATATATATATATATATATATATATATATATATATATATATATATATATACAGATTCAAGAAAAAAAAAGAAAAAAAAGGGGGCGGGGGGTGGAATTTACCATTGTAATCGCAGGCACAAGTGATATTAAATTTGATTGTTCCTTTGGGGATCGATTGCCTTCTGATTAAAGTTCTTGATTTTGTCCCTTAAAGTTAAGTGTTGAATTCAATCTTGCAAGGTTGAGTAAATCTTTATTTGAGTTGATCAGTTCCTTAAAGAGCTACAAGAGAAAGCTAAGAGTGGAGAGATATCTTTTGAGGGTAACTACGTGAGGGAGTGTATAAGGTTTATTTTCACTAACATTTTCTTGCAGCTTTAACAATGTCTCATAGGGATGAAGCCACATCTAACCAGGAAGATACACAAAATATGGCATTTATGATAAATGCCATGCAACAACAGTTTGAATGTTTAAATGTGGTTTTCGGTGAATTCAGGGACAGGATGGATAGGCAAGACATGGTGATTGCAAATTTACAAAGAGGACAGCCTAATAAAAATCCTAATCCTAGAAGACCTGCAAGGCGAGAACCTGTACTTGTGGATGAATTTGATGATGAAGCAGGAAGTGGGAATGAGGAGGATTATGAATCTGATTTTGAAATGGGTAGAAATAGGCCTAGAGAAGCTAGGCATGGAAGGGGTTATAGAAGAAATGGCCCTAGGGGCAGAGATGAGGTAGACAAGAACCTTGGGAGCATCAAAATGAAGATACCTTTTTTTCAAGGTAGAAATGACCCTGAAGCTTATTTGGAGTGGGAGAAAAAGGTGAAATTGATTTTTGAATGTCACAACTACTCAGAAGAATAGAAGGTGAAATTGGCAGCAGTTGAGTTTACTAATTATGCAATCATATGGTGGGATCATTTGGTGTCAAATCGGAGGAGAAATCACGAGAGACCTGTAGAAACTTGGAGAGAAATGAAGGCCCTAATGAGGAAAAGGTTTATACCTAGTCATTATTACATGGACCTTTATCAAAAATTACAGAGCTTTACACAAGGTTCAAAAAGTGTGGAGGATTATCATAAAGAAATGGAGGTTGCTATGATAAGGGCTAATGTCGAAGAAGATAGAGAAGCTACGATGGCTCAGTTTCTGACCGGGTTAAACAGAGATATAGCCAATGTAGTAGAACTTTAGCACTATGTAGAGTTAGAAGATATGGTGCATATGGCAATAAAGGTGGAAAGACAGTTAAAATACAAGAGGGCAGCAAAGTATACTTCGAGTTTTGGTTCATCTTAGAGGTCGAATTGGAAGAAGAATAACAAAGTTGTTCCTACGGAAACACTCAAGGGTACAAATGATGCTTCCGCCAAAAATAAAGGTAAATCTGACTCCCAACCCTCTAGAAATAGAGATATGAAATATTTCAAGTGCTTGAGAACAGGACATATTGCTTCACAATGTCCAAACAAAAGGACCATGCACATGTATGACAATGGGGACATGCTGACCGGCAGTGAGAGTGATGAATTAATGCCTTTACTTGAGGATGCTAGTGATGATGGGATTGAATATCCAGTGGAGGGAGAGTCACTTGTGGCTAGACGTGCCTTGAATTTCCAAGTTAAAGAAGATGACATGGAACAGCAAAGGAAGAACATCTTCCATACTCGTTGTCATATAAACAATAAGGTATGCAGTATGATTATAGATGGGGGAAGTTGCACAAATGTTGCAAGCACTACATTAGTTGAGAAATTACACTTTTATACCATTAAACACCCTAGACCTTACAAGTTGCAGTGGTTGAATGAATGTGGGGAAGTTAAGGTTAACAAGCAAGTTTTGATTGCTTTTTCAATTGGTAGATATAGTGATGAAGTGCTGTGTGATGTAGTCCCTTTGCATGCTGGTCATATACTATTGGGAAGACCTTGGCAATTTGATAGAAAGGTGATACATGATGGGTTTAAGAATAGGTACTCATTTGTAAAAGATAACCAAAAGATTACTGTTGTACCATTAACTCCAAAACAGGTCTATGAAGACCAATTGAAGTTGAAGAGAGAAAGTGAGGTAGAGAGTCTTTTAAAAAAAAGAGTGAAAATACTAGTAAGACTGAGAATTCAAAAAAAGAAATTCAAAAAGAAAAGAACGAAGTGGCGCAAAAAAAAGAAAGGCCACAAGAGAGAAAAGAAAAAGAAAGAGAGGAGAGAAAAGAAAAAGAAAGAGAGGAGAGGAAAGAAAAGGAAAAGGTAAATTTTTATGCAAAAGAGAGTGATGTGAAGTTGCTTATCTTGCTAAATAGCCTTTGTTTGTACTTGTGTACAAAGAGGCTTGTTTTGTTGCTAATGACCTTAACCCTTCTCTTCCTAGTGTTGCTGTTTTTTTGTTGCAGGAATTTGAGGATGTGTTTCCTGAGGATGTTCCTAGTGTGTTACCTCCCATTAGATGCATAGAACATCAGATTGATTTCATTCCTAGAGCTGCCATTCCGAACCGTCCAGCCTATAGAAGTAATCTAGAGGAGACAAAAGAACTTCAGAGGCAAGTTGAAGAGTTCATGGCAAAAAGATATGTTAGAGAGAGTTTGAGTCCTTGCGCGGTTCCTGTACTTCTTGTTCCTAAAAAAGATGGTTCTTGGAGGATGCGCATTGATTGCAGAGCTGTGAACAACATAACGGTAAAGTATCGCCATCCTATTCCTAGGTTAGATGATATGCTAGATGAGTTGCATGGATTTAGTATATTCACTAAAATTGATTTGAAGTCTGGATATCATCAAATTAGGATGAGGGAAGGAGATGAGTGGAAAACCGCATTCAAAACTAAGCATGGACTTTATGAATGGTTAGTAATGCCGTTTGGACTTAGTAATGCACCGAGCACTTTTATAAGGTTAATGAATCATGTTTTGCATGCATTCATTGGGAAGTTTATTGTGGTATACTTTGATGACATTTTAGTATACAATAGAGATTTTGATGAACATATGCGTCATTTATGATGTGTACTTGATGTGCTAAGGAAAGAAAAAGTGTATGCTAACCATAAAAAGTGTAGTTTTTGCATGGACAAGGTTATTTTTCTTGGTTTTATTGTAAGTGCACAAGGAATAGAGGTTGATGACAAGAATGTAAGGGCAATTAAAGAGTGGCCAACACCTAAGAGCATAATAGAGGTAAGAAGTTTTTATGGTTTAGCTAGTTTTTATAGGCGTTTTGTCAAGAATTTTAGCACACTTGCTGCACCTCTCACTGAAGTCATTAAAAAATCTGTTCGTTTTAAATGGGGCAATGAACAGGAGCATGCATTTAATGTTATTAAAGATAGGTTATGTTCTGCATCTGTATTAGCGTTACCTAACTTTGATAAAATTTTTGAAATTGCGTGTGATGCCTCGGAAGTTGGTATAGGAGCTGTTTTGATGCAGGAGATGCGGCCTATTGCTACTTCAATGAAAAGCTAAACGGGGCAGCCTTGAACTATCCAACATACGACAAGGAGCTTTATGCACTTGTGAGGGCGTTAGAGACTTGGCAACACTATCTTTGGCCCAAAGAATTTGTCATTCACATAGATCATGAATTTTTGAAGCATCTTAAGAGTCAAGGAAAGTCGAACAAAAGGCATGCTCGATGGCTGGAATTTATTGAAACATTTCCGTACGTCATCAAATACAAGCAAGGTAAGGAGTATATAGTTGCAGACGCCTTATCCGAAGGTATATTCTTCTTACTTCTCTAAATGCAAGGTTGCTCGGTTTTGAGTATGTCAAGGAATTGTATGCCAATGATCATGACTTTGCCGATGTGTTTGTTGCTTGTGAAAAGGGAGCAATTGGTAAATTTTATAGAGTTGATGGGTATTTGTTCAAGGAAAATAAGTTGTGTGTGCCTCAATGCTCTATGCGTGAATTGCTTATCAAAGAATCACATGGGGGAGGGTTAATGGGGCACTTTGGTGTCAAAAAGACCTTAGCAATCTTGCTTGAATATTTCTTTTGGCCTAGGATGCGATGTGATGTAGAACGAATTTGTGATAGATGGTATCGCTCGTAAGAAGGCTAAATCCAAAGTCTTACCACATGGGCTTTATACGCCTTTGCCTGTACCTAGTGAACCATGGGTAGACATCTCAATGGGCTTCATTCTGGGACTGCCTAGATCAAAGAAAGGTAAGGAAGCAATATTTGTGGTAGTTGATAGGTTTTCTAAAATGGCTCATTTTATTCCTTGCCATAAAACTGATGATGCCGCTCATATTGCTGATTTGTTCTTCTAAAATGGCTCATTTTATTCCTTGCCATAAAAGTATTGTTTCTGATAGGGATGTAAAGTTTCTTAGTTACTTTTGGAAGGTCTTGTGGGGAAAGCTTGGTTCTAAGTTGTTATTTTCTACAGCTTATCATCCACAAAATAACGGTCAAACTGAGATCGTTAATCAAACTTTAACTCAATTGCTTCGGACTGTTATTCAAAATAATTTGAAGAGTTGGGAAGATTGCATGCCTTTCATTGAGTTTGCATATAATAGAACTGTGCATTCATCTACTGCATATTCACCTTTTGAGATAGTTTATAGTTTTAATCCACTAACTCCTTTGGATTTGCTACCTTTGCCTATTGATGCAAGAGTTAGCCTTGATGGGAAGAAGAAAGCTGAAATGGTGAAGCAACTTCATGAACGTGTTAAGCAGCACATTGAGAAGAAAAATGAGCAATATGCATCTAAGGCTAGCAAAGGACGAAAGCAGGTTGTTTTTGAGCCAGATGATTGGGTGTGGGTGCATATGAGAAAGGAGAGGTTTCCAGCACAAAGGAAGTGCAAACTGAATCCTAGAGGAGATGGTCCATTTCAAGTTCTTGAGAAGATCAATGACAATGCTTACAAGATAGATCTTTCAGGTGAGTATAACATTAGTGCTACATTCAATATTGCTGATCTTTATCCCTTTGATATAGGTCATGATTCAAGGATGAATCCTTTTGAGGAAAGGGGGAATGATGCAACTCATCAAGAGGAACAAACTGAGTCAAGTATATCAAGTGATCCTTTACACATTTCAAGTGGGCCTATTACAAGGTCCAAGGTTAAAAGACTTAGAGAAGCTCTGATTGTGCTTGTTCTAAACATATGGGCTAGGCAAGCTTCAAGTGGATCTACAAATATAAAGCTGGGTTTGAGCAATTCACAAGCAGTCATCAATGTCATTCAAATAGAAGATGGGAGCTGTTGATGACACTTGGGCCAAATCTACCATAAATGAAGAAGTCTTGCTGAATTTCATACATGGGCTGATTCATTTGAACCTGGACTTCATTCATTTGAACTCAACATGGTGTTTTTATCTTCATTTAATGGGCTGCACGAATTTATGAAAACTTTTCATCATTTGAAACTTCTCATTAGTTGCTTTGTCTTTCCCATGCTTAGAGGGATGTTTCAAGGTAGTTAATTAATGCTTTGTGTTTCCCATGCTTGGAGAGGTGTTTCAAGGTAGTTAATTAATGCTTTGTGTTTTCCATGCTTGGAGAGGGGTTCCAAAACTAGTATTTATATTTGAGGTCATGTAGAGAATAAAAACAATGAGTTTATTCTGAATTTCAAATTTGAGAGAAGCTTTCTCTTATATTCTTCATTGAACTGCCTAAACTTATCAAGGATTGATCAACCTTGTGACATTTCAGCACTTTGGGTCCTTGTTTCATCATATTCAAGAGTTCTAGTGGATCATCCAAAACTCTAGTTTTTGCTTTCTTGGGGTTAGAATACTATCTTGTCCGTGGATTCTAAGGATCTAATCCTTGCGGGTTTGCATCAGCTATGCTTAGCAAACATACAGATAACAAATTAGTATTTTTTTCGACAAGAAATCTCATTTCTAATTTATTTTATTCTATGATTTAGTGTTTAGACTAGTCTAATAATGTTGTTAACTTCGATTATAAATAAAATCAAACATATTCTTTGTTTTTATCCACAACTAGATTTAATCGAATTATTTGAGTATAAGGTGCACTTACTTCCATATTGGGAGGAAAAGAAAAAGATCAAGTGCAAATAAATATTCCTCTGTCCCTAACATTTGACTGCAATTATAAATTCTACAACCCAAATAAAAGGCAGCATGCATTGTTATTCCATCTAATCTTTGAGGAACAAAATATTTCTCCCCAGATACCCAAGCATGTGCATATTCATGAAAGGCAAAGCGAGCACTTAAACCACAACAAAATATCATTCATCTAGTGTAGATCCCAGCAGACAACTACATCGTTTCCCCTTCCCAGAATCAAACTTCCTCACAAAATTAAATGCTTCTACTTTGAAGTTATAACTAGGAAAAATAGAGCAGCCGTAGTCCCATATAACTCATGCAAGATCTGGTTTATATTAAACCAACGCAAGACCTCCAATAGAGTCCTGCTAATGCAACATCATATGCGCGTCCGAAATCAAAAGACTGTATTCAACTTTCAAAATAATAAGCAATGACATGCACTATGATTCCACCAACTGCACCGACATAATTCACAAAATCCATGAATGCTTGATCCATTACACTTCTATATTATGCTTGCATGCTATTAACTACTCATCAGTTTTCACACATTCAGATTTTGCAAAGTCCAAAACACACAGACCAAACAATAAAATTTAATTCCCAATCCATTAAACACTTCAGGCTCGTATTAATTTTACTAGCCCAACTACTAGTAAACAAAAGGTTCATAATACACCGTAAAGTTTAAGCCCAAGAAAGAATGCAGCTGTCTTCAAGTGTCTGGCCCTCTCTGTATGGAGACACTTAGGAAGGGAGAATTTTTTTTCCACAACATTGTTTTACTTTTATTTTCATAATGCACCACAGTTACCATGACTAGCAAATTAGAATACCAGCGAAACAGGAAGTGCCAAGGGAATTAGATTTCCTGGAGAATGGCGAGAGAATAGTAGCTAACTAAAAATGACATAAAATACAGAATTCTGAAGCATGATTTCACAAGTGGACCATTTCTGTAGTTTTCTCCAAAGAAACATATTTTTCCAACTCTCCTTAGTATTAATGTGGCTCCATGATCTGCACGATACTACTGTAAAATTAGGTTCAGCATGTTTGCCAGCTCAACTCTTACACCTGAATTTCTTGGTTGAATCCACTACTTTACACGAACCACATAAGAGTACTGTTGCTCTTTAGTTCCCACAGGTCACCTTTGCTTGGCACTTTCTTCTACTCTTGTAAGAGCATCCGAAAACACATCTATTGCCCAATCTTTCACATCCTCCTACAAACCAAAATATGCATCTGCAGTTTAGTTGTCAGACGAACCAAGTAAACTAATAGACACTTTGGGGGAAAAAAAAGAAAACGAAAATTAAGTTCCAACTCCAAATAGGAGATAAGATGATATTAAACAAAAAAAGTTCACCCAAATTCCGGTGTCTTTCTGCCAAATAAATTCTCTTACGACTTTTAAAAACAATATGGAAAGATAACACAGATTTCAAAAGCAATCAAGTAAATCAAAGATACTCTAGTTCATAAAGATTAGGACATATGACTATTTGAAATAAGGCAAAAAGGAGGACTTTGGAAGGTCCCACAATTATGGTTTGATGTACAAAAAAATAGAATGTTGAATAAATTATGCACTCAATAAACTAGATAAAACCAACCAGTTACATATAAATGTCTATAGAAACTAACCAAGTGGACTGGTTCTCCAGTTCTTATACGTGCATTTGGACGAGCAAGCTTAGACTCAAAAGGAGTTCTTGGCCTAATTTCCTGAATCTCATCCCACTCTTCACGAGTAAGCATTCTCACTGTCCCTGTTCCAGGAGGAGCCTTCTGTATTTTGCGCTCCAGCCTTTCTTGTGCTTTGGATTCATCATACTGCCCAAATATAAAAGCAATACCGAATGAAATTCATAAAATTGGTACATAGATAAATGGGTTCGAAAACCATGAAAAGAGAAGCAGAGTCTACAGTATATTTTATTTTGACAAGTGAATAAATGCAGAATGCGTGCTCCAATGCAAAGATGATATTACCAATCAATAACTGAAACATTGAAAGCTCTAAATATAATACATCCTCCGCCTCAAGTATTTTAGCTAGATGGAGCAATATCACAATATAGAGAAAAATTCTCCACTACAAATCTGTCAGACATAGACATCGTTATTTTTTTCAGTCCAAATCTAAAAATACTATAAAAGTAAAAAAATTGACTCTTAGATAATATGAATTCACAGATAGTTTAACTTACTTAGAGAGATAGAGAGAGACTCAAAATTTATCAAATACAAATTTGTTTAAAGGTATTAGAATAAAGTCATGCACACAAACATTGTCATTAAACAATAAGAACTACTGTGTCTTTGCTTTGATACAATTCAAAGTTAAATGCAATGATACTTGATTCATGGATTGACAACAGAACTTCTTCTTCTTTTTTTGTTGGGGGGTGGACGGAGAATTCCCCTTCTTCTCATTGCAACAATGATCACATGCACATAAAGAAATGGGGGAGAATGATATGAAAATCTTCCTCTATATTGTCCTCCGATGATGAGCATTGAAGGGGAAAAAAGAAGAATTTAGATGCTTGGTTCTATTTTATGTTCTGTCGCAAATCCAACCAATAATGATACAAAAACAATCATGCTTGGATCCGCCATTATCTAGCTTATCTCATTCCCTGGATATGATAAGAGAGTTCATATCTATGATCATTACTAAGAGAAAGTATGATACATGATTGAGAGACATTGGATTAAGAGAAAATTTGTGATAACCTTAATGAAAAGTAAGACCATGCCGACCGCCTTTTAGAACAAAACACCACTGAATTTTCAAAGAGAAATTACAGTCATCTAAAGGAACTGCCCAATATGTACACTAGGCTTTGAATTCTTACCATCAAAACCCAAATAGCCAGAGAACAGAGATTCATTATGAAATGGTAGGACAGGCAGATGACTTGATCAAGTTAGGGAGCCACGGGAAAGAGGATGCAGGGTAACAGGTAAAAAGTTTCAAAAAGATTAGAATAGAGGGTGTTAAGAGGGAGGTTATGGATTTTAAATGTTTATATGCACATCTTATTAGATAATAGAACACTTATTGGAAAAATTCGCAAGTTATGAATAATAGTTGTGAACAATAAAATGAAAAAATCCAGCTACTAATTCAAAAATGTGTTCTTTTTAATATACTGTAGATTTTCACATTCTAATTATTGAAAAAAAAGTAAAAAAAATCTAACATTGATCACTTTCATGACATTGGCTTGTGAAGTCCAGGAGAACCAGTTGACCGGCAACATATTTGATTTCTAGGAAACCTCATAGTTGGATAAGAGGCAGATTGATTTCTTAACATAAGCTCAGTTCCCCACTACAGATACAGTAAGCACATTAATGCAAGTTTTGTCATGTACATATATTCGATTAGACTGTTATATGAGCAAGGGGATTGGCTCCGGGTGTAGGTAGGGTAAAATTTGCAGGGGTCATGCAAATACATGGGCCCCTTCCCTTCTGCCGAGTTGTTTAGAAGGCGCTTTCCGTTCTACGGTCCCTCGGAGCGAAGGGTTAGGCAGGTAGTACGGGCCCTCTGACTTCCAGCTATGTGCTGACGAAGATTGAAGGAAAAAAAAAAGGATTGTAAGTATTGAGACTGTTAGCCCCGTCCATTCATAACACAATCAAAACAGCGAATTAATGAATACAGCAACTTTCAACACTTAGAATTCCCCTTAATGGAAATCCCTTCTAGCGAAGATAACAATACTATTTTGCAAAACTACGCTTCACAGAAAATCCTGCACACAAAACATGTCTTCATAATCATAGCAGAATTAAAACCCTACCCTCCCTAATAACTTGCATCTGCACGGACAACCGTAACCTCTCCATGGAATCCTTGGCAATTTAAAACCTCATGTACGCTTTTCCCCGAACGAAATTAAGAAGTAAGCAGTTAAGAAAATTAAGATAGCAATCCAAATATGTTGGCTATAATAAACAATAAAAAGAAGCAGAAGATTTAATTAGGGTCATAGTTAGGACTCAGATTACGAAGACAGAACCCTAGCACCGCATCAGGTAACCAAAACGCAATCTTTTTTTCAAATTCAGAACTTGCTTAACAATTACATACCATCATGAGGACCTTGGCGAAGAGGGCGACGGCGACGGCGGTGAGGACCATGGGCATGGAGGCGGTGTCGAGCCAGGAGCTAGACTCCGGCACTTGCACAAATAACTCGTCCCGTGCAGGGTCCCGCCGCCGCCGCCGCGCCCTCTCCCGCTCCCCGATCCGCGACCTCAGCAGGTCACCCGGCGCGCCCTCCGACGCCGCGCAGATCGGCCTTCGGGCCCGCAATAACGACCGGAGCATCGGTCGAACACCTGGTGCGTTCGCAGATCAACTCGCTTTTCCTCCTCCACCCAACCCGGACTCGCTTCTCCGTCTCCAGTCTCCACCCAAACCCAGACCACACCATTAGGGGATTCTTTATTTCCAGCCTAACTTAAACCTCGCTCATGGGCCGCCCTGTCCGGGCCAGAGGTTTAAGGCCCGCCAAGAGAAAAATAAACTAAAGTAATAAATATATACGAGAAAACATTTTTATTTTTTAAATTTTTTTTAAAAAAAATAGAGCTTCAAGAAGCAAAGGTTTATTTTTTAAAAAATATATATATATAAAAATAAAAACATAAGATATCAATAATTTTGTGCACATGCTATCTCCAACATCAATCTCCATGTAATAATTAGGATTGAGTATTCTTCATCTAATAATTTATAATTTTGTTTATTGGTCAAGCCAGTTAGTAGTCCTTATCTATCGATAAATATCCGTAATGCATGTTAGAACAAATAAATAAGCTATAAGAATCAAGAATTATCAATAAATCTAACATAGGATTTATTGATAATTAATATATTTATTTATATATTAAAACATAATAAGATTTATTTATAATAAGAAATATATTTTAATGCATATAATTAATTTAAAAATATTTATTAACTCATGTAAATATATTTTAATATTCGAAATAGCTGATATTGACCGTATTTATATAGTAAGTAGGACATAAATAGCCAACAAATGGACTGAGAAAAAAATATATTATTACTTGAATTGTTTACTCAAGAGCATTATTAAAAATGTGGCAACTTCCCACATAAGATTACCTCCAACAAATTATAATGATCTTTTTTTGATATTATTTTCTGGAGTAATATTTCCATCAACCAAATACAGTAAAATTTATTTTCTCCTGCAATCATTTTTTTCCAGATAAATAATTTTTAAGAATCGTCAAATTATTCTATAATCTAACATATACTAACCAAAAGAGCCCTAAGAGCAATTAATAGTTTGAAATCCCAATTTCCCACTCTAACCCACCTTGATGAACTAATACCGACATGGGGAGTCGCATGGCGTGGGTTGAATGTTTTAGCGA
Organism: Phoenix dactylifera; assembly: GCF_051530095.1. NCBI lineage: Eukaryota > Viridiplantae > Streptophyta > Magnoliopsida > Arecales > Arecaceae > Phoenix > Phoenix dactylifera. The sequence continues at coordinate 22,508,203 of NC_143191.1, forward strand.
GAGGCAAGCACTTAGGTGTTGGGAAAGGTGGTGTTTTACATGCTTATCAAAGTTCGGAAGTGGTCCGCTTCTATTACCTAAGCTTCTAAGCTTCAAGGGAGATGTGGGCTAATCTTTATATCTCATGGCATTCTACAGTGGTGTGCTTTTTTTAACTTGGTTACCATGGTGAACAGCTTGATTAACGTAATGACAAAATCTGCCAATGATGCTCATTGTAATCTTCTTACATGTGCTAGATTTTTTGCTGCTTTCTTGGCTGCTTATTCACATTCAATCATTTATTGGTGTGGCATCATGCATGGACAAATGTCACGGCTTCAAAAAGGGCAATGTGAATTGTTGAAACATGTTTGAGGTGACAATTTCTATTATGATTCTCCACATTATTTCTAGCAATAGCATCATATCAAGTTTGGTGTGTTTTGTTATTCTTCCAATGTCTCCAAGAATATCTATAACTTTAAGAAAATAAGGTCACAATTGCCTTTAAAGTTTCCTTCCTTTTTCGTATCCAAATATATCCGGATATGAATAGAAATGGATATCAATAAATAACTATCCGATCTGTATCCGAATATCTGGTTCCATTTGTAACCCTATTTAATTATATATAGTACTCATAAACTTTTAAAGAAAGTAAGTGACTATATTAACATGCTATTAATTTAATTTATCATCCACTTAATAATATCTTTGATTATGTGGTCATAAAGTTTAATTATCTAATTTATATCCATATTTTTCGTTTCTAATTTGTAGCTGTATCCATTTAAAACACATACAGATATAAATTTTTGCATCCGATTAATATCTGTATATGTATTCGTCAAACAAAACAAATATAGATATGAATATACTAGTATCCGATCCGATTTTAGCCCTAACTGAGATAGAGAAAGGTGATATATATTCTAATCTGATTTTAGACATGGTAAATTTTCACAAATTTTGTTACAATATGAACCAATATCTGGAGTAAATTTTGCATTTCTATTGTTCATTTTATTTTCAACTTCCTGATAATTTTATATTAAATATAAATAGTTTTTATGCCAATTGTTGTTGTTGCATCATCATTAGAAGAATGAAGATTAAAAGGGCAACAAATAAAAGTAGATGATTGCACCTTAACAGATCAGTAACGCTTGTCTTTCTTAATTTATCATATAAAAACATTATGTTTAACTTATTATTTTTAAGATGAAAATTATTTTATCATGCTTTGTTAAGTGGTAGGCAAAAAAAAAAAATCATGATTTAGTAAATATGCCATTGATCCTCATCCATGCCTTACTAACTAATAAGGCTGAGGGGCCAAAATTACCCAATATAGTAAAATATACTGCTACCTGCGCTTAGTAGCAATCTTGCAAGAGCCACAAAAACTCAGAGAGAGGCAGTGAGCATGGATCTCAAGGTCTCTTACTCAATATAGTAAAATATATTGCTACCTACACTTAGTAGCCTTTCATCTCTATTAAGTTCTTCCCATGCATAAGCACTCCATGAAGGAGCTACTAGCCTATATTACCATCTACTAATCCCAATGAAATAATTTAAGCTCAACATCTATCTATCTATAGTAGAAAGTTAGATTTGTTTGATAGATCAACTAATATTAGATTAAATAATAAGCTTTCTCAGAATTTATTATAATAGAAAGCAATAATTAGAGTAAAATTTTCAATTATTTTGTTCATTTAATTTTCAACTTCATGTCAATTTCATTTTTCCATTTGTAGACGCCATTTGCATTGTGGACAACATACAAAGAGCAAGTATTGCAAGACCTTAATGAAGATTAGTAATCAATATAAAGATATGAAAAGGATTATAGCAACCGAAACAGAGACAAGATAGATTTCAATCTAATTTTAGACAGATAATGAATTTTCTCAAATTCTATTACAGTATAAAGCAATACTTGAAGTAGATTTTAAATTTCTACTGTTCATTTTTTTTTCCAACTTGCTGTCATTTTTATGTTAAGTAGAAATATAAAGAGTGCTTTTTTTGTTGCTATTGATGCATTACCTTTACAAAAATAAATACTAAAAATCAACTAATAGAACTAGGAATGGACAATGTAGGTTGAAGGTCAATAAGTCATCCACACTCCTCTTGTTTGGTTAATCATATTAAATGAATAATTACGTTAAAGCTACAACTGAAAAATCCAACTTTATGCAATGAAGCTTTCGTAAAATAACTATCCTAATCTCTAATAGACCATAAATATGCATTTGAAGCTATTGATAAAACTTTCAGGGACATACTAAGATTTGAGAACTAAGATTGCAGTAACAAACCATATGATGATAAGGTTAACTATCTTAGGAGGAGATTTTAGACGTATACTGCATATTTTATCAGAAGGTAAAAGAGATGATATTATTTTAGCTTCAAAAAATAAATCACATATATGGGAAATGTAACAATCCAGGACCTCATCCAAAATGGCTAACCGGAAGGTATTATTTGGATTCCTTGATCCTGTATAAGTACCTAAAATCTACCCAGCGAATAACCGATGTGGGACTAAACACACGCCCGCACGGATCCTCACATACTTCCCTCGTTCAAGCTCTGATGTCCTCGTCAGGCTAAGGGTTCATATCTATTCAAATCTAATCACAAACACCACGATTGGCCCGTAGTCAGCCCCAATGGATCCATGCTGCAGTGTCCCCTATTCCACATAGGTTATGGGCCAGGTCCGCTCTGATACTATTTGTAACAATCCAGGACCTCATCCAAAATGGCTAGCCGAAAGGTATTATTTGGGTTCCTTGATCCTGTATAAGTACCCAAGATCTACCCAGCAAATAACCGATGTGAGACTAAGCACACGTCCGCATGGGTTCTCACCAGAAAATTACAAACTGTTTCTCCTCATGAAAAATATGAGAGTGAATCAGAATTTAGATAATTACGATTCAAGTGATTCATTATCTGAATTTAACAAATAGCTTTTGGATATCGTACATGGAACTGCATAAGTTGTAGCAAAAGATGGAGATTTAGAAAAATATGGATTAAATAAATTACCATGGCAATATCTTATTCAGGATTTCGTAAATCGAGCAGAGAAATTAGTACCTAACACACACCCATCCTTTCAATAGATGCTAGGAAATACAAATTATCTCAAGAAAAGAACTATTCTGATACCAAAGAATGATATGATTGATGAAATAAAATACTACATATTTCAATGGCTCCAATGTGATAAATATATATATATATACACATATATATAAACCCTGACCCAGTATGCAAAGCTTTATTTGTTATTGCTGATCAAGACTAGTTATATCCGGTGGAGTTTCTTAACTCTCTTAAATTCCTAGAAATACCAAATCATAAGTTAGATTTAAAGTAGGTGTGCCTGTTAAGAAATTTAAATCCAACATGGAAATATGCAATGGCACAAAATTGATATACAAACACTAAGAGACCTTGATAGTAGAGGAAGGAATAATCACATGTTCAAATATTGGAGCAAAGTTTCTGATGCCAAGAATAATATTGTCTTCTATATAATCAAAATGATAATTTATTCTGAAAAATAGGTGATTCCAACTGAATGAAGGATGTATTTTTCTAAAAATTCAAAATCCTTTCCCTGCAGCGGAAAAAAAATCAAGAGAAAAATTCTGCAAAATAACAAATAGAGTGATAGAAATACATATCTTACCACTAATAACCCAAACGTCTTGCCTCCCAAGAGATCCATGCTCACTACCTCTTCCTGAGTTTTTGTGGCTCTTGCAAGATTGATATACATAAACTAAGAGACCTTGATAGTAGAGGAAGGCATATTCACATGTTCAAATATTGGAGCAAAGTTTCTGATGCCAAGAATAATATTGTCTTCTATATAATCAAAATGATAATTTATTCCGAAAAATAGGTGATTCCAACTGAATGAAGGATGTATTTTTCTGAAAATTCAGGATTCTTTCCCCGCAGCAGAAGAAAATAAAGAGAAAAATCCTGCAAAACAACGAACAGGGTGATAGAAACATAGATCTCACCACTAGCAACCCAAACAGTTGCCTTCTAAGAGACCCATGCTCACTGTCTCTCGCTGAGTTTTTGTGCCTCTCGCAACTTTTACGTGACTTATAGTTCTGATGGCCAATCCTGGCTATTTATAACCATCACATAAAATCCTGGGCAATGATATGCATGGAATTTTTAGGGATCTCTATTCTCAGCCATAGGATCACTGAAAAATATTTTTTTTACAAAACCCCTTATATTTTTTTAATTCCAAATTTATAGGCTTCTGCAATTTGCAAAAATGTCCATCAACATTTTGCAATTGACCCTGAGAAAAGGAGATTAAATTTAGTGAAATTTCCTTTGCTTACAAATTTGTGTATTTATCCTTCTACCATACTATATTCCACATAAGCTGTGGAGTGATTGATCATAACCCTATTTGATTTTCACTGAAACACTCAATTGAATTCATTAGTAAACAAGAGATATACTCAGATGCTTTGAGCTCATCAAAATCAAATAGGGTTATGATCAATCACTCCACAATCTCCCCCTTTTTGATGATGACAAAACATTGAGTATATGTAAAGTGAATTGCTCAATAAACAAGGAAATAAAATCCATAAATGAATTCAAGTGTCTGGTTATTTAATTTATCCAAGCTTGAAAGGCGTGAAACAATAAATTTTGGAATTAAAGCTCCCCCTTTCATTTGGAATTATATAAGCCTTCATATCATGCAATCAATTGTTTGGCTTATATATATTTAATGATTTAGCTTTCTTAAAAATTCAGATTCTCCCCCTCAACATATGCATTCAACTTTGTTTTGATTCTCTGAATTTTCTTTTAATGCATTGAAGTTTTTGAACTGAAATTTTTGGTTTTTAGAGGAAAAATCTGACAATTTGTTCTTGAGTTGGATTCAACTAATCTCCGAATATCCCTTGAATAGATTCTGGAGATTACTCCATTAGGAGCCCCAACAGAGAGATAATGAGCCTCGAGGTACCAAATCCACTAAGAACAAATTATGTTTTAATTTTTCATTTTGATTCCTTTTATGTTGAGTCCATTTACATATCTATTAAGTATTTCTCCCCCTTTTTGTCATCATATCAAAAAGGAGGTAAGCAGAACAAACAATCACTTAGAGATCAAATTGCACACAATTGAAGAGAATATGTCTACTCATTGTATTGATGTGTATGTAAATACATTTTAGAATATAATAAGTAAAGCAAAAAAGTACATGTCAAAATAACACAAAGTGATCTAAGGCTTCCTCGAGGAGGATGCGGCTCCTCCTCTCGAGGATGTGGCTCCTCCTCTCAATCTGTTCTGCTCCATGAGGAGGGTGACCGCATCTGTAACATGCCCGAGCTGGGAGATAATGGACGAAGTGGCCCTGCTATGTGTAGTGGAGAGCTCGGTCACCGACTTCTGAAGTGCGTCCAGCTTGTCGATGAGCACGTTCGACAAGCGCTCGGCCCCCTGAGTAGTGGTGCTCATGTCCTTCCGGATGTCATCGCGCATCTTCCGAGTGATGCCCGTGACCTCACTCATACTGGAGAATTGAGCCTGGATCAGGCTCCGGACGTTGTAAATCTCTTCCCGCACATGGGCCGTCATCTCAGTCACGGCTGTCAAGGAAGGGACCAACGCTGACAAAGGTGCAGGAGTGGGAGCAGGCACTGAACCCCGGAGCTCCCGAAGTAGATCATCTCGCAGATCTCGGACAATCTCCTGCCGCAACTCCCGAAGCTGCTCAGGAGCGATCCGGACCTCCATGACCTGAGGAGCTGAGGAGGAGGGTCCGGCTGAGGGGGTAGGAGTAGAAGTGGAGGGAAAGTCAGGATAATCTGAGTCTGGCTCAGGACTAGGAGAATGTCTGGTGGTATGTGTGGAGGTGGAAGACTTCCTAACCCAGATCCCCTCTACCTTCCGAAACCCCATCCTGTGTAGGGTCCCCGGACGCATGCGATCTGTCCATCGCAATGCGCGAGAGGGTTCCCCCTCAGGAATGGGAATCTCGGCCTCCCTAAACAAAAGGGTGAACATCATGCCGTGGGGGAGGGTGAGCCTAGGTCTATCTAGTGGCTCACATAGATATCTATAAATAAGTTTTGGGAAGTTGACTGGGGTGTCCTGGAGAATATAGAACATAAGGGCGAGGTCCCTCTCAGAAACAAAGTCGAAGCGCCCAGTCTTCGGGAAGAGGGACCTAGACAGGATGCTCAGGAGGATCCGCACCTCAACTGGAAGTGAGCTAGCGGATACCTCATCCAAGGGGGACTGGGGTGGATGCCCTAGAATGGCCGTAAGGGCCTCAGTCCTATCCTCAGGGTGTGCGGGTGCCACCCCAACTTGGGGAAGATGGAGGACCTGAGCAATGATATCCTCCGAAATGAATAATGGGACACCGGCTACCGTGCCCTCTATACCCCCATCGCCCCTATGGACGGTACCGTAGAACTCCCTAACTAGTCCAGGGTATGTGGGGAGATCTAAGGTGAGGAAATACTCTAAGCCCTGGGCCCTAAGTCTCTCTCCTATCGTAAAGCCCTCCCGGGAGAGATAGTCGAAATCGACGTATCTCCCGGTGGTGACCGCCTTCCCGGCGCACGGCCTCGAGGGAACCGCCCTCGGCGGGGAACGAGCCGGAGGTTGTGGCCTCGCGGGATCGTTCCGAGCCTTGGAACGTCGCTCGGTGCCGGTTGCGGGTTGGGGCCTCTTCCGGCTTGGAACAACGGTTTTACGAGGCATGGTCGACCTAGAATGGAGTAAAACGCTAATGGACGGTGAAAGGTCGACGGGAAAAAGCTTAGGGACGGCCGGAGACGATCTAGGAGTCGGCTCTAGGGTTTTGAACAGTGGCGGCGGTGAAAATAAGTGTTTTCTAAACGATGGAGTTAGGGTTAAAAAGTCGGATCCCGACTGCGAGTCGACTCCTCTGAGTCGCGAGTCGACTCGACCTCGAGTCGACTCCAAAATAGGCGCGAGTCGACTCTCCTTATGTGCCTGTTAACCTCGAGTCGACTCCCGTCTGTATGCGAGTCGACTCCCCCTCTGCTGCCATCGATCTCGAGTCGACTCCCGCAAATGCGCGAGTCGACTCCCCCTTACGAGCCGACTCTGAAACTTGCTCGAGTCGTCTCGAACTCTGGCACGCACCTAAAAATCATGCTATGTTCGTGCCGAATGAGGAAAAATCACTAAATTATGATCTGATTTGATGATCATTGAAACGAAACTCTATATTAATCACAATCTAATCATCAAAATCAAATGAATCTAGTGGAAAATACCACTAGGATGGATCAATCACTCCTAATCCCCTCCTAAGCACACTAAATCTCTCTTCACTTAGGGGTTTTGTAAAAATGTCAGCTAATTGATCATCAGTACAAACAAATTGTAGTGTCACATCACCATTCAATACATGATCTCTTATGAAGTGATGTCTTATCTCAATATGTTTAGTTCTTGAATGCTGAATTGGATTCTTAGTTAGATTAATGGCACTTGTATTATCACAATTAATGGGTATTTTATCTTGTTTAATGCCATAATCTTCTAATTGTTGTTTGATCCATAAGATTTGAGCACAACAACTCCCGGCTGCAACATATTCAGCTTCAGCAGTAGATAATGCAACCGAGTTTTGTTTCTTGCTAAACCATGAGATTAAGTTTTCTCCTAGAAATTGACAAGACCCGCTGGTACTTTTTCTATCAAGTTTACATCCAGCAAAGTCTGAATCTGTGTATCCTATTAATTTTAGGCTAGATTCTTTAGAATACCATAAACCTATATTCTTAGTTCCTATTAGGTATTTAAAGATTCTCTTAACTGCAATTAGATGTGATTCCTTAGGATTAGACTGATATCTAGCACACATGCAAATACTAAACATGATATCAGGTCTACTTGCAGTAAGATACAATAAAGATCCTATCATACCTCTATATAGTTTCTGATCTACAGATTTACCTGATTCATCTTGGTCTAATTTGCATGATGAGCTCATGGGGGTGCTGATTGACTTGTTTCCCTCCATATCAAACTTTTTAAGCATCTTCTTGATATATTTGGCTTGATTGATGAAGATGCCTCCTGCAGACTGTTTGATTTGAAGCCCGAGGAAGTAGTTCAGCTCTCCCATCATGCTCATCTCAAATTCACTCTGCATCAAATCAGCAAATTCTTCGCAGAGGCGATTGTTAGTAGCACCGAAAATAATATCATCAACGTAAATCTGCACTAATAACATATCTTTGTTTTGTTTTTTCAGAAATAGTGTTGTATCTACATTACCCCTAGAGAACTCATGTTCTAATAGGAATTTGCTAAGCCTCTCATACTATGCTCTAGGTGCTTGTTTCAAACCATAAAGTGCTTTGTTCAATTTATATACATGATTAGGGTATTGATGATTTTCAAAACCAGGAGGTTGTTCTACATATACCTCCTCATTAATATACCCATTTAAAAATGCACTTTTTACATCCATTTGAAATAGTTTGAAGTCCTTAGAGCATGCATATGCTAATAATAATCTAATAGCCTCAAGTCTAGCTACAGGAGCAAAGGTTTCATCAAAATCTATACCTTCTTCTTGATTATAGCCCTTTGCTACTAGTCTAGCCTTATTCCTTATGACAATTCCATTTTCATCAAGTTTATTTTTATAAATCCATTTGGTACCTATAATTGGATATTCAGAAGGTCTTTCAACTAGATTCCATACTTTGTTTCTAGTAAATTGGTTTAATTCTTCTTGCATTGCGTTTATCCAATTTACATCGTTTTCAACTTCTTCTATGCGTTTAGGCTCAAAATGTGAAACGAAAGCTAGATGATTGTTTAAGTTCCTAAGGGATGCTCTAGTCCTAATAGGTTGAGACAGATCATCTAGAATTAATTCCTTAGGATGCCCGTGAGCATACCTCTAAGCTTTAGTTAGCCCATGATCTACTATAGTCTCTTGGCTTGATGATGCATCTTCAATTAATTTTTGACTGTTATCTTGTAATGTCATCTCGTCAATCTTTTCTTCAAGAATTTCCGTATCATCATCAAAATTAACTCTCTTGCTAGAAGAGATATCACTAGAATCATCGAAGACAACATGTATGGATTCTTCTATAACTAGGGTTCTTTTATTAAAGACTCTATATGCTTTACTAGTTGTAGAGTACCCTAAGAATATGCCCTCATCAGATTTAGAATCAAATTTTTCTAGATTATCTTTTCCATTATTATGAACAAAACACCTACATCCAAAGATATGAAAATAGTTTACCTTTGGTTTTCTGTTTTTCCAAAGTTCATAAGGTGTTTTCTTTATAATAGGTCTCAATAAAACTCTATTTAATATATGACAAGAAGTATTAATGGCTTCTCCCCAAAAGTACTCAGGGAGGTTACTTTCACATAACATAGTTCTAGCCATTTCCTCTAGAGTTCTGTTTTTCCTCTCCACAACTCCATTTTGTTGTGGTGTCCTAGGTGCAGAAAAATTGTGTGTTATTCCTTTTTTACTACAAAACTCATCAAATAAATGATTTTCGAATTCGGTACCATGGTCACTTCTAATAGCTATTACTGAAGTATCTCTAGCATTGGTTACTTCTTTATGAAATTTCTTAAAAATTGAAAAAGCTTGATCCTTATGAGCTAAGAACATGACCCAAGTGTATCTAGAATAATCATCTACAATAACTAGACCATATTTATTTCCACCTAGGCTTGTGGTTCTAGTTGGTCCGAATAGGTCCATGTGTAGTAGTTCTAGAGGTCTAGAGGTTGAGACACAATTTATAGATTTAAAGGAGTTCTTTGATTGTTTGCCAAATTGACATGCTTCACATATTTTATTCTTTTCAAACTTTAATTTTGGCAAACCTATCACCGAATCTCTTTTAACTAGTTTAGATATTGTGTCCATGCTTGCATGACCTAACTTACGGTGCCATAACCAACTAGCATCATTGTCCTTAGTTTCATTAACAACTAAGCATGGGTTGTGTTTGGCAAGATCCTCAAGGTCTACAACATACACATTTCCACGTCTTATTCCTTTAAAAACTAAACTATTGTCATTTGGGTTTGTTACGATGCATAGTGATGGTTTAAACATAACATCATAACCTTTATCACATAATTGACTAATGCTTAATAAGTTATGCTTAAGACCGTCAACATATCTAACATTATCAATAAAAGTAGAAGGGGTAATTTGTACTTTACCTATACCAATGATGTGACCTTGGTTGTTGTCTCCAAAAGTCACAGCACCTCCCTTCTTAGCTTCAAGGGTGAAGAATTAATCCTTGTCACCCGTCATGTGTCTTGAACAGCCACTATCCAAGTACCAGCAATTTTTGTTGACCTTGGCTGCAAGACACTCCTACACAAGCAGATCATATAATTTTAGGTACCCAAATTTTCTTGGGTCCTTCATGGTTAGTCATGTTGGTTCCTTTTGGAACCCATACCCTTTTGATTTTTCTTTTACTTTTTCCTTTCCTATAGTCACATACATTTGCTTTATGTCCTACAGTTCCACAACAAAAACAGGTTATTTTCTTAATTTTACTTTCTCCTGCTTTAACAAAGAAGTTACTAAGAAGTTTTTGCTTGTTTTTAGGTTTGTATCCTAGACCTGCTCTATTGAATACAGCTCGTTGACTATTAAGTATCATATTTAATTTTTCAGAACTATATGTAAATTTTTCAACCAAGGGTTTGTATTTCTCAAATTCTTTAGTTAGTGTCTGTTTTTCTGCTTTTAGATCATTTAGTTCTTTTGTGATACTCTCATTTATATGTTTATAGTTTTTGGGTTCTAATGTTTCTTTGTTCAGCCTTTCATTTTCTTTAGTTAAGGTATTATTCTTTTGTATCAAGATTTGGTTGCTTGTTTTAAGTTCTGCATTTTCTTTGGTGATACAATCCTTATCCTTAACTAACTTATCGTATTTATGTAGGTAAGATTGATTAGCTATTTTTAGTTCTTTATTCTTAAGATTTATGGCCTTATATTCAATCATTAATTCATTAAATGCATCATACAATTCATCAAAGGTAAAATCGAGATGCGTGTTGGATGTTACCTCATTTTCATTGGCCATGAAACAGAAATTGACCTTTTCTTCTTGTTCCTCATCCGATGATGAAGATGATGCGTCGGAGTCCAATAAGGTGGTGACAAGGGCTTTCTTCTTCTTGTACTTGCTGCCCTTCTTTAGTAAGGGACACTCAGCTCTGATGTGCCCCGGCTTCTTGCACTCATAACACCCAATCCCCTCATTTTCCCTTTCCTTACCTTTATCCTTGCGATAAGAATTTGAGGGGCCTCTCCTTTGATGATAGGACTTCTTGTGGTTGATGAATTTTCTGAACTTGCGCACAAGAAGAGCCTCATCATCATCTCCCTCATGATCTTCTTCTTCACTGCTGCTACTGCAAGACAAATCTTTGTTAGATGATGTAGATTTGAGAGCTATTATCTTTTTTTTATGGGAGGACTCTTCTTCGCTGTGCTGCTTCATTGTTAGCTCGTGAGTCATTAGGGATCCAAGGAGCTCTTCAAGTGGAAGCTTGTTCAAGTCCTTAGCTTCTTGGATTGCCGTCACCTTGGCTTCCCATGACCTTGGTAGACAGCGAAGAATTTTCCTGACAAGATCACTGTTAGTATAGTTTTTGCCAAGGCTTTTTAGGCCATTGACAATGTCAGTAAACCTAGTGAACATGCTAGTGATTGTCTCATTAGAATCCATCTTAAATAGTTCATACTTATGAACTAATATATTTATTTTGGATTCTTTGACTTGATTCGTGCCCTCATGGGTCACTTCAAGTCTGTTCCAAATCTCTTTTGCAGAATTGCAAGTAGAGACTCTATTGAATTCATTCCTATCTAATGCACAGTAAAGCACATTCATTGCTTTAGAATTGAGTTGTGCCTTTCTCATGTCATGTTCATCCCAATCCTTTTCTAGTTTAGGTACAGTGACACCCTCTACATAGATGGATGGGATGTATGGTCCATTTACTACAATGGTCCACATCTCATAGTCTTGGGCTTGGATGAATATTCTCATCCTAGCCTTCCAATATGAGTAGTCGGATCCATTAAAGAATGGGGGTCTTTGGGTGGACTGACCCTCAATGTGGGAAGATCCAAATGGGGTTGTCATTTTGATCTTTTACTCTTAGGATAGAAGAGTTTAGGCTCTGATACCACTTGTTGCCCAGATAGACAACCCAAGAGGGGGAGGGTGAATTGGGTTTTAAAATAATTTTGCAATTAAAACGTTGTGGATGACTAATTAATGCTTTACCAAGATGATTAATTAATTGCTATGTGCTGTGAATGAAATGAGAGTAAAAGAAAGAGACAAACAATCACAAACACAAGGCTTTTATAGTGGTTCGGAGCTAACCCTTGCTCCTACGTCCACTCCCCAAGTCTCACTTGGGAATTCACTATAACCCCTTGGATTACAGCCGGTTGTTTTACAAGCTCACAACCAAACTTGTTGTTTTACGAGCTCACAACGAACTCGGTCGGTTTTTCCTGGCTCACCGACTAGAACCACCCCGATTGTTTTTCCGGGATCACAATCGAACCCTTACACGTTGGTTTTACACTCGGCTCACCAACCAACCTCTACACCCTTGATTCAATCCCCCGATTGAACCAAGCAAAGACAAGATGGAAATAATGACAACAAACAGAAAAACAGAGCTTCTCAAAAGCAGATAAATAACAATATAAACTAGAGAGAAGTTAAGAGCCCTCAAACACGTTTGAGTTGGAGTAGAGTAGGGCTTCTTGAACTTCGGGTCTCCTCTTGAATGTCTGGTCGACTTGAATGCAGGAGGAGATCTCTTTCAATGTTTGGAAAGAGGTAGTTGGATGGAGTTATGGCGCTCTTCCCTCTTTTCGTTGAAAAACCACTTGTAGAGAATGAATGCTTGATTTCTTTGAATGGAATGGTAGTTCTTTTCCCTTGCTACAGTCCTCTGTGGCTATTTAAGCCATCCCCCACGGAAACTAGCCGTTAGACACCTTTTTCTGCCCATTCTGCACACTCTGCACAACCTGACAATATGTCCGTTGGGGGTCGGAGTCGACTCGCGCGATCAGGAGTCGACTCGGCTGTAGCGGGAGTCGACTCATGCTTTTCTGGAGTCGACTCGGCAACTGTTCCGGATTTGAATTAAAGTAGCCTCTTCGACTGGGAGTCGACTTGTCTTGACCCGGAGTCGACTCGCCAACTTCTGGTTTTTTACTAATGAATTCAATTGAGTGTTTCAGTGAAAATCTTGTCTAAAGTGTTTCTAGACTTGGTTCATAATATTTTGGATAAGTTAAGAAGTCAGTTTGAACCAAAGGCTGAGACTCGAGTCGACTCCAGAGTATTACGAGTCGACTCCAAGCGTATCAGAATCACTGGCACGGGCTCGAGTCGACTCCGGATCATTACGAGTCAACTCCGACTGAGAACAGACAGACGAGCAGAAAGCATCAACTCAAAACCTGTCAGCGAGTCGACTCCGATGTTTACCGAGTCGACTCCGGAGTAGTATGAGTCGACTCCAAGGAGTTACAGACAGAAAAGTCAGAGAGCGAATTTCGACCCTGAGATTCGAGTCGACTCCTGTGGAACGCGAGTCGACTCCGATGGTTGGCAGGTCGACTCCAAAGAAAGCGAGAGTCGACTCTCAGTGGTACACAAGGCAAAAGTCAGAGAGGAGTTTTCGGACTCTGAGATTCGAGTCGACTTCCGCAATACGCGAGTCGACTCCGAGACAGCGCGACCCCAAAAAGACAGAAGACCGATTTACTGTCTCTGAGAGCCGAGTCGACTCCCAGACAGCTCGAGTCGACTCCAAGGCAGCGCTACACCAAAAAGGCAGAAGGCTATGTTTCGGAAACTGAGAGCCGAGTCGACTCCGGGGAAGTTTGAGTCGACTCCAAGACTGGACGAGCCAAAAGACAGAAGATCGGGAGTTTGGGCTCTAAGCGCCGAGTCGACTCCCAGGATTGTCGAGTCGACTCGAGTGGGCCAAGTTGAAAATTAGCTCCATGGATTTCATGAGATGAGCCGACTCCGAAAATGCCAAGTCAGCTCCAGAAGTTGGCGAGTCGACTCCGGGTCAAGACGAGTCGACTCCCAGTCGAAGAGGCTACTTTAATTCAAATCCGGAACAGTTGCCGAGTCGACTCCAGAAAAGCATGAGTCGACTCCCGCTACAGCCGAGTCGACTCCTGATCGCGCGAGTCGACTCCGACCCCCAACGGACATATTGTCAGGTTGTGCAGAGTGTGCAGAACGGGCAGAAAAAGGTGTCTAACGGCTAGTTTCCGTAGGGGATGGCTTAAATAGCCACAGAGGACTGTAGCAAGGGAAAAGAACTACCATTCCATTCAAAGAAATCAAGCATTCATTCTCTGCAAGTGGTTTTTCAACGAAAAGAGGGAAGAGCGCCATAACTCCATCCAACTACCTCTTCCCAAACATTGAAAGAGATCTCCTCCTGCATTCAAGTCGACCAGACATTCAAGAGGAGACCCGAAGTTCAAGAAGCCCTACTCTACTCTAACTCAAACGTGTTTGAGGGCTCTTAACTTCTCTCTAGTTTATATTGTTATTTATCTGCTTTTGAGAAGCTCTGTTTTTCTGTTTGTTGTCATTATTTCCATCTTGTCTTTGCTTGGTTCAATCGGGGGATTGAATCAAGGGTGTAGAGGTTGGTTGGTGAGCCGAGTGTAAAACCAACGTGTAAGGGTTCGATTGTGATCCCGGAAAAACAATCGGGGTGGTTCTAGTCGGTGAGCTAGGAAAAACCGACCGAGTTCGTTGTGAGCTCGTAAAACAACAAGTTTGGTTGTGAGCTTGTAAAACAACCGGCTGTAATCCAAGGGGTTATAGTGAATTCCCAAGTGAGACTTGGGGAGTGGACGTAGGAGCAAGGGTTAGCTCCGAACCACTATAAAAGCCTTGTGTTTGTGATTGTTTGTCTCTTTCTTTTACTCTCATTTCATTCACAGCACATAGCAATTAATTAATCATCTTGGTAAAGCATTAATTAGTCATCCACAACGTTTTAATTGTAAAATTATTTTAAAACCCAATTCACCCCCCCCCCCTCTTGGGTTGTCTATCTGGGCAACATAAGCCAATAAGACCGAAAAAATATTACTGAGTAGATTTCTGGCTTATATAATTCTTAATTCTTATTCTGTAATTCCGTTAGACCCCAAAAATTGTTTCTAAAATAATTTCACAAATAAATATTTTATTTATAGTAATAATAAAATAAAATAAAAATAATTTTCATAAATCTTACTAGTTAGTTTTTCTTTTGGTCCAACCTCATACAGACATACTGAATATACTACCTCAAATTGAGGTTAGTGGATTCCTTATTGAGCATCAATACAAATTTATCTAGTGCACTCAAAGCCTAACTTTGTCTGTATATGTGATCTTTGAGAAGACCATCAACAATTGACTCAATCAAAGCACAAGAATACACCAAATATATCTGCATATACCTCTCAAGTCAAAGGATATATAAACTAATTATGCTGAATACTCTTCTCAACATCAGTGATCACTTCTAGAAGGTATTCATATTTAGATCCAATTCAGTACATGTATTCTTACAGTGCACCCATTCGTCTGCTTAAGGTCTCTACCTCAATGACGAAGCTTATCATCCTATTTATATAGCGGCACAACAAGTGTAGGCCTAAAATATATAGCTCGGTCTAAAACAATATGAGTTAACAAGGAACCGAAAAACCACCACTCCGCGCCTATAATTCAATAATCATCGGTGTGGTCCTTCTATAATGTTACTCAACATATATACCATGTGAACATCTCATGTCATAATAAAATACCCAATAAACAAATAAACATATATGTGAAAAGGAGAAATGAATAATTCAATAATTATCAAAATTGTTTTACAAATTAGTTTCTGAGGGTATAATTCTAACACTGAAGACGAGGCCAAACATGAAACCATGTCGGCTTATGCTTGGGAAAACTGGTTTTCAGTCATAGACAACTATATGCCACTTTGTCTCAACATATATCTCAAGGAGTTAAAATCTGGATAGATAATAATGATGATATACTTCCTAGATGCACTATAGTGTACAAGGAGATTTTTAATAATCTCCCAAAGACATAAGAATTATACAATAAAATAAAGTTATATATATATATTAATTATTCTATTGAATTAAAATGAAATATATTAACAAACTTCAAGTTTCTGCAGATCCATCATGGAAATAATCATCGATAATTGATATCAATTATATACTGCCGATGATTCTTCATTTCACTGCATTAGAAAGCAACAGATACATTTCGCTTTCTTGACTTTATTATCTTAATAAAGTATTGATGCTAGCTATACTTTTCATGCTTTTTCAGGTTTGCAACTGTAGCCACACACTACAATTATTCATCTCCATAGCTGTTCAAGCATTAATTTATGACACGACTTCATACAACATGAAAATATTGTTACACTAATAATTTACAGTAAAAAGCTATTTTTTATAATCACATAAGATACAATTCAATCAAAATTTATAGATATTTATAAACTCTCTCTCTCTATATATACATACTAAATTCCGTGCAATGTACCGGTCTGTGACTAGTTTTAGTTCAAAATAGGATCTGAGTAACGGACCACTTTCTATTCTCTAGTTCTGAGATCTTTTAATTCCATCGAGTAAATCTAATGCTCATGGTTTACCAAGCTATAACAAAAAGAAAAACCTAACATCGAATCCATCCGTGGCCTTCAGTGGATCCACATGCATCCAATAAAAGCCAAATGCCACTTAATGGAGGTAGGTAGCTGCAGAAGAGACGCGATCTCATAAAATCCGGTCGCAACCTCACCCTCGGGCAGCCATCTGCCCTTCCGCGCCTTCCCAACTCGCTGTACAAAACCCAAACCAGCCCCTGAATCCCCTCTACCATGCCTCCGCCGGAGATGCGAACCTCCGGCGATCCCCGCCGGGGAGCCCCCCACATCGCCCTCCTCCCCAGCGCTGGCATGGGCCACCTAACCCCCTTCTGCCGCCTCGCCGTCGGCCTCTCCGACAGCGGCTGCGACGTCTCCTTCATCACCGTCCAACCCACCGTCTCCTCCGCCGAGTCCCGCCGCGTCGCCGCCCTCCTCGCCGCCTTCCCCCGCCTCCGCCCCCTCGATTTCCGCCTCGCCGACTTCGACCCGTCCGCCTTCGCCTCCACAGACCCCTTCTTCCTCCGCTTCGAGGCGATCCGCCGCTCCGCCCACCTCCTCCCCGCTCTCCTCGCCGCCGCCTCCCCGCCGGTCTCCGCCGTCGTCGTCGACATCTCCTTGGTTTCCACCTTCCTCCCCGTCCTCGCCGGCGTCGGCCTTCCGTGCTACCTTCTCTTCACCGCCTCCGCCGCGATGCTTTCCCTCTGTGCACACTTTCCAGCGTACATCGCCGCCAAAACCACCGCCGGCGTCGGCGACGTCGAGATCCCCGGCCTGCGGACAGTGCCCAAGTCCTCCATCCCGCTGCCGCTCCACGACCCGAACAATCTCTTCACCACTCAATTCGTCGAGAATGGTCGAATACTTCAGAAAGCCTGCGGCATCTTGATCAATACATTCCATGCCTTGGAGCAGGAGGCGCTGGACGCGCTGAACGGGGGGAAGGTGGTGCCCGCCGGGCTTCCTCCAGTGGTCGCCATCGGACCGCTGAAACCGGTGATAGGTTGCGAAAGAGGCTCGCCGCTCCCCTGGCTCGACGCCCAGCCGGCACGGTCGGTGGTCTACGTGAGCTTTGGGAGCCGGACCGCCATGTCGGCGGAGCAGATGAAGGAGCTGGGAACTGGGTTGGAGAGGAGTGGGTGTAGGTTCTTGTGGGTGGTGAAGAGTAAGGTGGTGGACAGAGAGGAAGAGGTGGAGTTGGAGGAATTATTAGGAGAGGAGTATCTGGAAAGAGTGAGGGAGAGGGGGTTGGTGGTGAAGGGGTGGGTGGAGCAAGAGGAGATCCTGGGGCACGTAGCCGTCGGTGGGTTTCTTAGCCACTGTGGGTGGAACTCGGTGACCGAGGCGGCGTTGCACGGGGTGCCGATCTTGGCGTGGCCGAGGTTAGGGGACCAGAGGGTGAATGCGGACGTTATGGCGAGGGGTGGGCTCGGGATTTGGGTGAAGGAGTGGAGCTGGGAGGGCGAAGAGAAGGTGGTGAGGGGGGAGGAGATCGGCGAGCGCGTGAGGGAGCTGATGGAGGACGAGGGCTTGCGGGCGTCGGCGGCGAGGCTGGGGAAGGAGGCTGTGAAGGCTGTGGCTGTGGATGGGAGCTCCGGTAAAGGGCTGGCAGAGTTCATCGGCAAGCTTTGAAGGAGGAGGAGTTCCATGGCGATGGTTCGATAGTGTGATGAATGCTCGGTCTTTGTTCTAAATAACGTGGTTGTTTGTTTGAGAACATTAATTTGGGATTTGGTATCGCTTCTTATTTGTGTTTGACAAACTGGTGTTCTCCCTTGTATTCACATCGTGCCTCGGCAACAATATATATTTGTTTAAATTTTAAACTGTTAAAAGCATAGATGGGATGTTTTTGAACCGTCGAGAATGCTTGAAATGCTATCTTGCTTTGTCCGCTACACTCTACGATTGGGGAGACCTGCAATCTCATGGGCTCACAAAAAGCGGGAGAGGTCTCATCCATTCATCAATTGATTTTAATAGTATATCTATATGTAATTTAATACAACTAAATATATAATAGTATAAGCATATAAATAATTCATAGGAAACACAAATATAAATTGGAAATATAGATGTGAATTATTTATGTAATTATGTAAGGAGTTGGATTGGGTATGGTTTGTATCGGGTTGGTTGGGTTCAGGTTAGCCTTCAGGCTAAGGTGAGGGGCTTTTGAGTCAAGGTGGAACTTAATACAAATTTATAAGGGTTAGGTGAGGAGCTTAATTCTATTGGCTAATTGGTTTCACAGGAGATTAGTGAGGTGGTACTGATGAAGGGCGGGGATATCATAAGATTATATTTGTTTGGGTTGTGTTTCTTTAAAGTACATGGCAGAAACTAAATAGAAACTCTAAATAAGAGAGAAATAAAAAATATTCAGCTAACAGAAATAGAAATTATACAGCCTCATCCTCTTTCGAATTCCCTTGGACTGTCATGCACTTTCGGAGTCTTTTGAGCGTTCATCTCATTCGAACGATCAGCGATGATTTTCTATTCTGCATTAGTCCCCTCCACTTGAGAGCAACTCGCCCTTGAGTTAGTATTTGAATACAAGGGCACCTCCTGACAGTAATATTGATACAGATCTGAAACGTTGAAAGTCTTCGAAATTTCCATATCATCAGGCATATAAATGACATAGGTGTTATTGCCGATTTTCTTCAACACTTTGTAAGGACCATATTTTTTCGATTTGAGCTTGTTGTAAGTCCCAATTGGAAATCTTTTTTTGCATAAGAACAACATCACCATATCCCCTTCTTGGAACTCTCTATGCCGACGGTGTTTGTCTGCAGATGCCTTATATTTAGTGTTAGTCTCCTCCAATATCTGTTTAACTTATGCCTGAACAGATCGGACCTGATCTGCCATATTCTCCACTGCCATATTCCGTCCCAGACTTTTAGGCAGACATACTAGATCAACGGCATGTCTAGGTTGTTTCAAACAAACCAGTTAGAAAGGGGATCTACCGGTAGCACTATGAACGGCATTGTTGTATGCAAATTCGGCTTGGGGTAGAGCATGATCCCATTGTTTTAGCGTATCCCTACATATGCTAAAAATTAAATTTTCAAGTGTCATGTTCACCACCTCCGTCTGGCTGTCCGTTTGAGGGTATGTCGTACTGCTAAATTTCAAGGAGGTGTCAAACATCTTTCATAGAGTAATCCAAAAATGACTTAGAAATTTTGAGTCCCTATCAGAAGTAATAGATAGTGGAACTCCATGAACTGGACAATCTCTCAGAAGAACAATCTCGCAATATGGGATGCATCGGATGTCTTCTTGCAAGGATTGAAATAGGCCATCTTCGAGAACCTATCGACCACCACAAACACAGAGTCGACCCCTCGTTGTGTACGCAGAAGTCTGAGCACAAAATCCATAGATAGATCCTCCTAAATATCATTAGGAACAGGTAAAGGAGTGTAGAGACCTGTATTTTGTGCTTGCCCCTTTCTTGTTTGACAAACATAGCACTTTCTCACTAGATTTTCCACATCCCTCTTCAGCTGAGGCCAGATTTACCTCTCTTCAAGAAGTGCCATGGTCTTATCTCTTCCCAAATAGCCGCTGAGACCACCTCCATGTAGATCCCTAATGAGTTTCTCCCTCAAAGAGACTCTGGGAATACATAGGCGATTCCCCTTAAATAAATACTCATCAAAAATATGATAATCACCCGCTGGTTGTCTTGTTGAATATGTCGGCCATACTTGCTTAAAATCGTCATCTTCAGCATACAATTCTTTCAGACACTCAAACCCAACTACTGCTTGGATCACGGTCACAAGCAATGCAACCATACGACTCAATGCATCAGCTACAAGGTTTGAAGTCCCTGATTTATGCCAAATAACAAATGGGAACTTCTGCAAAAATGTGGACCATCGAGCATGCATATTGTTCAGATGCTTTTGGCTATTCAAAAACTTCAATGCTTGGTGATCAGTATATAGGATAAATTCTCTCCGTACTAAGTAATGTTCCCAATGTTTCAGAGCCCTCACAACCGCAAAAAATTTTTAATCATATGTGGACCACTTCCGCCTGGCATCACTGAGTTTTTCACTGAAGAATGCAATGGGTCTTCCATCTTGAGACAAAAGTGCCCTAATTCCTACCCCACAAGCATCACATTCTACCTCAAGAAGTTTGTCAAAACTCGGCAAAGCCAACATGGGTGCACTGCATAATTTTCCTTTGATCAGAGAGAAACTCTTTTCTGCTTCTTCTCCCTAGTTGATCTTTTCCTTCTTCAGACATTCAGTAATAGATGAAACAATAATGCTGAAATTTTTGATAAACCTTCTGTAGAAGGTGGCCAACTCATGAAAGCTATGTACTTCCGTCACTGTCTAGCGAGCAGGCCAGTTGCAGATGGCTTTCACCTTTTCTTCATCAATATGGATACCATCAAATTTCACCACATAGCCCAAAAACAGCAACCTAGTTGTTAGAAAATTGCACTTCTTTAAATTAATGAATAACTTGTTTTCTCCCAACACCTCCAATACTTCCCTCAAGTGGGTCAAATGTTCCAATTCATCTTTGCTATAAATCAAGATGTCATCGAAATAGACGACAACAAATCATCCAATGAAAGGCTACAGTACCTAATTCATCAACCGTATGAAGGTGCTCGATACATTGGACAACCCAAAAGGCATGACTAGCTACTCGTACAACCCTTCTTTCATTTTAAAAGCGGCCTTCCGCTCATCGCCAGGCCGAATTCTGATTTGATGATATCCCCTCGTCAAGTCGATTTTGGAGAAGACTTTAGATCCTACCAACATATCCAGCATATCATCCAAGCGAGGTATGGAAACCCATACCTCATTGTGATTTTGTTTATGGATCAGCTGTCAACACACATCCGTCAACTCCCATCTTTCTTTGGTGTTAGTAAGGCCGGAACAGCACAAGGACTCATGCTTTCTAGAATAAACCCCTTTCTCAGTAACTTCACCTTTTGCCTCAAAATTTCATCCTCTTTTGGACTCATGCGGTAGTGACGAAGGTTCAGTAAGCTTGCCCCAGGTATCAAGTCTATATGGTGCTGAATGTCCCTCATTGGCAGCAATTAGTTGGGAAAATCATCAGCCACCAACTCCTTAAATTCTTCAAATGGTTGCTGAACTTTTCTAGGCTTTGACTTCACTATATAAATTTCTGAACTATCAACCAGACCCTTGACCACCATTACATGAATCTCTTGTAATCCCTTTGCTTCTGAGTCAAAACTCTGTTCAGTTCTGGACAGCGTAAGGAACGACTTTCCTTCAATTCTAGTGGCTTTGGAGATTCTGTTAGAATCTGCTATGGGGACAATGGCGATGTTATGGCCCTTCCAGGTAAATAGGTACACATTATCCCTAGCTTTATAGGTTGCATCCATCTCATTTTGCCAAGGCTTTCCCAACAAGACATGATTGGCATCCATATCGATCATATCACAAACAACATCGTCCCTGTAATGCCTTTCGATGGAGATTGGTACTCTACAGATTTTAGTTACTCTAACTGTTGGGCCCTTCTTTACCCAACCTATAGAATACGATGAAGGATGTGCCTCGGTGGGTAGCCTCAAATGATCTACTAACTTCCTTGCCACAAAATTATCACAGTTGTCGTTATCAACAATAAGGTCACAAATCTTATTGTTGATAGTACGTAAGGAATGAAATATGTTGTGCCGCTGTGATAGTACTTCCTGCTTGGCTGAACACAGAACCCTCTGTAGAATCAAGTTGATTTGCTCACCCCAGGTTTCTTCCCCAACCTCATACACACTAGTGTCATAGACTAGTTGTCCTTCTTCTTCTTCGGACTCTTCTTCGGGTTCGACCCGATTCACAGGTCTTCTCGTTGGACACTCATTAGAACGGTGGCTAAGTTTGCCACACCTGTAGCACTTCACCAATGCGGCCTTTGCGTAGGGGTTCGAGGACTTGGGTGGTTCCTTGCTGCTGGTTCCGATGGACTGTTTTTCTCCGGTACCTCCACTGCTACTGCCATCCTTGCTCCGTGCACTTCTCGGGTCCAGCTGGTGTGAGTTTGCAAACTGTGGCATTTTTCCCCTTCCTGTGAAACTACCACCATCGGCATTGTTTCTTGGTGTGAACTCAAACCTCCCTGCTGTTCGTTCCATTAGTTCTGCCTTCAACGCCATGTTGTGAGCTTCGTCCACTGACCAAAACACCTGCAACCCAATCTGTTAGGAAAAATTTAAATGCGGACGCGGCCCGAAATTTGGCCGCGTGCGCGTTTGAGAGGGAAAACAAAAAGGTAACGCCCAGCGGGCGTTACGCGTTTGGTTTCGGAAACAAAAGAAGGAATTAAATGCGCACGCGGCTGGTCTCGGGCCGCGTGCACGTTTGAGAAATACCGTTTGAATTGGAAACGCCCAACGGGCGTTTTTGGTTTAAATGGGAACACGCCAGCGTTCGCGTGAAGAGCGCGGACGCGTCCGCGGAAGGCGCGGACGCGTCCGCCAAAAAGACCTTTTTGCCCCTGCGTAAAACCCCTATATATACCCCCTATTTCATCTCTTTTGACACACGGAGAAAAATTTCAGAAAAATAGTAGAAAAATTCTGAAAAAATTCTTCTCCCTCTTAGCCACTTCCAAATTTTATTTTTACATTTTTATTCAGTTTATTTAGTTCTTTTCATTCCGTTCTTTGCTGGATCTGCAAGTTCGATCGGGTTCGCTTTGACTTCTTCCGAGACGTGCCGAAGAAGAGGTTGTAGGGTCGTCGTATCTCCGAGAAGGATTGCCGGGTGACCCGTACGTGGGGGCAAATACTTCTTTGGGACAGCGTCTACGCGCTTCGACCTGCTTTCAATCAGGCTACTTTCTTCTACCTTTATTTTTAATTTAATATTAGTAGATTGGTAGGATTTGAAATTCTATGATATAAACTTATTAAATGCATAGATTTACTTTGTGCTAGAATAGATTTATTTTGTATTAAAATAGAATTATTTGGATGCCGAATGATATGCATGTATATTATTTCCTTTAAGATTTTTTTTTTTTATTAATTGAATTTATAGATTTATTTATTTAGTTAGAAGATATATTGCTAACAATCCAAAGAAGTATTTATTTTTGTTAGTAATATATAATTAATTAAATTCTTTATTACAATTGTGGCATATTAGATTTTAATTGCAATAATTGTTTTTGCTAGCACATCATCAATAATAAATTATTCTAAAGAGTTAATAATTTGGTTAACCTCCAAGAGGTTTATTATACCTCCATTTGGACTTCTCAAGGAGTAATTTCCAGATCCCATTCAAACGGGAAATTCGGAAATTGGTTGATACATAATAGTTAATCTATTGAATTGACTTATTAGATCTCAATAAATTATTCTAATAAAGGAATAAATATTTTAATTCGCTGAATTGACATTTTAGATCTTAATTACAATAATTGATTTGCCATAAAATTAGTAATCAATTATTTCAATAAGGCAATAATTCAAATCTAACATATAATTCATTAAATTGATATTTTAGATCTCAATTAAAATAATTGATTTGCTACTACTAAATTAGTAATCAATCATTGCTAATTCGGAAAATTCAAACGAAAAATTTTGAAATTAGTTAATCCACAATATCTAATTTAAATTTGCATTTAGGTTATTTTAAATATTGAATTTGTGTGATTTCTAGTGATTATATCCACTAACTAATAGTGTCTAAGAAAAGCTTGTCAAAAAGGCATACGTGCCTAAGAAAGGCTGGTACTTAAGTGAGCCTAGTGCTCCACCACCGATCTGGAGCTGATCTGGCTATTAGTTTTTTGGATATATCAATTAGACATCCAAAGTTCAATATAAATATTACTGCAATCTTTTGACATAGATTTTTTTTGATTTCAATCAGGTTTCTGTCACTATTCTGTAACCCTGATCCTATGGCCTCAAACACTAGTGACCATCTTAGTGCCAAACCTGAAAAATTTGATGGCCATAACTTTAGGAGGTGGCAGAACCAAATGCGATTCTGGCTCACCACATTAGGGTTAATCTCAGCCATAGGTGAAAGTACGACCGAAGTTGATAACGGGTCCAACCCAACTACCTCTTCCAACACTGAACATTCTGCCTCCACTAGCACACCCTCTAGGACACCTGATGAGATAGATTATCATTGTATCCATAGAATCCTAGGTGCTCTTTCTGAGAGGCTGTATGATATCTATTACACAGCCAAGAGTGCCAAAGAACTATGGGACACCCTAGATAGCAAATATGGTCTTGATGATGCTGGGGTAAAGAGGTTCAAGGCCTCCGACTTCAATAAGTTTAGGATGGTAGACTCAAAGCCTATGAATGACCAAATTCATGAATTTGAAACCCTGATCCACCAGCTTAGGGCTAATGGAACCAATTTGGATGAATCATTCCAGGTAGCCTGTCTGATAGATAAACTACCTACTTCCTGGTCTGATTTTGCTAAGACCCTGAGCCATACCCAAGGAGTTCTCACCCTAACCCAAGTCTTAAACTCCATTAGGATTGAAGAGCAGCATAGGCTCAGAAATAATACCTCTACTAGACCCAAGAATAATGCATATAATGTAGAGGCCCCTCCTAAGAAAAATCAAAACCGACCATTCCGTAAGAATTTCAAGAAGAAACCCTACAACCCTAGAAACCCTAACCACCACTATAATGGGAAGCCTATTCAATCCCAGGAGCAGAAGAAGAAGAAAGAGGAAGGTGGTGCTCGTTTCTGTTATGTGTGTGGTCGGACCAACCATTTGTCTCCACAGTGCTTCTATAAGAAGACTGCACCTCTTCAATCTAAGAAGAAGGGTCCACACACATCCAGTGCTCAAGTCAACATGGTGACTTCCGGCGCTGGCTCCTCTGAGACAGCTTTCAGGTCTGTTTTCTTCACTCCTGAAGTTAACATGACTTTACAAGCACTAGATTGGTGGATTGATACCGGAGCTGGTATTCATATTTGTTCGGATCGTTCCTGGTTTTCTTCTTACCAGATCTCAAGTGGAGGAGCTGTGATCATGGCAAACAGCTCAGAGGCACGTGTGTTAGGAGTAGGACGTGTGGACTTAAAGCTTACATCTGGAAAAGTCCTGTCACTGCACGGAGTCCAACATGTTCCAGTTGTCAGAAGAAACCTCATTAGTGGTTCCTTGCTTGTCCAGCAAGGCTTTCGTCTTGTCTTTGAGTCCAATAAGGTTGTAATTTCTCATGGTGTTATGTTTATTGGAAAAGGATTCCTTAGTGAAGGATTGTTCAAATTGAATGTAATAGCTCCTTCAATAAATAAAAATTCTTTGATTATGAATATAGAGTCTCCTTCTATTTGGCATGGTAGATTAGGTCATATAAATTATAATTCAATTAAGCAACTTATGAACCTAAATCTAATACCAAAAAGTGATCTCAAGAACCATGAGAAATGTCAAACTTGTGTAGAAGCCAAACTCCCTAGGAAACCTTTTAAATCTGTTAATAGGGATTCTGATCTATTAGAGTTGATTCATAGTGATGTTTGTGACTCTGGTAGAACTTCTAGGGGAGGTAACAGATACTTTGTAACATTTATAGATGATCTATCGAAGTTCTGTTACATCTACCTAATTAAAACCAAGGATGAGGTGCTCAGCAAATTTAAAATTTTTAAGATTGAAGCTGAGAACCAACAGGAAAAGAAAATTAAAATCCTTAGATCAGATCGGGGAGGTGAATATACATCAAATGACATAACTCAATTCTGTGAAGATCATGGAATCATTCATGAAGTGACTGCACCCTATTCTCCCCAATCAAATGGAGTAGCAGAAAGGAAGAATAGGACTTTAATGGATATGGTGAACTCCATGCTTATAAGCTCAGGAGTACCAGAAAATTTGTGGGGGGAAGCTCTTGTTTCAGCCTGTTATATCCTTAATAGAATTCCCTCTAAAAATAATGATCTAACCCCATATGAAGTTTGGAAACATAGAAAACCTAATCTTAGCTATTTAAAAGTGTGGGGGTGCTTGGCAAAAGTAAAAATACCTGATTTTAAGAGAAAGAAAATAGGCCCTAAAACAGTGGATGCCATATTCATAGGTTATGCAGCCAATAGTAATGCCAATAGATTTCTGGTAATAAGTTCAGAAATAAATGATATTAGTAACAACACTATCATAGAAGCCAGAGATGCAACATATTTTGAAGACACCTTTCCACTTAAGACTAGAGTAGATAGCGGTATAGCTAGTAGCTCTAGTAGAATAAGGACAAGAACAATAGAAGTAGAAGCAGAACCTAGGAGGAGTAAAAGATCCAGGATAGAGAAAACATTTGGAGATGATTTTTATACCTTCCTAATAGAAGACTCTCCAACTACCTTTGAGGACGCAATGAAATCTTTGGATTCACCTTTTTGGAGAGAAGCTGTGGACAATGAGATGCAATCAATTATCCAAAACCATACTTGGGAATTGACTGATCTTCCTCCTGGTTGTAAAACAATAGGATGCAAATGGATCTTTAAGAAGAAACTTAGGCCTGATGGCTCTGTAGATAAATTTAAGGCTAGATTAGTTGCCAAGGGCTTTACTCAGAGACCTGGGGTAGATTTCTTTGATGTTTATGCACCTGTAGCTAGGATAACTACTATTAGGGTCCTTATAGCATTAGCCTCCATTCATAGATTAGTGATTCATCAGATGGATGTTAAGACAGCTTTTCTAAATGGAGACTTAAATGAAGAAATTTATATGGACCAACCAGAGGGATTTAAAACCCCAGGCCAAGAAAATAAAGTTTGCAGACTAGTCAGATCTCTTTATGGTCTTAAACAAGCACCTAAGCAATGGCATTTGAAATTTGATGAAACCATAATGACATTTGGATTTGAAATCAATAGCACAGACGAATGTGTATATCATAAGAGAGTTGGACACAAATTTGTGATCTTGTGCCTTTATGTAGATGATATACTGATCTTTGGGACAGATCTTCAGATAATTGATGAAGTAAAACAATTTTTAAGTCATAAGTTTGATATGAAAGACTTGGGACAAGCTGACTTAATTTTAAATACCAAAATAATTAGAAGTGCAAATGGAATTGAGTTATCCCAAAGTCATTATGTTGACAAGATACTCAATAAATTTAATTATTCGGATTGTCAGCCTGTCTCTACTCCCTTTGATCCCTCTACACATCTTAAGAAGAACTTAGGAACTCCTATCCTTCAAAGCCTATATGCTCAAATCATAGGCTCACTAGGATTCCTAACAAACTACACTAGGCCAGACATAGCATATGCTGTAAATAGACTTAGTAGATATACTGTTAATCCAAATAGAGATCATTGGACAGCATTAGAGAGAATTCTTAGGTATCTTAAGGGTACCAAGTCCTATAGTTTGCACTTTAGTGGGTTTCCTGCTGTTTTAGAAGGCTATAGTGATGCCAACTGGATCAGCGATACCTTAGATGTTAAATCCACCACAGGATACGTCTTTCTCCTAGGAGGTGCTGCTGTGTCTTGGAAATCCACCAAACAAACCTTAATATCTAGGAGTACCATGGAGTCTGAACTGATAGCTTTAGACACTACTAGCACTGAGGCTGAGTGGCTCAGAGATCTACTTATAGACCTTCCTGTAGATGAGTCACCTTTACCACCTGTCTCCTTACATTGTGACTGTAAATCTGCAATAGATAAGTGCAACCAAGAAAATGCCAATGTAAAAATGAACAGGCACTTAAAAGTACGTCATAAATCATTGAGATATAAATTGAAAAATAATGTTATTGCCTTGAATTTTGTAAAATCAGAAAATAATTTGGCTGATCAGCTTACAAAAGGTTTGTCTAGAACAGTAGTTCTAGAGTCGTCGAGGGGGATGGGGCTTAGCCCATAAAGATAGATCACCACGGTGGGAACCCAACCTTAAAAGGTTCAATGGGTAGAAACAAACCGGAGTGTGACTAAGAGGAGCACTATTTCATGTTTTCCTCATCCCTATGGCGCTAGTGCTCATAAAAGCAAGCGGTAGGATGAGTTCGTTTGTATAACTCTTAATGAGTCCGAGACCCAAGAGGCAGGAGCTTCCTTGCTAGCTTCCTTATTAGGACTCACCTATATGTGCAATCGTGAGGCCGCGATTATGGGAAATGGGCGATTCCCTAAAAAGCACATGATAGATACCTGCGCATGGCCATAATAGCGCAACCCGCTTAGAACCCAGATCGGGCTATATTATGTGTGCTGTTGATTTAATCTGAGCCATGGACCGAGGTTCAAGGTTAAGACCACCTTGGCTCCACAGATGTAATCAATTGTCACTAAGTGAAGGTTCAAACCGAAAGGTACCTACACCTATTACATAATATAAGATATCCAGCATTTTATTTTGATTTTAAAATTATTTAAATTTTTGTGGGGGATTGTTAGGAAAAATTTAAATGCGCACGCGGCCCGAAATTTGGCCGCGTGCGCGTTTGAGAGGGAAAACAAAAAGGTAACGCCCAGCGGGCGTTACGCGTTTGGTTTCGGAAACAAAAGAAGGAATTAAATGCGCACGCGGCTGGTCTCGGGCCGCGTGCGCGTTTGAGAAATACCGTTTGAATTGGAAACGCCCAACGGGCGTTTTTGGTTTAAATGGGAACACGCCAGCGTTCGCGTGAAGAGCGTGGACGCGTCCGCGGAAGGCGCGGACGCGTCCGCCAAAAAGACCTTTTTGCCCCTGCGTAAAACCCCTATATATACCCCCTATTTCATCTCTTTTGACACACGGAGAAAAATTTCAGAAAAATAGTAGAAAAATTCTGAAAAAATTCTTCTCCCTCTTAGCCACTTCCAAATTTTATTTTTACATTTTTATTCAGTTTATTTAGTTCTTTTCATTCCGTTCTTTGCTGGATCTGCAAGTTCGATCGGGTTCGCTTTGACTTCTTCCGAGACGTGCCGAAGAAGAGGTTGTAGGGTCGTCGTATCTCCGAGAAGGATTGCCGGGTGACCCGTACGTGGGGGCAAATACTTCTTTGGGACAGCGTCTACGCGCTTCGACCTGCTTTCAATCAGGCTACTTTCTTCTACCTTTATTTTTAATTTAATATTAGTAGATTGGTAGGATTTGAAATTCTATGATATAAACTTATTAAATGCATAGATTTACTTTGTGCTAGAATAGATTTATTTTGTATTAAAATAGAATTATTTGGATGCCGAATGATATGCATGTATATTATTTCCTTTAAGATTTTTTTTTTTATTAATTGAATTTATAGATTTATTTATTTAGTTAGAAGATATATTGCTAACACAATCTTCTCACGAATTTTCGGTTTCAAGCTATTCAGACATCACGCTACCCTTTGTGGCTCCGTTTCACTCAGATTATTCCGTGCAAAAAGTCTGAAGAATTCAACGGTGTAATTAGCAACGAACTTACCTCTTTGGATATAGTTTTGGTACATCTGAAATAAGTATTGCTCATAGTCAGGTGGCAAAAACCTTTCCATCAGCAACTGCTTCATCTTCCTCCAAGTGCAAACTAGTGCTTTCCCTTGACGTTGTCGGCTTCTCTGCAGGGTATCCCACCAAACAACTGCTCTGCTTTTGAGTTTGAAGGCTACTAGCTTCACCATCCGCCCCTCAGGGACTTCCATCATCTCAAAGAATCGTTCTACTTCAGAAATAGTCGAGGAAGTCTTCAATGTGCATATTCCCATTGAAAGTTAGGATGTCCACCTTCAATCCGTAGTCATCGTACCTTCTATATCGTTCGCCCTGTTGGCCGCATTCACCGATCGCTTCTTTTTCATCTGATTCGTCTTCCTCATACTGACGCTGATGCTGAAAGTAGGCATTGCGTTCGTCATCACGCCTCTCGTACCTTCCTCCTTGATGGCCTCGGGCAAAACGTTCGGCTCCTAATCCGGGTTGTATCGGTTGCAATTGGCGTTGAGTCCCATGCCGGCGAGCAACTCACGGATTTTCGCCATCTGTTGACATTGCTCCGCCATGAACTACCGTTGTTCTTCAATCGCCGCCCATATAGTATCTGGCCCACGAGCAATGTCGTTGGGGTTGCTTCCTTTGCCTCCGTTATTGGCCATTGAGCCAGACAAATTCTTGCTTTGATACCAATTGACGTAGTGAAAGCGTTGAAGATTGGATTCAACCAATGTTGAACCATAAAAATTTAGAGAACTCAAAGTTTTCAAAAATCTCTCTGAAACATATTTTATTGACGGTTGAAAGATGATCTCTCTAAAACCTGACACTTCCCTTTTATAGGCCACTCCATACTCTAAACATTATTAACAGGGTTTACAGAAATACCCTGCTAAATTAGAGTCCTAACTAAAGTAGAACTCTGAAATAGGAAGCTGGAACAAACTAAAAAAAAATGAAACTAAATAGGAACTCTGAAATGAGACGATAACGGAAAATATTCAGCAAATATTCAACTAACAGAAATAGAAATTATTCAGCCTCATCCTCTTCCGAATTTTCTTGGCTGTCATGTGCTTCCGAAGTCTTTTGAGCCTTCATCTCATTCGAATAATCAACGATGATCTCCTATTCTGCATCAACATAAAAAAAAAAAAAAAGAACCTAGAAATTTTTTAGGAAGAAATACTAATTTCTGCCCAAGAAATATAAAAATATTTGTTAGGTGTGTTTCCACATGACAAAATCAAAGATTAAACTCTCGATCACAAGAAAGCATATTAGAGTTGAGAAATGTTATATATAAATTCATTACAAAAGTGGATATAATATAAAACTATAAATGTTGATTTTTCGAAAAAAAGTAGAATCAAATTATTCAACTGTTTGGATCTGAAAAAGTAACAACACGGAGCATAAAAATAATTGTATTAGCTTAATGTCTTAAATATATATCATTCATCAAATAAAAATATTTTTAAAAGGTCCCGCTCGGTTGTCCATCAGAATAAGATTTTCCAATCTTTACCATCAATTTTTAGGTTTAAAAACTTAAATAATATATAGAAAGAGTGAAGGGGAGGGGATTGGTGGTGAATAGGGGCGCAAATGGGTCGGGTCGGGGTCACTCATGACCCCGACCCAACTCGGCTCCTTGTTCAAATCCTAATTTTAGACCCAGACCCAACCTAATAGAAGATCAGGTCAGGTCGGATCAGGTCTACGGCTACAATTTTTGACCCAACGGATTATTCGGGTCAAGTCGGATCAAGTCCAAGACTATAATTTTTGACCCAACGGATCATTTAGGTCAGGTCAAATCCATGTATAACCCAGACTCAACCCAAAAAATTTGGATCTGGTTCGGGTTCGGATCGTATTGTTTTTGTTGAACAAGTCAAGAGCTTTCTGGTGCTCACCCTACCAAGTGAATCCGTGGAGGAGGATGTCGTAGAGGGTGGCGGCGGGGCGGCCATTGAGGGAGTGGCAAGCATCGTCAACGGCAGCAGTGACATCGACTGGGCAGCCAGCATGGCAAAAAGTATGGAGGGCAAAGTGGAAGATGGGCTCGAGGCAAGGGTAGGCGAAGACGCCGTCGGCGCAGGGGCAGGGGTGGGAGTGGAGGAGGCGAAGGAGGGGGTCGAGGCGACCGGTGGCGACAAGGGTGCAGACAATCCACTCATATGTGGAGTGATCGTGATGGAAGGAGTCGACATCGGCGGCCAGAGGAAGACGTCGAGGATGTAGGGGGCGAGGCCGAGGTGCTGTCGGAGGCGGCGGAGGAGGAGGAGGTGGAGTAGGTCGACAAGGGTGAAGGATGGCTTGAGATGGGAACGGAGGAAGAGGGCATGGGGGGGAGGACAGTAGGCAGGGGGGAGGAGGGATTGGGGACGATGCCATGGCTAGGGTCGGGGTTAGGGTTAGGGTCCAGGAGAGGATTCCTTCTCAATGAAGAGATCATGGAAGGAGAAGGGTGTGACCTTAAAGCAGTGAAGAGTGGAGCGATTGGGCCTTAGTCCTCACGGAGTCAGACTGTCGGAGCAACGAAGAGAATCAAATGTTTGAACGATTTCTCCTGCAGCTGTGGCCTGTGGGCTTGCAGGCCCAAATTGATAATCCAGGTTCGGGTCGAATTAGATAAGGTCGTTGGGTAAATGATGCAAAATTGACCTAAAAAATAATAGGTCGGGTCGGGTCGGGTCGAGTTCGGGTCGGGTCGAGATTCAGTAAACATAGATCCGACCCAAAAAATGAAATGAGTCTAATTTTAGAATCCGACCCAGCCCCAAGGGTCCTCTAAAACTGATTGGGTCGAGTCGGGTCACGGGTCAATCCAACCCATTTGCAGCCTTAGTGGTGAAGAGTTGGGTGGAGAAAGAGTAGACTCTGAGGCACAGAGCATCTAGGAGGGGGGGTTTGTTAGCCATTGCGGTTGGAACTTGGTGAGTGAGGCAAAAAATAAAATAAAAAAATTATGTACATATCCTTCTAAATATTGAAATTTGCATGAATACTCTCTCAAAATTGATATTTGCATATATACCTTTATAAAATACTTATTTTGCGTGTATATTTTTTTTCCTTACATATGTGCCTACATCATCTAACGATGTCAAGAAATTAGTGGTTTAAAATTAAAAATAAATAAAATATTTTTAATGGATTGATATAAAAAAATATAAGAATATACATGCAAATAACATTTTACGAGGGTATTCATGCAATTTTACATATTTAGAAGGATTTACATGCAAAAAGTTCTAATTTTATTTTTTTCTATTTCAACATGTTGTAACACTCAAATTTGTCTAGTGCTTACTCCTCAATGTTTTTCTTTAAAATATTGCTTAAGAAAATGATTGATTCAACAATTAGATAACAAAAAGAGTTATAAAAATTCTTTCACTAATCATGGGATTATTCTACTTTATTCTTCTTCATATATAACAACCATGATAACTTATTTCATCAAAACATAGCTTATAATATTTATTGTTATTATATTATTGTTATATATTTGTTGTTATATATTTATAGCTTATATTTATTTATTGTTAGAAAATAGAAAGGGATTGCAATCTCTTAAAAGCATATGATAGATTGCAATGATCAAACTTCTTTGCTACTACTATGCTCATGAGTAGAAGAGTAACATCAATCATTCCCAAGCAAAATTATTGAAGGGTTTCAAACCCTACAAAGTTATTAACAATCTTTACGACCATATGATAAAAGACCACCCCTTACGTTGTATACCTTAAGACACTTTTTTTTTTAGCTTCAATTTTCTAGAAGAAGAAAAGATCTAATGAATGAGATCAATCTTGTCACAGCAATTTTAAATCAGCGGTCAGTCTGCACATAAAAATTTTTCAGCTCTAAAGGATAAACATTACCGATGTCCCGAGCTTATGTCCCTGCCTAGTCCACCATCTTAATACATATTTATTTTATTTTGTTTCTGGGCTTGTTTGCATTTTAGGGTTCATTTGTGTATTTTGGGTTTATTAGCTTGTTTGCATTTTAGGGTTCATTTGTGTATTTTGGGTTTATTTGGAATTATTCTTGTGTAAGGGGTTTATTTTAATTATTCTTACTGGGCCCTATTTACAAGGAACTTTGATGGTAATTAGGGTTAATGAAGGTTTAACAATTTCTTCCTCACGTCTTCCCCTCCTCTCTTCCTCCTTCTCTTCTCCTTCTTCATTTCCTCTTTCATCTCACCAAAAGTGCATCATCACCACCGCAGTCATCCTTCCTGGATCTGGTTCGGCATCAATTACCTACGCCGTACACTAAAAGATAAATATTGTAGATATCTCACATCACTATTTTTTAAATAATTCATAAAGCTAACGATAGGACCTGACCATCTTCATGTAAAAAAGGATACAATGAAGGTTTGTCTACGGTGGAGAAGGAAGTCGAGGAAATTTTTTTGATTTCGGATGGAGCAGTAAAAGAGAGGGTTGAGAGAGATCAAAAAATTTATCAAAGATGGTAGATATATTAATTTTTAGCAAGACTTATTAACCTATTACTTGCTTCAGAAATAAAAAGATACTTTGATAATTCTAATTAATTTTTAATTTAAATAAATATAATTTTGGCTAATTACGTTCGCTGAATCGCTATGTCAAATGTATTAATATAAGAATAGTGTTTTGTGAGGGCGTGCATGTAAATATCAATTTGGAGGAAATTTATGCAAATTCTAATATTTAGAAGGATATTTATGCAAAAAAAATTTAAAAAAATTTATGTGTATATCCTTCTAAATATCTGAAATCGTATGAATATCTTCCAAAGTTATCATTTACATGTATACCCTTATAAACATTTCTTTTTGTATGTTTACTAGTTAAGAATATTTTTGTCATTTTAATTTTAAACCGCTAACTTCTTAACAGCATTAGATGGCCTAAGTATATATGCCAAAAAAAAAGAGTAAAGAAGGATATACATATAAAACAAGTGTTTGATGAGGGTATACATGCAAATATCAATTTTGGAAGGGTATTCATATAAATTCTAATATTTAGGAGGGTATGTATGCAAACACCTAAAAACAATTACACAAGATCACGGTAGAATGAAATAAAAAAAAGGGCAATTCTTGCCCACCGAATTAGAGTCTTCCCCTCCCTCCTCAAAATTTTGGCACAGTCTCTGCATTTTAGCAACCATTCAAAAATCCAGATAAGACCAACATCTTCAAATTGTTTCATGATGGTAATATTGACATATTGAATCCGCCCAATCTCGATACGAGTCATTATTTACTTTGCTACATCACTAAATCGCAATGACGAGGGAACATATAATTTTTATTTCAAAGGAAAACAAAAAACATGGCCACTTCCCCTCTAGTTCACTTCTTGGGGTTTTAAGCTCTTGATATAACTGGTCTCACTAGTTGATTAACCCTCGCTGATTGCAGAACTGAGATCAAATAGATCAATGAACCCACCTCAAAGAAAATTTGTTCTGTTCGATCGTCAACTTTTTTTTTTTTTATTTTGGGTTACAAGGAGTGATATAATCACTACAATCGAAGAAAGGAAACACCAGCAGCATCTGCTTCAAGAAGAGAGCCACACGATGAGGAAAAACCAGTAGCACTCTGATACTTCTCAAGGCTGAGTGCATTGAAGAGTCATATCGTTTGATCGACGACACCATAGTGATTGAATCCCCCTCTAGAACAATTCTATCACTTTGAACCTAGATGGATGGGTTTAGCCATCACCTTTAGTTTATTATTCAAGCTTTGGTCCACGAAGGAAGACATTTGCGCCTCACGGGATGGTCCAAGTTAGACTTTCGGAAAAGGTCATCTTACTCAAAACTCCAATTATCTCTTTTCTCTCACTTCACACCTTAGAACACACTCTTCTTATAAAGAGAAACACGCTTTCACATTTTTTTTAACTTGAAATGGCTGAGGAGATGAAACGTTTCTTTTTTAGGGTATTCCTAGGAACCGATCTAGTGAAGACAAGGTGGGGCCTGTAGCTCAAAGGATTAGAGAATGTGGCTGCGAATCATGGTATCGGAGGTTCGAATCTCTATGTAAAAGTAGGATACTCCAAATTAGGGGGTACAGTCAAGTCTCAATATACCCCACCTTGTTTCATGGGTCCGGCCTATGGACCATTTAGGCCAGCCCAGCCCATTTAGGGCTCTGTCAAAGGGTCTCGAAGTAGAAATCTTGGCAATTTTTCCTTTTTTTTTTGTAATGGAAGACCGTTGACCTTTTCCGGATGATGCGACTCGGGGTCTTATATAACCGCATAATTCCCTTACTCTGAGGTGTGGATATTCCCATCTTGGTCCACCTCCCATTGTTTTAAAAATGGATATCATGGCGTTTTTTTTTTTTTATTTCCATATTTTTCAAACTTGGGTTGTTTGACTTCTTACTTAAATATTTTGAAATCCCACGAAATGAATGTGAAAACTTAAAAAGCCGATCAGTTCAATGCAATTGCTAGATTGGTATGAACACGAGATCTTTGTGCAAAAAAAAAAAGTTGGAATAATATATTCTAAATAGTGGGCAATTAAGAAAAAAATTTAAAAAAAGTTCCAAATTTTAAAACTAATATATATATATATATATATATATATATATATATATATATATATATATATATATATATATATATATATATATACTTTTGCTACGCTTTATGTAGCCTATATGGTGCCCTAAAATTGGGGCGTGCAGGAAGCAGGTTCAAGATTTGTCAATTTTTTCAATCATCAATTAATACTGATCTTCTCTCTATTTTTTTTTTCTTTTTCTCCATTTCTTTGAAAAAATAATTAATAGTCTATAATACATGACTAGCTATGACAGTTCCATACATAACGGTTACATAAGCACTATAAATTTATGGTCAGATAATAAACATTATGTGACATCTTGCACCCATATAGCACCCCCAGCCAATGGCTTTGCATTAGCAAAAAACTAATGGTTTGACTTAATTGGATGATCCAAACCAAGCAATGGAAGAAAGTTTCGAACTCTCTATGAGCACATTACACTAGGTATTTTTTTTTTTTAAACTCACCCAAGCTTTTTCAACGTAGCTGATTAACCATGGCCATCATGGCTCATGTAACCATATATCTCAATTAAGACATCCTTTCTATGCTCAAAATGCCATCCACCCAAAACACCCTTGTTCAAGAGTTTGCAGGGTCAACTATTTGTTTTATGGAATGCCTGCTATATATATATATATATATATATATATAGTGAAATAGGTGATTCATATCGTTCTAGCAAGAATATATTTAATAAAATCAGAAAACAACAAATTTCAGAATGCTCTAGGTAGTTCTCCTTCTCCAACCCATAGAGTGACTAACCACATACAAAATCACTCAGTCTATACGTTATTTATGTCTCTGTAAACATGCATGGAGGTGGAGCACCCACTTTTGAGCGACATTCGTCAGATGCTACAGAAGTGCCGAGTTCTTCAGAGGCATGTTTTGCAGGAGGCGAACGATAGGCGAACCAGACTTCTGACTGGGTCGCCTCCTTCGTTGCGCACTACTCTGGAGATCTTTTCTGGACGCAGCAGCCTTTTGTTTTTTTTACTTTGTGTTGTTTACTTGACGCTGATGTAGTTAGCTGTACTTATGTTAGAATAGTGTGAGCAGCTGTTTTCAAAAAAAAAAAAAAACAAACAAACAAACAATCGTGCATGCGGCGCCAAAAACAATCTTCTAGAAGTCCATAAATATACAGGAGGTCATTGGAAAAGCTTATAGTATGCTTTATTCTACTTAGAAAAGTCAAATGAAAAAAAAAAACAAAGGGTCCCCAGGCTCCCTCTCCCCCTTCTTCCAACGCCCGTACTCCTCTCCCTCCTCCTTCCACCACCAAAGCTCCTGTCAAAGTACGAGCACTTCCTCTCCTGTCACCCCTACCCGCCCACCTGAGAAATTGTGACGGTTCTCCAAAGGGCTAGAAGGATCTCAGGGCAAGCATGAGCACGAGCGAGATCACAAGCGCTGGTATGTGCGAGATACAGGAGGTGGAGGAGGAGCCGGGAGCCGCTGAGCCCCGGCAAGCGGTTCCGGCGAGCCCGGGGAAGGCCGTGGATGGCGACGACGTGTACGTGGCAGTGGGGAAGAGTAGTTCAGGCATGGATGCACTCTCATGGGCGTTGAAGTATGTCGCCAAGCCTTCGAGCTTCGTCTATCTTATACACGTCTTCCCTGAGATCCATCATATTCCTACTCCATGTAAGTCTCTCAATCTCTCTCTCGCTCTCTTCTTATCATTTTTTCCTTTTTTTCCTGGAAAATTTACTACAGTCTACTAGCCGTGCAACATGATCAGGTCTATCAATTTTTTCTTTTCTTTTTCTGAAAAATCTTTTTCGATCCAACCGAAGTAATCCGATGGTCTTGCGCTGGTTTAGAATGATCATGGCTCTTCTTTTCTTAAAAAAAATATATATATAGTAATGGAAATCAAAGGGCGTTGGTGGCTTCTATAGCTTGAAAATTTTGAGGGCAATAAATATTTTTCCTAATTCTAGACCTCTCATATGGAGCTAGTAAAGACTCTTGGGTAGCCGTTAATGCATTCAATCCGACCATTGACTGTAGTCTGACACCATTGAATTCGATGCATTCATGGCATCCAAAATTTAAACCACTCTAAGCTCAGAAGAAGATCGCCAAGGATATATGCACAAGATCCTTCTTGTCATAATGAAAAGCTTTATAATTAAGGGAAACCAATAAGAGTTAGAATTTTCCATCCTATTCCTATGCAAATCAATGATATGAACTGGTATACAAGAATATATATCTATTCCTCATAAAGAAAAAAGAAAACAGGGAAATTGGAGACTGGTTGGGATCTCAATAATTGTTCCTTTTTTTTCAGAGGTATTAACTTCCTATATGTGTTTTTATTTTTTGGAGTCGAACCTTAGCAAAAAAAAAAAAAAAGGCTTTGCCACCTATAAGTCTTTGTTTAGGAATTGGTGGGCCTGGGCGACGACTATCTAGGTATCCATGCATTGGTTTCCCCAAAGGGACAAGCAGGCATCTTTGATTCTTAAGAAAAGTTAAGAAGAAAGAAGTCTTCTACATAAAGGTGTTGATATTTGCAATGACTTGCGATCGTGATGGCGTGATTAAGATTTTATATTGTCGTGGTCCCATGATGTTCCAACTCTAATTTAGTGGTCCCGCCGCTGTTGGATCATGCAATAATTACTTTAAAAATTGTGCAGATAGCTGAATGAAATAGCTCTGACTGCTTTGAGATATATGTAAGATGCTATTCAATGGTCGATGTTGTCCAAAAAAAAAAAAAAAAAGAAAAGAGAATCAATCATTCTTTGTTGAGGCATTTTAGGGATGAGATACTAAGGTCGGCCGTAGGGATGTTTTCGGCATGAAGAGGATGGGGAGGAATTTTGCTCATTTTATTTTCAAAGTTTAGAGAAAATGAGCTTTAGATTTATAAGAAACTGAAATTAAAGGAAAGAAGTAAATGATACATAGCTAAGGCTAAAATTGATTAATTTTTTTCTTTTTGCTAAGAAATGAATTTATAAATCATACAGGAGCCAACCCAAGAGAGAGACATCAAATGCAACATTTCATGTGTGATCTTGGGAGAATGCCCCACCTTGTAGGACAATGCCAAGTGTTTCCTTCGGAAAAGAGTGAAAGGATAATTTTTAGCTGAGCGGGACTGACATTATCTGAGGGCAGGACACTGACATTATTTGAGGATGCGTGCTAAGTTAGATACAATATATTTTATAAGTCCTCACCACCTTACCCGCACTCCTGTTTTCCAAATTCCAATTCTTTATGCCTTAGGTGTTAGAACGAATATTTTGATGCCCCCTAAAGTGAAATGGGGCATTGTGGACAGAAATGATTTTGATTTGCAACAAATTGAAGCCTACCACGTTAAGGAGTCCTTTGGTTTTCACAAAAAAATTCTCCAATATTTTTTAAAAAAAATTGATATCTCATTAAGTAATATTTAAAAAATAATATATATACATATATATAGTTGATCATAAAAAAATAACATATTTTATAATAACTTATATTTGATTGTGCATCTATTTTTTTTAAAAAAAAATACAAAATATCTATTATGCCCTTAATAAAATAAAAGACTTTACTCCATTCCATCTAAAAATTTAAGGACATTTTCGGGGGAAAAAATTATCCTAATCTCAGCCAATCGAAATTAGATTTTTTTATATCCTAGATTTTTCTTTTCTATAAAATATTAGAATCTTATTATTATGAAAAAAAATTCTATCTTTTTTTAAAAAAAACTCCAACAAACATTAGGTATTTTTCCATTTTTATGTTGACCACAAATCCTAAACCGGCTACATTTCTTACTTTCAGTGTTTGAATAATAAATTGGTCACACCTTTCATACTCATTGACTTGCTAAAATTTATTGCTTGCCTGGTGATTTCTTCAAATTGCATGAGGTATTATATCTTAGTTGTTGAAAGCTCCCATCTCCGCGAGGAGTGCGGGTTGTGCAAGAATTTAACTGCATCTCATTTCTAATAATTCCCGAAAGGCATCTACCTATACATGTTTGCCCATGAATTTCTCTCCTAGCCTTCTCCTCATAATTAAGTACTATTTTTTATTTGCGTTACATAGGAAAAAAAACAACATTATATACTGATATTCTCTGCGTAGCTAGGAATACACTTGGACTTCAACGCTCAATTCTCATTAGCTAATATTTCTTTTATTTTTTTTAAAATTAGTATTAGCTAGCATTCATGGATGCTTATCTTTATAATATAGTAGGAACATTTCCAAAGCATCAACTCGGTGAAGAGCAGGTGGAGAGCCACATGAACCAAGAGAGGACCAAAAGACAAGAAATGTTACAAAAGTATCTAAACTTGTGCCATAGTTCTAAGGTAATTTTATTGAAAGTATGGACCATAAGTAGCCATGTCAATTTCTTTAAATCCTCGATTCTGATATTCTTGTTTTCACTTTTCAGTAAACCATTGTTCTCTTTCACTTTTAAGAAAGATGAAGACCACCCAAAATAATAATATTATAATTAATCCCTAGAGGTGTTTTACTATCCTAATAAACTAAGGATCAAAGAGCTTTTCTAAATTTCAATGCTTATATTACCGATGCTTAATTTTGCGACGCTTTAAAAAGTATCGGCAATATAAATATCGACGATTATAAGCGTCGGTGTATGTATTAAAAAACGTTGGAAATTATCTTTTTTCTGTAGTGCTATCTTCTAGAAGAGCATAATTTTTTTTATAATTCCTCTTAGCAAATAATTAATAAGCAAGAGAATTAATAATTTATTTTTTAGAAATATGGTAGGAATGCCACAACTAATTAGGTTTGAATCATGGACACATTCTAAACACGATTTCAATAACAGGATTTTAAACATTATAATGCTTTCAGCCACCAACAATTATACTATTAAATTAAATAATGTAAAAAAACCATTATTTTCCATTATGTCCTGTTATGATGCAAATAATGATCATTACTTTTACTTGTTCTTTCTTTTGAATAAAATATATATATTTCAATTTTCAAATATTTATTCTTAAATTACCACCACAAGTTGTTGTACAGC
This sequence comes from Phoenix dactylifera, assembly GCF_051530095.1. NCBI lineage: Eukaryota > Viridiplantae > Streptophyta > Magnoliopsida > Arecales > Arecaceae > Phoenix > Phoenix dactylifera. The sequence goes on from NC_143191.1 coordinate 22,550,122, forward strand.
CAACAAATATACTATATTGTCTAGTAAAAATAAAGGAAAAGAAAATATCATTTTTTTTCTTCTATTTTCTGTTATTTTCCATCTTAACGGCATTTTAATAACCAGTATTTCAGTGATCATTTTAATACTAAAAATTTAAAATTTTCCTTTTGAGATAAATAATGGCTATTATAACTATTATAATGGTCAATAATGGATGTTATAACCGTTCCTTCAAACTAGGCTTCTAACACAAGTGGGATGCCAAAAAGCTAATCCAAGGCTGGTTCACAAGATAGTTTAATTCTTGCACCTATAGATGAAAAATGGACATTATCTATGCACCTTTGAGACATCTATCACCAACATGATACAGGACAAAAGTAGATATGATTCATCCTAATTTACATCCACTTGTAATTGTGACCAGATGAACAATATATAAATTAAAATTCTTGTCACATAGTTATTAAGTTATAGATCAGAAGGTGACAATTGAAATTATAAAATAATATGAATTTTCACTTTTTTTCTGGGCAACATAAGCTTTTTGAGGTATGAAAACAAGAGAAAATGCTTGTATATATAATTGTCTTAGTAAAACTTAGAAATTCCTTCTCTTTGTCCTTGAATTCATTTTCTTTTGAATGTGATTGATGTACTGCACTAATTTTGCATATCACATGTATATAAATGCTAGGTGGAGGTAGATACGCTTCTCATTGAGAGTGATCAGACTGCAAAGGCTATTGTTGATCTTATTCCAGTGCTCAACATTACAAGGTTGATCGTGGGTACCACGAAATCTAATTTAAGGTAAATCTTATTACAAACTATCCAAAAATAATTTCTGATGTTATAACCATAATAATTCCTCATTCCCTTTCTATTTGGAAAAGAAGAATGACATACCAGTGGTCCATCTTGTAAAAGAAGAGATATAACATAAGTTCATAATTTTAACATTTCTTTAATCAGTAATAATACAATGAAACATATTACTTGGCTTCTCACAAGCATTTTGTTTTCCCAAAAATAAAAGGGAAGACCTTAACCTAATGTCATTACGATTAAGATTTTTTAAAATGTTCCACAAGTATATTGTCGAACCACTTTGAAATCTTAATCTCAATGATATTAGATCGCAGCCTTTCCATCTATATAGTTGGTGTTCCATTCTCTAATTCTTTCTCCTCTTTCTAATAGAGCTAGCTAGGTGGAATTTAAGCCCCCATTTTATCCTTTTAAAAATATATATATATATTGGTATCGATCTTTATAAAGTATCCATTCCCTATCGGGCCAAGTATTGCCTAATGAATTTAGGTTTCATTTTTGATCGGATCATGTCCGTAATATCATATTAATATATGAAACATTACTTTCCTATATATAGAGAAATATACATTTGAGTGGTGGAGTAGGTGATGAAAAATCAAAAGCTCACTTAATCTACAGCAGTTATACAAGCATCCCTTGTATAACAAGGATGAACAGTGAGTGAGATTGCTCCATGATCACCAAACTGAAGTTTTAGAATACATATAAGCAGATTTAACCAACTTCTTACTATAGAGTAGGTATTTTATTCCAAAGTCAGATTGGATTCTAAATGGAAATAACCCTTTTTGTGAGCAAAACCTAACCCTACTGAGGCCTAATTCATCGTCGCTTGCAACCACTGTCTTTGTTTATGTGTTTATGTGGTTTGAGAGTGAGTCTGATTCTTGATCGAAGCCCGTCTTCTAGGGCAATATATGAGTGTCTTCCATAGCTTAGAAATGTGGGTTGAAGAAACTCTCAATAAAATGTGGTCTGCTTCCAAGCTAGCTTGACAGATATTTTCATCTCACTTAGCTTGGAAGGGAGTAACTATAAGTATTTCTTTGTCTTTTTTTTTTCTTTTTAATGGGATGTCTCTTATGAGACATCAATAAGTTGCTTTAACGCCTGTTTGGATGCTGGAAGATTTTATTGGCCTGATAAGATCTTCTTGCAGGGGGTTTTCATTCAAAATACGTTGGAAATTCTGATAAGAGGAGTCATCCAAGGAGCCGACCAAAACTAATCTCCTTGTCTCAAGGATAATGGAATCCAATGGAGGGAAGCAGTTTAGGTCGCAATGCATGGTGACCTTCATTTTCTTCTTCATGTCAAACACGTCGATGAAATCCAACATCCAAAAGAATTAAAACCCCAGTATGGCCTAAACTTAAGAAAGGGCTAGTGCCAAACATGGGTATTTGTATTAAAAGAAAGTCATAGAATTCTGCCATATATTGTGATCATAAATCTAAATTGTTCCCCAGTCGAGAGATGATTTACTTTATCGACAAATCTTATGATTTGGTCGACTTCCAGCATCTCCCTCACCTCTCCAGCTCCTTCTTCCTCCTATTTCCAAATAAGAAGCTGGTATAATCTGACAAGATATCCCCAACATCCAAATAGATCCTTAATTTTCTAGCAGGTGATCTTTAGGCATTCAAACCACCTTGTAGCTGAAACACAAAGTAAGAAATTAGGTATAGCATAGAAAACAGAACTCAAGATCTGTTATGCGAACCAGGAATTACCCTCATGCATGATGGTTAGGTGGTCTAAAAGGCCTTAATTGCCAGCATGGATTCTGCAATGAGTGGTTTACACCGCAGAGTGCTGTAAAGTACTCAATAGCCGCTATTAGAAGATGCACGACTATCAAACAAGCCAACCCTATGTGCCTACCATATACAGGATATCGGTTAATGACAGTTGTCCATCTCTTGATAGTAGCCATCGAGTACTGCACAGCACTCTTTAGTGCAAACCAAGCATCACAGAGAATCCTGATGCCTTGAATGCCTGTTTCACCCGGCGACCATGAAAAACCTAGTTAGGGTATCCATTAGGTAGTGCAGCATGTACCTAAAGTATTATTCACAGTACTCATGGTGGGAGTTCCTTTCAATTTGTGGGTAGGAGTGATGTTACTTGGTCCACGATGTATAATATAATAACCATATAATAACATCAGGAAAGCTAATCACGTATCGCTGCATGGCGGCTTCACACACTCCCCTGGCCTATCGTTCTCCCACCAGTAACCTAATGTCAAATGCCAACCATATGGTTAGATTTTCAACAAAAAAAATTGAGATACCCATGTCTCCATTTGCAAGTCAATAGATTATCATGTTCAAGATGATACTATTATCGGTTCCGTAGCATATAATAAGTAAATAGGTTATCATACTAAATTCCAAATCTTATTCCATACCAATTTATCTTCCAATAATCGGATCAAGTTAGGACAGTTGAAAACCATTAACATTTTTCATGTACTCAGAAGATGGAGGAGAAACAGCAAAGCAGAACAAATACATAAAAATGCACCTGACTACTGCGAAGTCAAGATCATCTGTGACGGGAGAGAAGTTAAACCTCCTTCTCCGGCAACAGTATCCTCACTAAATCCTGTTACCACAGACGGCAAGAACAAAGATAGCGAGCAGAGTCACAGAAACAAGGATTCAATACTTTGTACTTGCTTTCCAGGAAAATCCACATAGCCAGCTCTCATGTTTCATAAATTGCACCTCTGATGATGTTTACCAGCAAAAAAACTATTGAAATCATTCTTTTGGAACACTGTGATCGTTCGTTTTCATGATGGACTGTAACATAAACTTGATAAAGTGAAATTACCAAAGCATTATATGACACTGTTTACAAAGCTAGTCAGCCTGCCTTCAATAGATTGATAGATCAAAGGTTGTTTTTTTCTTTTTTTTTGTGGAGCAACGTTATTTTTTGTAGCAACTTAACTTAAATGCACATAAATTCCACACTATTCCGTGAAATAGCTCTGCATGAAGATTTGAATGCCCCATTTTTGTGCCTAATGATACTTTCTACCACAAGCACTGTATTGTTGGCTAGCTAGTTGGTTTAGTGAACTGGGAGAGCTATCACTAAATGTTTTGGTAGAAGAGTTAGTCAGCAAGCCTAAAGGCGAGTGCCCTAGAAATCTTTGTGACATTCTACCCTCCGCCCCCCCCCCCCCCCCCCCCCCCCAACAAAAAAAAAAAAAAAGAGGAAGAAAAAGAAGAAGAAATCTTTCTGACAGAACAAGAGTTCCGAGCTATGCGCGCTGTCATCATAGGTGGCAAAAACTTGGTCCATGGAAGATATAAGATGGGTGACGCTAGGTGCAGCTCAGTTGTTTCTGTTCAGACAGCAAAGAGACTGTGTCAAACTCTTGGAATGCACTTAGAACACCATTGAGATGGTGTAGGCCTCCGGCGAAGCGAAGTCCAGATCGATGTGTTCAATCTGGGTCAGTGGGTCGGTTGGTGATCGCCACCACGGAGGCGCAAAGAAGATGTTGAGGAGGATCAGACTTGCTCTTTACCGTATGACCTTTTGTCTTTGGTTTACTAATTTCTTTCTTCCATCACTTAATGAAATCAATAAGACTTGCTTGATACTTTTTTAAAGGAAAGGTATACAGTAGAACAAAAAAAAATTGTGGGGAAAATCAAATTCCTGTTATGATGTATACCTTATAATTAATACATAACCAGAATTCCCAGGGGCCTCCTTTGTCTGTCTCCATTGCGCTCACAGTCACAGGCCACACATCGAGTACTCTGAATTAACAGGGTCTTATTTTACCTCTTGTGTCGCCCCACTGCTTTCATCTCTAAACAAGATAACAGCTCTCCAACAAATATTCCCTCTTACTTTGGCCGCATGCATTGCAAGCACCGAGTTGTATATTGATACAAACTCCTTGGCCTTAGGAACACATCAAGGGTTCTGTCAAGCAGAGTTGTTGCACCTCAGAAAATTGCGTTCACTCGCTCATTAAATGTGTGGAAAAAACGTAGTAAAAGAATTAGCAGTGATTGGATTGAGTATATGGGCGGCAGATCTTTAATTTCCAAAGAAAATACCACTAACCTTTTCAAATATGATGTTACTCCTATGAAAGCAATATATATAAATATCTATGAAAATATCCTCCAATCTCACCTCTACAAAATGGCCTAGATATTTTTGAAATTATAACTTTACCACTAGATTTCTTTTCTAGTAACTCATTAATGCATATACTCAATATTGTGAGTGAACGAATCAAGCCCTATATTTACTTCATCAGGCAAAAGAAACAGGATGCGAAAGGTGCAAATCTATAGGGATTCGCAAAGTTTTAGTTCTTGTCCATACCTGTTCTTGCATTACCTTTGTACCAGACAGCCTCGTGCAGCAAGCAATTAACAAACAGCAGAAGTCTTGCCACCAGCAATATTAGAAGAGTTAACACCACCAAGTAGCAATTTGGAGTTGAATCTGATCCTTTCAAATCCTGCATAATGGCCAGTGAAATATCATAACATCATGAAGAGGGGTAAATCAAGGCAATGCTTGCGCCTATGGAGAAATGAACTGAATGGTGTTACAGCTTAATCTATAACATCAGCTTGTTATCACCTAGAATTAGGATGGAATTTGCTGTCAATGATGAGCTGAATAGCTTCCCCTGCTAGAATTATTCGGCTTATACATGAATCAAGACATGATATGAACAAAAGCTACAGGAAGTTTTACCTGCTTCAGTTTCAATTGCAAGTCATTCCAAGATAATCCAAGCAGGTCTCCATACTCTAAATTACTCCTCGAATATACCAGATATTCCATGCCAAGCTTAAGAACCAACAGGATATAATGACTATATGACCCAAAACACCATTTGATTTCAAACAAATTAATGACAGGAGGGAATTAGCGATGTTTTAAGTTCCAAGGTTTCTGAAATCAATGACACAGAGCAAAGATATTTGAGTAATTAACATATGAAAGATAAAAATATTTCAGCATTCATTAAGGAATACAAATCTGGAAATTGGATTGTCCACTTGGAAACAACAGAAGCAGCGTGACCGAACTCTAACAATCTATATCTGAAATCACCTGCCATCCTGAAATATGAGAAAACTCTACACCTTCCCTTGATACAACAAATTTATCCAGCTTAGGGAAAAACCAGTTAAAAGAAATCAAATTCTAGATAGTTATCAGACCCTTTCTGATTAGCAGCAGAGGCAACCTTTTCACTTGTTGATGCTGGTGGCCGTGGGGACCAGTCAACTTCGACCGGTTTTGGGATCTCTGGAGGGCTTGCACACCGTATCAAGGCCCAGTTCACACCCTCAAAGAATGGGTGCTGTTTGATCTCTGTAGCCCCACGCTTGTATGCGAGCCTATGCTGTGGCTCTTTCACAAGCAGTCCCCTTATCAGGTCTCTTGCAGAGAAGCTCACAATTGGAGACTCTGGGAACCGCAATGGCTGCCCAACAACATTGAAGAGCGTGGCCCTGTTACCTGACCCTTTAAATGGAGTTTTGCCAAACAAAAGCTCATACAAGAAGATGCCAAATGTCCACCAGTCCACGGCGCTCCCATGGCCCTCACCTTTGATGATCTCGGGGGCCAAGTACTCGTGTGTACCAACAAACGACATCGACCGAGCATCCGTAGGCTCTGCTATGAGCTCAGGCAATGGGCTGACCTGGTTTCCAATCTCAGGTTTTGGTTTCCGCTCCTTCTTGGACTTGGAGAAAAGGCGGGGCCCAAAGCATGTGGTAGGGGCCACGCATGAAGGCTGGATGCAGGATGGCTCAATGCAAGCAGGCTGGACACAGTAGACTGGGTTGTTTCTTCGGAAGGACTCAGCGTCGGGGTTTGAGGACTTGATAAGGGTGGGACTAACTGCACATCGGAGAGAGAGGTCAAAGTCGGAGAGCATGATATGCCCATCTTCCCGCACAAGTACATTCTCCGGCTTAAGATCACGGTATATGATGCCAAGCATGTGTAAATACTCCAGTGCAAGGAGGACCTCCGCCACATAGAACCTGCAATTTAAAAAGTAGTAATGAATAATGTGCATGTGACTATTTAATTTTCTTTTTAAAGAAACCAATAATATAACAGGTGATGTTTAGGTAATTATCTCATCTCAAACTGATACTTGGCTTGAAGTTCTTAATCATCTTGAATTTTTGAAGTTCATGCCATCTGAGTTCAGTACATGATTGCTAACAAAGATAGTTGCTTATTAGATGCTGAATGGGGGTTGAAATGTGTATGAAAACAATGGTCCCTGGATTGACTAAATAAACTTCCATTTAGCATTAGCTGGAAGAGTGACTGCACAGTGTAAAGCAAGTGGCTGGTTAGTGGATTACGCTAAAAGGCAATTATTTTACGCACCTAGAACTTTTAGTTGGCCTCTATGATTTTGTTTTAAAGTGTTTCAAACAAAGTCTAGTAATGAGAGTGAAACAATTAAAACGGCTTCAAAAGGTAACAACAGCTTTTGTCTCTTCTTATAATTTATTTAATATATATAACTGTCTCTTCTTGCCCTATACTGAAGGTCTCTGATCTCTTATTTCTTTAAGGTCTTTATCCGGCCTCATTTTAACAAGAGTTTCATTGATGATGATCTTGGTTTCTGCGCAAGAATTTTAAATTTAGGTAATAGTAAAATTATAAAAAGCATCATTCTCATGTACAATGTGTCTAATTTAACAAACTTCTAAAGTGTCCACTCAACCCAGAATCTTTCTCAAGTTCTTGCATCAGCTTTCTTCATCTTTGGGCTAACTGCAATTCAATCTCTAATTGTACCAATTATTGTTGCCATTATCTATTTTCTCGTACTGTCACTTCTTTAAATACAACAAGCAAATAAGCAGATAGTATTATTTTGAACACCTAATACTATTCCATACAGATGCTTCTAGGTGCCTTCACATCCTAAATTTTGAGAGGGGTGCGCCCCACACTTGCACCAAAATCCACTCCCGCCTTGATTCAGGCAGCTAATGAAGAATCATGGTCAAACACTCATGTTGCCAAGCCAGTTAGGCAAGCTCATAGGTTATGGCAGTGATTACACTGCACCACAGCAGAACACAGATGATTAAAAACACTTTCAAGGATATTTTTCAGCTAAAGACCATAGGAACATCTATGAAGGCCCAAGATAATGATAATATTAAGAAAAAAATGTCTCCACTTCGGTCAGCAGACTGAACTTTAAATTAAGGTGCTTGATATTCATTATCTAAACCATGACAACAGGGCGCTATAGTCAAGCCTTGCCTAAGATACCATGGTATTAATATTACATGGGTAACTAAAGACCAACACAAAAAATTCCGGTCTTGCTTGTGAACATACTCTCCAAACATGGTAAACAGGTATACTTCAATTCAACTTTAGGAAGGCTGCAGATGAACATTTTCTGGATTCCACACCACCCAAACGCAGGTCGCTGCCACTTCTGACAGGATACAAACATCCTGAGTCAAGAATATGCCATGTCCTGACTTCAAAATCACTACTACTTTATTTATAGCTAAGGCTAGCAATAATCACAGCAAACTTGCATCATCAGAAACACCTTCAGGCTCATCAATTTCCCATGCTGCACAACATAAAGTATCTGTGAAAAAGAATGATAGTCCGAACATATTAAGGAATTTATCACCAACACGGTTGATAATCACCAACACAACTCGGAGTCCTATCTAAAATAATATAGCAATCAAACATAATGATTGTGTCGGCTATCGCTGACAATGCACAATCTCCATTTATGGAGGCAAGCAAAATCCCTGAATAAGGTAGATCTTTAATTCAACATACACTGCAGAGCCAAATTGCTAAAGGCTCTAGATGTGGATCACCATACACTTCAGAGCCAAATTGTATCCCAACCATTTCCATGATGATTAAAAAAAACCCTAATTGATTCTCTATTTTTCATTCCTCAACATCTCTCCTTCCTTTCAGTTTCAAAACCACAATGTCTGCCACAACATCATAGTGCTCAAAGGGTAAGACTGTCAACTCCCTTGCCATTAAGTTCTAATTATTAAGAACAACTTATCAATTATAACACGCATCCAATCTAGCTCTTCTAGTTTCCACATTTTACATAATTCCTCCCTCAAGGTCTTTCAGCACCTTATGCATGAATTTAATTGACCAATATCAAGGTTGGTACTAATCCTTTACACTGCCATCTCCCATGATCTTTCCATTATGCCATCATTCTCCAAGATGCTTCTTTAACTTCCCAATACAATATCCTCTTTCACCTTGGTTCACAGATCATTACCTACCCTTTCTTCAATGCTATATCATACCCGGAAGTCTATATTTAAGCATCAATATCTATTATAGCATTAAGAGAACCGGAGATGCCGGTGACCCTTCAAATAGTAGCACTATGTTTCTTCTATGAATTAATGAATGATTTCATGTCTGAAATGAGCATTCAAGAACAAGAGTTGAGTGGCAGCTATGTGGTAACCTTAATCTCATCTACGAAAGGAATTGTGTAAGATCCAAAAAGTTATATTTTCAATTTTGAGTTAAATTTTAAGCTTGCTGGATAGATCAGTAACTCCCAGCAATGTTAAATTTTACTAATCATGATGTTGCAATAACGCCCATAAGATTGCCCAATGTAACCTAAATAGAAGGTCTAAGATCGTTTTTTTTTTCAATCTGCTTTCATCTAAACAGGAACATGGAAAAACATGTCCAAAAGCATGTCTAAATGCATGTGCTTGCATTTGAATACCCAAATAATATCCATGGGCATATATAACGAGTAGCATACTGAATAAACAACAAAACTCCACATAGCATCAAAATTGAGTTCAGATCAGGGTTTGTAAATTCAGTTTGGTCTTAGTTGGAAAAAAAATCACTTTCCATTCCAGCAGCTTTGTCAATTTCGGTGGTTTTGGCACTAGTTTTGAGAGTTCTAGCTGAAAAGTTATTAAAAAATAAAATTTAAAAATTATAATACGGGGAGAATAGAATCAAACATTTATGAAGTTCATTATATAGATTGGGGAGTTCTGCATGTAAAATTTGGTTGGTTTCTCAGTAAACAAACAAAAAAAGAGTAAAATGCTAAAAGATCATCCTTAGACTTCAGAATGTAATGGATCATGTTGCTTTTTGGTGGCTTTCTAACATAAGATCAAATAAATACCTACAAGAGTTGAATTCTATCGCAGCCAAATTTATGTCAAAATATTAATATTTGGCTTCTTCGAACTATTGAAATTTCTTATTCTGCTGATCTAACTCGACAAATTCTTGCCCCGCAAGAAGCCGAGAGGCAAACGACTAGGCCTATCGATACTTGATTTTTAGAATCCATAATTCTATAAAAAAAACTGTCAATTTTTTTAAGTTCCAATACTTTAGAATCTTCCCAATAATTATATAATCTGAGCTATGTAAAGAGCCTAAATATTTAACATTTAAACAAACAATGTTATGAATAGAAAATAAGTTATGCTCCTCTCAGAGGAGAGATATCTACTCCTCTTGCGTCCAAATTCAACAATGAGGCATTTAAATCGAAGATCCACACCACGATCATGATCTATACTACCATAACGCGTAAAATACAAAATATCACATGTTTTGGTGGTTTCTAATCTATGCATTATGTGGACATACTAGTGTGCTAAAACATATGATAAAGCATTTAAATTGAGAAGTAAGTTTATTGGTCATGACGTACACATATTAAAACATACATAGATTCGAAATCACTAGATTTTGATGCTTAGATCATAGCAAAACTTGATCTCATATCATTTTAATCTATGATGCACCAAAACATGCAATTTTTAGTTTCTAAGCAGTTTTAGTGGCGTAAATTATTATCAAGGTGTGGATTTTTAATTTGGATGCTGCACTATTGATTTTGAACTCGAGAGGTTTAAATACCCTTTCCTGTCTAAAGGAAAAAATTCCATCGCATATACACATATATACACACACAAAGAGAGTGTGTGTGTATTCTCTCCTCCCGAGAGGAGCAAAATCCATCACACAACACACACTTAATATGGTCCAAATAGTTAGTTTGTGTGACACTCCAAGATTTCTGTATCAGTTGTAGCTAAAACCAAAAAAAAAAAAATTTTGATTTTGGAGTTTCTGCCAAAACTCAAACATTTTCTAAAATTTCATCATAGCTGAAAGAATTATTTAAGATATACTGAATGAGAAACAAACAAGAAGGCAATCCTCTGCAATTTGCATATTTAAATGAGATCTACATTTAACAAGCACACTTCTATGTCAAATAAACAAACTTAATAATATCGAAGAAACATTTCTCCCTTAGATCAACTATCATAAGGTTAAAATTGGTAAACTTTGTAACAAGCAAAATTTGGAAAGATAATGTAATAATGAAGACACTCTGCTGACTTTATCTGATATAGGCATGTAGCACATTTCAGCACCTAGGTATGTTGTATGTCAGGTGATGGAAGTGGTCATCTAGGCAGGCACTCACAAGAAAATGGGGCAAGTTCAATATCCGCATTCATCAGTAAGATAGAAAAAATATTAACAGTTTTATAGAATAAAAGAGCTCGATCTAATTAAAATAATGATGTACCAGAAAAAAGCAGTTTTGCATACTATAAACATATTGTATTGTAGAGTTATAAGTGATTAAGAAAAGGTCAGTGGAAGGTCTGATAGTCATTTATAGATTGATATCAGAAAACAGCCAATTGTATGTATAAGGTCATTTTTTTCATCCCAAACAAAGGTTGAGTCCTCAATGCACATACGAGCAATTTGTCTATAAAACAAAGGATGTAACAGTAAGGCCACATCAGTAATTTAAGAGAACAAATTAATAGTATGAAGTCTTAAAGCTGCTCTAATAGAGGTTAAAGCAAAGAATAACCACTTAATACAGCATGGTCAAAGGAAGCATTGACGAGTAGTGAATCTCAGACTTGCATAAAATTGTTAGAAAATAGGAGGAAACTAGTAAGGCACGAACGAAAGGAGTAAAAAGTTCTAATGTTATTGGTTAAAGATTTAACCCTTAATAGGTTGTGAAGACAGATCTCTGAAAGATGGCATAAGGCTTTCCAGATGGAGGAAACAGAAAAGAAGGTCCTCCCAAGTAATAAGGTTTAACTTCTTCAATGGGATTGCATATATAATCATGAAGTCAATTGAATAATTCTAGAAACTTAAGTGCAAAGTTTACTGATCAAAATTTTGGTTTCATATAACTTTTCGTTAGTGTGATGACATGTTTGATAAAAGCTTTATTTTTGCACTCTACTACTTTTTTACATAATCAATGACTCTCTTTTCAAAAGTGCACAATCACATAATATTGCTGGGGACATTATGAGAAAGTTAAAATGCCAAGTAAACATGCTAACTGAGCTCATCCAAGAGTTCCTTCTAAAAGTAGTAAAGCATGGTCATCCAGGAACTTTACCACTGAAATGGGGTCAACTATTATGCCCATAATTTGAGAATGATTGAGCAACATCTATGACTGGCCCCAATTCCTTCTAAAGGCAACTTTAAGAAAGAAATGGGGTTGTCATGTCAATTGGCTGGCAGGCCAAATCTACCTTATGGTTGCAGTTTAAACCTACCCAAGGGCAACCCTAGTTTTCCTTAGACATGGAAAGAAACTAGATAAAATAGAAGTTGACAATCTTTAATAAAGAGAACTCTGTTGATCTCTTAGACACGGATTTAAGCCATTGAGTCAAACTGGAAAGCAATCAATCTTCAATATGTTTTAAAGATAACTTTACAGCATAATTTTTAATTTGATGGGGGATTTGTAAAGCTCATGTTTGATAACTCGGTTTAGAATGAGTTCTCGTCCATGAATTCCTTCTAATGTTATCTATAAAACACAAAAAAGAATCAAGTCCTGGTCATAGTTGGTGATGATCACGTGCTTTACTATGGCTTGGATTTTTGACACTTCAGACGTGCAAGATCAGATGGAAGTTGCATGGATTAACATTAGTTTGTCACATAGAACCTGATGCCAAGTTTCTGATATCAAATCAGAGAGACTTATCAACAGCTCTTTGACACTCTGACGACCTGCGACCTCTCTACAGGTCGTGAGAAAAGGCATCTCTATTATCAAACTGTACCTGTTGTGATTCAAAATTCCTGAGCAGGGAGCAGATGCTAAGTGAAATTGGAGGGTTAAATGATGGTTACAATGTTGTCAATTCTGTCAGAGCACATTGTTCAGTTTCAACAATTACCTATTCACACAAACTTCATGGTGCTCCCTCCAAACATCCAGCGGTTAAACTACAAACAAAACCATTGCAGCTGCATTTGCAGCCAAAAATGTGTGTGCTCTGGAAATGATTCTAACAGTTTACATGGATAAAAGTAAAAGAATAAAGAAGGTTCCATAGTTAACAAAGATGTTGAAAAATAATCAAATCAATTACTTTGTAGCATTACCCGCATTGACATAGTTTAAGTAAGAAAAAATACTAAATTTCAGTCCTATTTTCAGCACAAGAAAATATCAGGAACCATGTGTATAAACATGTGAGCATGTCTGCTCAAAATATATAATTAAGGACCTTATTGGACCACTTAAATTTTCAACATGGCAAAATTTTGATTTCAATAAAAAGTTGAAGTAGCAGAACTTACTTTGCAGCTTGTTCTGGAAAATATTTCCCAGGTTGCCTCTGTCGAAGGGTGTGTAAATCTCCTCCAGGGCAGAACTCCATCACCAGACATGAGAATTTATCAGTCTCAAAATGGGTGTACAATGTTGGAAGAAATGGATGATCAAGGGACTGCAGTATCTCCCTCTCAGTCTGAGCCCTAAGCAGCTTCTTGCGACTTGCCAGAGATGCCTTGTCCATGACCTTCATTGCAAAATAACTCTTTGTTCCACTTAATTCTGATAGATACACACTACCAATATCACCACAGCCTAGTCTCTTTAGAAGCCGAAAATGGCTCAAACCCAGAGCACCATCTCTAGCTCGCACCATTTGAATCGCTTCCCATCTTGAATCATTTGCCTTGTGAGGCTTTGTGGCACTACTACTCATGCTGCTACATGAGCTCTCATCACTGATATCAGTGCTTGTACTAGCCCTGCACATGCTGCTCTTTCCACTCTCAACAAAGTCAGCTCGGTCACTGATCTTAGCACTTCCGCTGGTCTTTGTGACACTGCTGGTTCCATCACTAACTTTAGCAGAAACAAAGCTATCATTTGCACTGCTCCGCTCTGAGATTTTCTTTTCTTGATCTACATTACCCTCCAAGCCTGTGGTCCCATTCAATTGTGGCAGTTCCTCTGGATCTGCTTGTTGTACTGGTTGTTTCAGACCACCAGAGGAGGGATGCATATCTTTAGATTCTGGAGAAAGGACAGTCTTCTGAGGAACCTTATCTGGTAAAGAGTCAATAGAATCTTTTCGATGGTGATTTGGTTTTTGGTCTGGTGCCTCTGCCGCACTATGTTTTGGTGTGCTCTGACTGACAGATTTTGGCATTCTTCTGGGCGTAGTGGGCTCTGATTTGCTTGGCTTAGAAATCTGCAAAGGTGATGGCTTATGAGAATGTGACTCTACTGTTTGGTTAGCAGGTGTTTTGAGCAGTTGTTCAGAGCAAGTTTGAGGAACAGTTTTTGAAGCCATTGATCTAAATGCTGAACTTGCGCATCTAGCAAGTTAAACCAATCCGTGACATGCTCCATGGTTTCAGAAAAAGCATGCAGCATTCTGCTGAAGAATCAAATGCATTCTTCTCCATCCTCGATAGATCTGCACATGCAGTGCTCCGCCATCAGATAAAGTTTGTAGCACTATGAATGGTGCAGGAAAGAAGACAGAACTTGCAACTAACATCCGAGTAGCAAAGAAAGGAAAGCATACATAAGCAAAATATGGATTGAAAAAATATCCCAAAAGATGAAGAAAACAGAAGCTGGAAGTTCAAAACATGCCCACCTCCCATTCCAATAAAAAACCTAACTCCTCAGGATAACCATGTTGATCCATCCATCAAGATCCAAAATGAAAGGAAGATGGATTCACTCACTTAATAACTTCACCATAATCCAAAAGGATGAATATCTATGTAGCAAAAGGTGTTATACAATTCAGAGCCACTTAGCAGTATAAGATCTCAAGAAGAAAAGAAACACATGTATTCCGACAATGCATCACCAAAGACAGATCCATACAGTTGAGAGGAATACCACAAGGCATCGACCTAAATCGGCTAAATAAAAAGCTCATAAAGCGCACGTCAAGATTCAGTCTTTCCACAGCAAAGAGGAAGGTGGACCCTAAACTAGCTTAAAATAAAAAACTTTCTCTCCCACAAAGAGCTAGATGCAGCCTGGATTAGAGCATCCACACCTTTATAAAATGCTTTTTCCAGGAACCCCCAAAAACCCCAATAATGAAAAAGATGAGAAAAATGCGAAAACTATGAATCAAGGACCAGGGATCATGCAACCCACATCAAAATCCAGTCTTTCTCCACCGAAAGCTAATAAAAACCAAAATAGCACCTAAGAAAGGACCTTTCAGCAAAAACAAACAGAAAGAGGGAATATCTAGAGATTCATGCAAGCCCTGATGGAATGTTACTCCCTTGAAATCCCCCCAATCCCCACCTCCACACCATCAATAGAGATCTAAAAGGCAGATCCAAACCCTAATACAGATCCAACTCTGACAAAGGAAAAACGAATAGAAAATAGCAGTAGTAAATGAAGATGTAAAAAAATACCAAATAGAAGTGAGATAAGGGGAGGCCAAAGGCATCTACCTTGTCCTCAAAGATCACAACTTTAGGGCTTTTTAGTTTGACAGACAGGAGGAAGTTCTGGCTGCAGGCCTCCCTCCTCCCAGTCTCCACAAAGAAGAGAATAAGGGAAAAGGAGAAGAGCTAAACAAAAATAAAGAGGGAGGAAAAAAATAATAATAAAGGGGGAAGTTTTAGAAAGGTGTTGGGCCTGCAAGTTGTGGGTGCTCAATCTGGTTATAGGTTATGTAAAGAAGAGAATAGAGTGGGGGGGTCAAAGGTAAAGCTAAAGCCAAAGCTAAAGCTTTTCTCCTTCAATTATTCCATTATTTTTCTTTTGTCCACAACCCAAAAAGCCCACTCTCACTTGTCTCAATGCCTTTCAAATTTACCCCCCTCAATCCCCAATATCTAGGTGCACTTCCCCACAGCCCCACATCCCCCCTCCCTTTGGAACTGAGGCTCTTTCTAAATGACACAAATGCCCTCCTTCTCACCTTTCCCCCCCTCTCATGGGGTGGTTCTATATACACCCCCCCTATTGCTCAGGACACCCCCCAAAAATTAAAAAAAAATTAAATACTCTCTACACCCCCCCATTTGCTAAGGACACCCCTAAAAAATTAAAAATTCCTAAATTACCCCCCACCCTCCCCACCCCCTCACCTAAATTGCTCTCTACACCCCCCAAACCCCCCCCACCCCGCTCTTTCCCTCCAAAACACCTCGCCAACGCCCAAAACCCCCCCGTTCCCCCTTCTCCCTCTCGTCGCCGGCATTCTCCCGATCTCCGACCACCTCGCCGGCTTCTCCCGGAACCACCTCGCCGGCTTCTCCCGAAATTTTTTTTTTCACGGTTCGTGCTCCGTTCGGCACTGGATCGCCGAACAAAAGGCTTCTGTTCGGCTGAACAGTGCCGGACAGAAGCCTTCTGTTCGGCACTGTGCAGCCGAACAGATCTGTTCGGTTGAGGGTTGCCGAACAGAAGGCTTCTGTTCGGCACTGTTCAGCCGAACAGAAGCCTTTTGTTCTCGGCGATCCAGTGCCGAACGGAGCACGAACCGTGAAAAAAAAAATTTCGAAACAAGGTGGAACACGTACCTTTGCGGCCGATTCTTCGTCCCAAATCACTAGTTGCTTGTCCATGCTTCGAATGGGGCTTAAATCTCCTTCAAAGATCGCCTAAACGATGTAAATGGATCGAGGGGTTTAAGGGGGGTTTGAGGGGTGTTTTTTTTTTTTTCTTTTCAAAACGAAACGGAGGAGGAGGAAGGGGGGTGTATGAGAAAATTTCAAGGGCAATATGGTAATTACACTAAAGGTTAGTTTGGGTATTTTTTTTTTTGGTTTTTGGGGGGTGTCCTTAGCAATAGGGGGGTGTATATAGAACCACCCCCTCTCATGTCGCTAGAAGCCAATTCCTTATCCTTGGAAATGACAATAACATCCTCACTCTCTTCCCTCCCTCCTTGTCCCCATTCCCCCTCAACCCAATGCATTTTGGACCCTGTATAAGAGATCTGTAAATAAAGATTAATACCTCTCATGGCCCCCTGCATTCTTTTTGCTTGGATAAGAAATCGTAGGAGATTAGAGGTCTGCTGATACGATGCGTGAAGCCTGTCAGAATGGGCAGCCGCGCGCTGGACAACCATTTGAATTCGATTTGCTCATGGCGCAGCTCCGTAGAGCTTGTCGTAGCCTCGTTTAATCTGTGTAGAAAACTGCGAGGATATGTTTCAATTGTTTCCCAAGGCATGCATGCAGGCTGCTAATTTATTATCATGCTAACCAAAGACAGGTACTCAGCGTAATTGCTCGTGGGGCCGCGACAAACCAAATCAGCTCAGTTAGCAGGCTCTGGTGCACTTTGGCCACAGCTTCTTAATTACCATTAAAAAGAAAGAAAGAAAGAGGGGGAGAAGTTCAAATGAGGAACCTGTCGTCTGTGGGAGTCTCCCCATTGGGGAGCATGTGGAATCTTCTGTAGTTTAGCTTGCAGCAAGATTCATGGAGGGTCCCAAGCTGACAATCCTGATTAATGATGTTGCCCATTTATCAATGCCTCAATGGACTCAAATCCAATAAGTCTGCAGCATGGGGATCATGTTTGAGGCAAGTTATGGAAAAATCAAGGTTCGTTGTATCAGTGCCAAACTCTGTATCGATGCCACATTAGCATAATATTGGTACGGTATGGTATGGAGTTTTTTTTGGCGTACTAAGAGTTGGTATGCCACCTGTATCGATACCGATACCGAACCAATACATCTGGTACCGTCCGGTACATGCTATGGAAAAAAATCTCTATTATATTTGCTCCACTCCATAAAATTATGAATAATTTCATGGCATATTAGCTGCAACAAAAGCTTCATTATACTTTATGTCTTATCTATTATGCCGATCGAATTGTTTCCATCATGGCAGAGCAATCGCCTTCAATCCATAACTTCCCAATTGTTATATTCTCCTTTCCTCCTACTTTCTTTTTCCTTCCTCCCCTCAGCGGTCAATGCTCTAAGGTGGTCCAGAAGTCGCAGTTCAAGGTCATGGGGTTTCTGAAAGGTATCTTTTAGGGGTTAGGTAAAAGTTAGGCACTTAAGCATGCTTAAGTGTGACACCCTATCCATTGGAGTGGAATATAGCCCATGATGCCTCCAACGAGGTCTTGTAGAGAGCCAATGCAGCGTTGTCCAACGAGGGCAGAGCCAGCATTAATCTAATCCTTTGTTTAAGATTACAAAAACAAAACCCAATGAAGCCTATGCATAGGGCCATGAGCGAAAGCACATGGAGCTCTCTGTGATGGGCATCTCATACACTTGTTCAGCAGTGTAAAGCTCCAAGAATTGTGCCATTAATTAATCTCCTTTTCTTTGTTCCACCTGGAGAGTGCATGTGCACTGCACATGACGGATAAGGAAGCATTCTGAGAATGGATGAATGTTAATTTAGGATCCAAGTTTTATGATACATTAGGCTTTGGGATCCTAAGAAAGGGTTGCAGCTAGAAGATGGTGAGCTTGCAACTCATTAAGAAGCAATTATTAAAGCGGCGGATGGTTGAAATCTTAGACATCAGATTGAGATGGAATGGCTGGAATTTGGAATTTGTAAGCTCATATAATCATGCTGATGGCATGGACATGCAATTGACAACTAAGTTATGGCTAAGGCTATTGCATTAGCCTCATTCAAGAATTCTATTGCACTAGCAATCACTTCGGCGGTGCAGATCGAGCACATTGGGATGCAAGACATTGATCGAATGGCCATGATTAAATGTCAAGATGGTACATGGGTCGAGGTTTCGATACTGCTAAAGAATTGTTTAAGTGGAAGATGCCTAAATTGTAATACAGCCTTTGACAGTAGATCTGTAGGAAACACGCGTAGTTGGATTCAGGCACACATGCTCTAGAATAAGTTACAGACAGGGAGCAGCAGGATGCAAATTAAGTAAGATTAGATAAGTATATTTGAAGATTAACAGGGTATAGACTGCCTACATCGGCAGCCAGCGGGCAGCAACAATGGCCAAAAGGAGATGATAGGTGATGGCGGTGTGAATAAGGGCGAGGCGGTTTTCATTTCAAAAAAAAAAAAAAAAAAAAAAAAACTGAAAGTTACTTTCCTTTTATTCTTTTTTTCAGAAAATTTAGAAAGTGTTTTCAAAAAAAAAAAATATAAAGTAAAATAAATAATAAAATGAGTTCAGTCTCATGTTTTCAGAAAAGAAAACCAGAAATTAAAAACTGGCAGCAATGCCAAACATATGGCTTAGAGTAACTCACCAATACTTGTCATAGAAATACTTGAAAAGTCGCATTAACTAAAATAACATTGCATCTTCTTACCGCATGACTGTTGTATTTGATTTTCTAGAGGGACTTCATGTTATTATTTACTCATTCAAAATTACTTTAGAAATGCAATTTTTTGTCCATGAGGACTGAAGTGCCGTAAGACTGTTGCATTAGATTCTTATCCTCAATGAATAAAAGCAGGCGGCCGAAGGTTGGAGGCCGCACTCTTCCATTTCAATTTCAGAATTCACTACTTTGATGACCTGAACTTCCAGGGGTAAAACATCCAGCCGATTCAATCATTCAATGATCACACAGGTTAACGTTGAGATGCATGCATCTGAATGAAAATGATATGCAGTGGCAACATCTAACAAGTAGAATGGAATTTGTATTCTGGATGCAAATGCAATTTGTACACACACAATTTGGAAGCAATCAGTCAGCAATTGTGGCCTGGCTTTCAGATTTATTTAGCAAGAAAACAACAGCCAACAATGTGCCAGATATGTCAATTTGCTGTGCTCTCAACTCCAGGGCAGCACCAATCCGCAGATAGTATGCAGGTTGCATCGAGTCCCACATGAACTAAGGTTATTGAAACAATTCAATGACATGCGTCCCTACAAATTGATCGATCAGGGCACTAGAGCCACAAGGCATGTTACGTGGATTTGGATCCATAAAAGAAGATATAGTTTACAATCATAATTGGTTATGCGCACCCATGACATAATGGGGAAAGAACTCCAGGCGTAATTTAAAAGTAGCTTGGGTTCAGCCTGAAAAAATTAAACCTGACAGGGCACAAGCCCGAGACTTCTGAACTGATTCAAACTGAAACCCAGATCCAATCCATGCTTTCTCCAAGAAAAGATGAGGTCCCCATCCTGGAGAACACAACAGCAGACAGCCTGGCCTATGGCCAAAAGACTCCAAGCAGTACTGGATGTCAGGATCAAAGTTGTTCACTTCAGTGCGTGACAATGCAAGTCGAACAATGTGCTAGCCATGAGCCTCGCTTGGTCTGACCAAGGTCAGGGCACTGGGTGCAATACAAACCCTTCTTGACCTGGCTGACTTTGGTCTCGCAGCCTCATGCCAAAAACCTGGTCATTCTCATAATTCCATACTGAGGAAGGCTTGGTGGGATCAGGCTCAACAAAGATTACAGAGCTAATGACCGGACTGTCTGCAATCAATTCACCC
The DNA here is from genome assembly GCF_051530095.1 of Phoenix dactylifera. Lineage (NCBI taxonomy): Eukaryota > Viridiplantae > Streptophyta > Magnoliopsida > Arecales > Arecaceae > Phoenix > Phoenix dactylifera. The sequence continues at coordinate 22,570,788 of NC_143191.1, forward strand.
TTGATTCTGCAAGATGTTTCAGTTTAATAGCAGCAACAATCCTGCTGAAGCATCATGAGCCAACAATAAGTATTTACACCATTAAAGGTATAGGTGCATTATCTTTGAAGAACTTATGACACCAACATAAAGGATGTCCTTAACAGTTAAAACCATAACCAGAAATTTCTCAAAAAAAAAAAGAGGCATAAAAAAGATGACACTTAAATACTGAAATTACATTCAAATATAAAGCAATAGCTCATTCAAGCTCTTCAGATCTCCAAAATAAGGCATCTGTCTTGACTAGATCATTCAATGTTTCATGTCTACCTTTGCTGATCTGACATCATGTTATAGTCCAGTTACTCATAAATTTCTCAAGTACCCAAAATTGTCTACAATAATCGAGACATTCAAGATTCAGAACTTTAAAATGCAAACTCTTGCATATTTTTCGAGTATAATTGAGCATTTAAGTTGATCTTTTAGCAAGCTCTTTGGAACAATGTAAAAGGCAGTTAAGTGTTAATGTGGCTGGCAGAATACAAGCACAGAATGTGACCAGTAATGTCGACAAGATGAGGGTATGAATACACATCTAAATTAAAGCAAAATTAATTACATCTTATGGTTTGAATTTCATTTTGCAAGTATGAATGTTGAATTTGACAGTGATTGCAAAGCCATACCTACATATTGAATTGACAGCATGGAGGTATTTATGAGGGCTTCTAAATAAATACTTGGTGACTCCATAGACAGGTGTTTGAATGCCACTTTATGACCAAAGACTAGAGAAGGAAGACACCCTACCAAGCCATTTCATTAAACAAATGAAAAGACAGAAATACGAAGAACCATACCCCCCTCCTCCACCAAAAAAAAAAAAGAAGATAAGAAAAAGAAACAGAAAAAATTGGTCAGCCAAAAGAATTTTTCCCTTAACTCACTGATTTCTGCATCTGTTCTACCAGAAGAAACTCTGGTCTAGTCAGAAATTCATGAATGGATCTACTTTCAGACTTTTTTTGTCTGAGAAATAATTATTATATCAGCAACGGATCAAACATAAGTTTACCATAAATCACCTGGGTTGATGAAGTTACTCTCAAACAAATTGTACATAACCCAAAAGAAAGAAAGAAAAGAAAAATAAATTGTACCACCTACAACAATAAGAGTGGCAGCCCTGATTAGGTTGTAGAAGTTAGCCATAATAATTTTGGACAGAAATGAGACATCATGGCATATTAGGCACAACCACCTAGGAAAAGTCAAGAGATTTGCAGGCAAGTTGTTGGCATACCATATTTGTTGTTCTTTAGAATTTTGAGTTGTTGAGCTAAAAGACTTCTGTAAACTCTGAGAGTTCTGGAAGATGCCCAGATCAACACAACTATCAGCCACCACAATGTAACTTTTACTTTTCATATAGGGAAGCAAAATAGGTGTGGTTTAACTGCAACTCTTTTCTGAACTTACATGTACAACTTATGTTGATGTATATTTCCACTAAAATGACCGTACTAATTAGTAGCCACAGTTCGTCAATAGACTACTAATATGCATTCCTCAAGTTACAAAGAAACCAAATGACTTGTGAGCTTTACATAGCGTAATTTAACAAGCGGAAGCATGAATATGTCAAGCTAAAAAAGGATGAGATGTATCAGGTTATATTGTGTCAAAAGATTTGTTTAAGGCATTCATAAATTATTTCATTTCATATTTAACTTACGATTAATTTTCTGCAAACAATTAGATTGTGATACTTAAGGTGCATGTAGCATATTTTCAATACTGATTAGGATGATTTCGTACTGTGTCTGAGATTCCTATTGCTCAAATATTTTTGTGTCTGAGCAGTATGTCACAATTTCTGCAATCAGAATTGTTAGCACTACTGCGTTTGTGGTGTGGTGAGGGGGGGGGTGAGCACAACTCTACAATGAAATAGCGATTAGTGAATATTTATCTCGACTAATTTAAGTGATCTGAGCAAACTATCAGCTCAGTTTATCCGATAATTCATGATTGATCCTGAGACAATACTGAATTCAAGTTGATAAAGGCATGCTAAATATCCAATCAAATAAGGAAAACAAAAAACTTCAGATTCTTCACCTTTAAGATAGAGACCTAAGTTGGCCATCTTTTGGCGAACCAAGAGTCGAAGATTCACCTACCAAGATTCAACTTTGAAAGAACATTCCTACACAGATAAGGCAGCCACTATGCTGATGCTCTAATGTCTGAGCTAAGTCTTGGTTGTGTTGTTTGTGGGGGGGGGGTGGGGCTATTTTAAATTCACTCTCTACATTCTCAAAAGAATGAGGTTGTTGTCCTTGTATTTCAATGAACAGACATAGTCATTAAGCGCTCCAATACCAATCAGGAGGATTAACTCGGAAATGCATATCCTTCTATCATATATCCCCAATGCTTTATGACACAGCATAACTCTCGTTTGGCCATGGCTTTCTGAAAATGAAGTGCCCTTCTAAAATGAAGTGCCCTGCTTACATCAACCAGAAATATTGGCACTTGGCCCTAATTTTTGGAATATTCTGTAAATTAAAGAATAATAGAAAAGAAACTTATAACAATCTGCGTGGTGCCACATGCATACTTAATTTTCTCAATGCTAATGAACATCAGTATAAAGTGCCCAAATTTTTTGTGGTAGAAGGTCACAAAACTCATAACTATCTCTTTATTATGTAGTATATTGAATGATGGGTTTCCTGGTAAAGTGATATTGACCAGTCAATCAATGAATAATCATCAGAATATTTTAAAATATTTTTTTGTTTTCTTATTTCATGTCTTGGATTTTGTGTCTTGGATTTTGTGGAAGTCTATTTATGTTGAGATATTGACAGGCTAAAGTCTCAGGAGAGCTAATTCCAAGGTTCACCTCCACCAAGCTCTGAGGTACTGAGACAGCAATGGACCTACAAGCCCCAATTCCTAACCCGTCTCTGTCTCTTGGCTCCCCTCCCCACCATTCTCCTTTCCTCCTCTCAGTAGTTCATTGATAAACTAAGGGCTGGTGCATGTTATATTATTCAAGACTGTTACAGGGGGGGTCCTTAAGGCAGTAGCCAGACAAGTTTTGCAAGCGTCAGTGCCAGTGGCTGAACTGGGAGCAGCTTGGAAAGGATTACGACACAGCCTATGAGCAGCTTGGTTGCAGGAATATTTGACTGAAGGGTGACTCTGCTACCATTGTCAGTGGGGTGTGCAGATTGCATAGGTCAGATGCCAACAATCCCTTGTTGCAGGACATGTAGTTTATTATCAACACCCTGGAACGGTTCTGAGCTAGCATATCTATAGAGATAACCAACCAGCACATTGCTTAGCTGGAATGGACCAAGGGGAAGACATGGACATATCCTCCCATGCCTGTCTAGCTCTTCCACTGGAAGAACTTGTTGGAGCTGATTTGATTGAATTCTCTTATTCAGATATTCTGAGTTGAGGTATAGCATCTCTTTTCATCAATAAAATAAAATAAAATCTAAAATCATTGACTTATGGTCCCATTTCATCCCTCTCTTTCTTTAGGATTAATATCACATGAGTGATGTTAAGACCACATCACCCAATCCAATCTTTAAGTTCATAAAGGCTCTTTTTAGTATTTTAACAACAGCAGACAACTCCTTGATAGTATGAAAAATTAAATCCATTGAGTTTTAGAGCTGTCACTGGCGCAACTCGGGAATAGCTTCTTGAGCTCAAATTCTTTCTTTTTACCAATTTTGCATACTTTCAGCCAATGTAGAAATCTACAAATCAACAAGAAGGGATATATTCAAGACCTTTTCTGAATCTAACTTCTTGTAACAGGCAAAAACTTGAATAACATCCTTGTTCTATGCAATCCATACACTATCTACCTATAGTATGTTTATGGCTCAAAGTGAAACAGACATTTAGTGATCATAACATCTATCCTTGCAGCATTTGCCATATAAGGTTATTATCATTTCTGATCCTGTTTACTCTAAGAATCAATATCTTTGACTCTAATGAATCCCTTTAAAATTGTATTTTACAAGTTATGCTCATTTTTAACTGATTCATAGTCTCTGTTTTGTAATTTGCCTTATTTTCCCTACCACCAGATTTCTCTAAAAAAAAGAAAGAAAGAAAGAAAGAAAGAAAAGGAGAAACTTCATACAAAGTTCTTATGTTTTGATTCTCTTTCTACCTTTTTGTTAGATAATGCACCAAACAGAAGAACTATTCCTAAAGGAAACATCCAAAGTTCATACAAAACCTCAATAGAAGTGGTCGATCACCTTAAGGTAGTAGCCATCATGCCTCACCCCCCCACCCCCCCCAAAAAAAAAAGAAAGAAAAAAGAAGCTCATATATCAAAAGCACTGGAGATAATTACATAACATTGATTTTCTACATCCTCCAGCTACTTTACAAGATCACATTTTATATGGGTACAATGAGACCATATACATTCATGACAACCTTCAATCTCAATAATACCACTAAATTTAATCAAGGTTGATGTTCTCTTCATTCCATTAGATTACAACGTAACTACATTTCTTCATTTTTTTTTCTTTTTTTATTGCCAATAGCTGGTTCGCACCTCGCTCTCCAGATTGAATGGCACTGTTTCAAACCTAAGTGGCAGTAAATAACCACCTTAATTCTAATAAAAAAAGACTAATTTTTTACAAATTTTTCAACAGATAATATATACTTGATTGTCTACATCTCGTCAAAATTTTATTACTGAAACCATCTAGTCATCCTGATGGAATCATACATCATTGTTCCTAGATTTCCAGCTATCATTCACCATGCTCCTCCTATCCATAGATTGAGGTTTATGAATATTCAAAGAGATAAATCATTATTATAGTTTCTTCCTCCCTAGCCCTTGTCCCTTGCTCCTAGAAAATTTTACTCCAAAGATTATATTTTTATGTCCCTGCCGAAAACAAGTTCTAACCACATTCCCCTTATCTCTCTTCAGTCAATTTGAATATCCTCTCGCCTTCTCCTTCCCTCCTCAGCTTTCACACCCAAATGACAACATGCCACAATTTCACCCAGATGTTACCAAGAGAGCAAAACAACTCATCTTCATCTCCAACCATATCTTAATCAGTATTCAAGCTAGATACAATCTTCCATCAAGCATAAATAAGAAGTTATCAAATAATGAAACATTAAGAACCTGTTTGGCATCACTTTCGATTTCTAGTTTTCAGTTTTCTACAGAACACATAAACCAAAGAAGGAATGGTGTTTGGTAACCCGATTTCTATTTCTAGTTTTTTGAAAGCTCTTTCTCTGTTTCTACAAATTGTGTAAGCTAAAAAATATGGTTTCCATAATGTTTGAAAGCCAAACCGCCCATTACCGCCAGCATTGCCTCTATCGCCGCCGCCACCACTACCCCATCACCCTTTGCTTGCTGTTGGCTGCTGCCGGCAATCACACCACCACATCTCCACCATCATCACCGTAGCCACTACCAAATGCAACTAATGTAACTATCAAACAAGTTTCAGGTTTTTGATTTTCAAAAAAATAAAAATTCCTTTTAATTAAAAAAACCCTAAAAACTAAAAACAAGAAGTAATGCCAAATTAAAGTCTATGATAATGCCTTTACTATTGTCTCAATTAATTGTGCTGCTTTCAAACATTTGATGGTGTGTAATTAGGGTTTCAAGTGGACTGGACTGACCCGCTTCCAGTCCAGAACAGACCTAAAAGTAATCCAGTTAAATCCAAACTAAAGTCATTTGGATTATTCTTCGGTCAAAAACTATGATATATTGGGAAACAGATTGGATATGCATCACTAAGTAACCCAAGTTGAAACTGGACCAACCTGGGAGCACCTCCTTAAACTATTGTAGTTAAACATCAATTTTTCTTGTTGATTATGATTTACATATGATTGTCATTCACTCTTATGTAGAATAAGTTGTCAATAATGCCTATAAAATGGAAACATAAGGGGCTTGGACTCATTATTTTTACTTGATTCGGATATGGATTCGATTTGGGGGGTCTCAATCGGTGATCCAACCCAACCTACTTACAACCCTACAAGTGATGTGATTCAAAATACCAAAAACTTGGAAGAAAGCTTTTTCAGGAAATCCAATTGGAGATCTTTTAGCAAGACCATCATCCTAAATCTAATTTTGAATGGATACATACTCAGCAGTTGGATTCTAACATGAGGATGATAGGTCCTAGCAGTGGCAAAGAGGAAAAGAACGATGGGAATGAAAAGTTTGATTAGAAGCCTCTCTTCAGGTGAGAAAAAACCCATGCACGAATACTCTCCTTTGGGTGAGAGTAAACCCAATACACCAACTACTATTCTCACACCCTTTTTCCTCCCTCATTCTCTCATTTATGGCCCCCTGGATAACTGACTGGCGAAGGAAAAGGCTGTCACGTCGGCGTTTGCTTCCCACGTCCTCATGTTGTACATGTACAACATGGCTTGGCTTTCGTTCCCACTACGACTGTATTCCGCTTCCTCTTAATAACTAACGTTCGCAAAGGTCGGCTGTCACTTCAGAAAACTGCCTTCCACTTCCTATGTCGAAGCTTCCCCATGCATGGCTATCGCTCCCCCGTCTTCGCAACGAAACCATCAACGGACGAGCGATTCTTCCTCCCACTTTCATCTTCCTCATGGTTTACTCCTCCACGTACTCCTCTCCCATGCAGCGCTGTATCTTCGTAAGGGACATGAGTGAAGGCCCTCAGATAACGGGGGTTCGGTCTTCGAATCCGTTTGGGTCGGGGTCGCCCCATGCACCCATCATCCCTCCCGCCTTCAACCTGAACCTTGTCCTCAAGGTTCGCTCGGGAGTAATGCACCTTCAAGAGATCGTATTCTTCCCAGGTGGCATCCTCTTCAGGCAACCATCGCCACTGTACAAAGACCTCTTCGATGATCTTTCCTCCCTTCTTAACCCATCAGTAGTCTTTAATTGTTGTTGGCTCCAACACGGGATGTCCATCTTCTTGAACTGGTGGGGGTCCATTACAGGATATCCGCCCTTCTCCCAACTTTTGTTTAAGAAGGGAGGCATGAAACACCGGATGAACCTTCACATCCTCAGGCAAATCTAGCCGGTGAGCTATTGGCCCGATGCGCTCAAGGATGCGGTATGGCCCGAAATATTTCTGGACGAGTTTCTGATGGGCTCGCCGGAAGATCGGGTGTTGCCGATAAGGTGAAAGTTTCAAAAACACCCATTCCCCCCTCAGTGAAGGAAACTTCCCTGGTCTTTTTGTCGGCCTGCTGCTTCATCCTGACTTGTGCCCATTCCAAGTTGCATTTTAGCTCTCTCATCAGCTGGTCGCGTTCTGCCAAAGTTCGGTCGACCTCATCCACTGCTGAAAGTCCCTCCATGTACCTGATAATCATGGGTGGTGCTCTCTTGTATAGTGCTTGGAAGGGTGTCATTCCGGTAGTGGAGTGAAAGATGGTGTTGTACCAGTACTCCGCCCAAGCTAGATTTTGTTCCCATGTCTTCGGATACTGGCTGCACAAACACTTGAGATATTGCTCGACGCATCTGTTGACGACCTCGGTCTGGCCATCGGATTGAGGATGGTATATTGAGTTCATGCGAAGCGAGGATCCTTGAAGCTTGAAGAATTCATGCCAAAAATTGCTTACGAATACTGGATCCCGATCACTCACGATTGTTCTTGGCATCCCATGCAAACAAGCTACTTGATTGACAAAGAGCTCAGCCACCCCCCGTGCAGTGTAAGGATGGGAGAGGGACAGGAAGTGTGCGTATATGGTGAGCCGATCAACGATGACCAGAATGACATTTTTTTTCCATAGACCACGGTAATCCTTCGACAAAATCCAACGAGATGTCCTCCCAGACCTGGGTTGGCACCAGCAAGGGTTGGAGTAGCCCGGCAGAAACTTGGGCTTCGTATTTATGCTGTTGGCAAGCTGCACACTCGGCCACGAACTTCTGGATGTCCGGCTTCATTGATTCCCAGTAGAAAGCTTGTGCGATTCATTTATAGGTATGTAGGGCTCCGAAGTGCCCCCCAACCTTTGTGTTGTGAAATTCCGCCATGAACTTAGCTCCCAACGGTGATATGGGGGAAATCACAACCCGTCCCTTATAATACAGAATCCCTCCCTTTGTTTGGAAATTCTTCATTTGGTTGGGTGCTGCCTCTAGCTGTTGAGTCTTTTGTTGCAGGTAAGGATCTTCGTGGTTTGCAGTTAGTATCTCCTCCCAGATGTCAAAGAGTGGCCGACTGAGAGCATGAAGTGCACCCTCTTCAGGAAGGCATGATAGGGCATCGGCAGCCGAATTTTCCTTCCCCGACTTACAAATAATTTCATATTCATAGCCCAATAGCTTCGCCACCCACTTTTGCTGCTCCAGGATGCTCACGCGCTGCTTCAGAAAGTACCGTAGGCTCCTCTGGTCAGTGTGGATTTGAAACCTCCTCCCCAGTAGGTATGGTCGTCACATCCGAACGACATCCATAATTGCCACATTTCGTTGGTGTAGGTAGACCATCCTTTCTTGGTGATGCTCAGTGCTTTGCTCATGTAAGCAACAGGCCTCCCATCTTGAGTTAACACGGCTCCAATTCCCTTCTCAGATGCATCGGTTTCAATCACGAATGTCTCGGAGAAGTTGGGAACGGCGAGCACTGGGGTAGTCGTCATCGCTTGCTTGAGGTGGTGGAACGCCTGCTCGGCTTGGGGATTCCATTGAAACTGTCCCTTTCTCAGTAATATGGTTAGGGAGCAGCAATAATGTCATAGTTCTTAACGAATTTTCGATAGCATCCTATCAGTCCAAGGAAGCCTCTCAGTTCCGTCACGGTTGTGGGTCGTGGCCAATCCTATATTGCTTGTACCTTGGTGGCATCCACCTGCACTCCCCTGGCCGAAACAATATGCCGAAGATAATCAACCTGCTGCTGTCCAAACAAGCACTTGGAGGGTTGCAGGTAGAAACAGTGGTCGGCAAGGATGCTTAAGGTAGTGTCGAGGTGAGTCAGGTGAAGCTCTCAGGTGGCGCTATATACCAGAATATCGTCGAAAAATACCAGGATGAACTTACGCAAATGCTCCCAAAAATGGAGTTCATTGCTGCCTGAAATGTTGTAAGAGCGTTGCACAGTCCGAAGGGCATCACCAAGTACTCGAAGTGGCCGTGGTGCGTGCGGAAAGCCGTCTTGTGGACATCCTCGGGTTGTATTCAGATCTGGTGGTACCCTGCCCGAAGGTCCAGCTTGGTGAAGAAATAAGCTCTGTGCAGCTCGTCCAGCATGTCATCGACGGAGGGGATAGGAAACCTATCCTTGATGGTGATAGCATTGAGAGCCCTATAGTCTATGCAGAATCGCCAGGTATCGTCCTTTTTTACTAACAGGACGGGAAAGAGAAGGGGCTTTGGCTCTCCCTAATAATCCCGACGTCCAACATCTCAGCTACTTGACGTTCGATCTCATTTTTCTGGAAGTAGGCATATCTGTATGGCCGGACGTTAACAGCCGAAGCTCCCTCCTGTAGGGGTATGCAATGGACAAAGGCTCGTTCCAGCGGTAGCCCTCGGGGTTCGTTGAAGAGGGAAGGGTACTTCCTCAGCAGGCTCTAGAGATCCATAGGTAGCTCTTTCCTTTCGGCCTCCAGTTGGTGTTCCCCGGAGTTTCTAACCACGATGGCAAATAACTGTGCCCTCCCCTTGATTTCTCGCTGCATGCCTTGGGGATCCAAAGCTCTTGTAGGCCTTGTAGGCTGCCCGATGAGCCCACACTCCCGACTGTTCCATCAAAACTTCATGGTCATCTGCTTCCAGTCGCAGAGTACAGGGCCGAGCATCTCGAGCCACTGTACACCTAGGACAGCGTCCAACCCAACGAGTGGCAATGTATAGAAATTCACCAAGAACTTCTTCCCTTGCAGCTCCAGCTCCACCGACCGGAACATCTTCCGGCATTGGAGGATCTCTCCATTCGCAACCCGGACTCCGAATCTGACTGTTGCGTCAATGAGGAGTTGGAGTTGCTTAGCGATGCGATTGCTAATGAAGTTGTGGGATGATCCGCTGTCGATAAGGACGGTCAACGGATGACCATGGATGCGTGCCACCACCCACATCGTCCTCGGCCCATTCCATCCAGTTAGGGCGTGCAAGGAGATTACCGGTGGTGCTCCTCCTTCATCCTGGTCATCACTTGGTGGTCAACTTCTCCACCACTTGCTCCTTCCTCATACTCCGTTTGATCGGCCTCTATGAGGTGAACCTGGGGAGTCTTGCAACGATGCTCGAGAGTGAACTTTTCATTGCACTTGAAGCAGAGTCCTCGCTTTCGCCGTTGCTGCATCTCCCCCTAGGTGATGCGTCGGACTGGTGTTGGAGCAGGAAGGCAGGGTGTGTTGGTCGGCACGGTTAGGGCCCTGGGGCCACCGATGACACAAAGCCCGACGTGACGTTGAGCATTTCGCTTCTGTTCCAACCTCTCCTCTCTCATGCGAGCAACGGTGATGGCTTCTCGCAACGAATGGGGTTGTCTCATGTGCACCTCCTTGGCTATCTCTTCCTTGAGTCCTCCGACGAAGGTACCGATCGGCGCGTCCTACGGCCAACCACGGACTCGGTTAGCTAGTTTTTCAAACTCCTGTTGATACTCCCTCACCGACCCCTTTGCTGAATATGTGACAACTTTTCGTTGAAGTTCACATATTTGTTGGGCCCGAACCTAGCCAACAGCTCCTCGAACAACTGCCATGTGATCACCAGCCCCTCGTCCCGGTATGCCCGGCGTAACCATTGGCACCAGTGGTTTGCCTCCTCGTCCAGGTAAAATGAGGCCGTGGAAACCCTACGGTTGGCCGGAGTACCTTGGCTGGCAAAGTATTGCTCCGCTCAGTCAAGCCAGACGATCGGATCATCCCCAGTGAACCTCGAAAAATCCATTCTTAGAGGGCGTGGGTACCCGACGGTATCCTCCAACCGCCCATGGCCTCCTTCCCGTCGCGATAGGGGAAGAAGAGTCGACGGCTCCAGCGATGGTTGCTGCGGGACGAAGAGTTGAAGGCTACGGATGGCCTCCAAAACTTCGGTGAAGCGTCCCCCCAATCTCATCTCCACGCCGCGCAGCTCCTCCTGAACAGCCCCCATCTCGACTTCTAGGCGCTCGATCCTCTCCTTGTTCAACATCTTCCGGCTCTGATACCAAATAATAGATCCCAGCAGTGGCAAAGAGGAAAAAATCGATGGGAATGAAAGGTTTGATTAGAAGCCTCTCTTCGGGTGAGAGAAAACCCATGCACGAATACTCTCTTTCAGGTGAGAGTGAACCCAATACACCAACTACTATTCTCACACCCTTTTTCCTCCCTCGTTCTCTCATTTATGGCCCCCTTGATAACTGACTGGCGAAGAAAAAGGCTATCACGTCGGCGTTTGCTTTCCACATCCTCATGTTGTGCATGTACAACATGGCTTTCGTTCCCACTACGACTGTATTCCGCTTCCTCTTGATAACTGACGTTCGGAAAGGTCAGCTGTCACTTCAGAAAACTGCCTCCCGCTTCCTACATCGAAGCTCCCCCATGCATGGCTATCGCTCGCCCGTCTTCGCAACAGAACCATCAACAGGCGAGCGATTCTTCCTCCCACTTCCATCTTTCTCGCGGTTTACTCCTCCATGTACTCCCCTCCCATGCGGCGCTATATCTTCGTGTGGGACATGAGTGAAGGCCCCCAGATAACGAGGGTTCGGTCTTCGAATCCGTTTGGGTTGTGGTCGCCCCGTGCACCCATTAGAGCAGAATCTAACCCAAAAAGATCAAAAATCAATAAATCATAAAAAATGTTATAGCTTCAAATTATAAAGAAGGATTTTTTTTATTTTCTTCATGGTTACCATTCTATGCTTCTTCTTATGATTTGGATGTTCAATGTCTTTTAAGTTTTATTATTAAATAAATACACTTCTGTGTTAGGGGCATGTGTCAAATTGTCTTTCTTCCCCCTCTTTTTCTGTTTAACATGAAATTCCAGGTAACACTGCTCCAACCACATGTAATTAGTGCCACCTATGAAAGTAAAGTTCTTACATTTCCAATTTCATCCATATGGTTACAGAAACAAGTATCTAAAAGGTTGGGAAGGAAACATTGCACAAAGGTAGCAGTGGAGAGATTACCAAGGCAAAATCCTCCTGCCTGAAGGAAAGATGCATTCCAGAATATCATCATAAACAACACGCTGAGTCATAAGCATACAGCAATTTGTGATCTTTTTACTTGCTTACTTCTTGCAGCCAAAAGGGCTAGGATTCTGAACCAACTCCACAATTCCAATATCAAAGGGAGATAAAAAGGATGTCCAATATAACTAATGCCTCTAACATCAACCATAAGACAGGATAACATAATATGGGGGCATATTATTTGATTACCATGAAGACCTATTGCCATCCTCCTAAATCACCTCAGAAGCAATCAAGTGTCTTATCAATCAGATAGTGGCACCAAAACCTAACTGGCCACAGGCTGTCAACTTCTGATTTCAAGTAGCAATTTAGAAACCCTCAGATCTCCACAGCAATTGCAGCGGAGTGCACATCAGTCCCCTTTGCTGATCACCAAGCAAGGGGCATAATAGAGCATGACAAGTGCACTTGGTGATATACTCCATGTCCATTTATCCACCTCGTTTGAGGTATTGAAGTACGCCAAAACATGATTCTTAGCAATATACAAGAATTTCAGTAAACAAGAATTAGGGTCATTCAGGTCTGGAAAAGACTGAGTCCCTTAGTCGTACCCATTTGCCAAACTGCAAGGAACATTATGTTCTGGTGTCCCTCTGAAGCTGCACTGTAGTCTAAGAAATCGGAATCAGCATTTGTCTCATTAAAAATAATACTCAGTTGAAAGCTATAGCGCTGGTTGCACAATTTGCTAAAACAACCTTTTGCAAACCTTCCAGATCTAATGGATCACCTTCCACAGAGCCAATGAAGCATGGTCTCAGCTACAGACAGTAAAATCTCATGCGAACTCTGTGACTGATGCTGATTTCCCAGACAGAACCAGTATATCTAATATATCATCTTCTTGCAAACCATGGCCTCTATCTGAGTGTTCATCCAGTCAACATTCTCAAAAGAATGTGGTACATGTCTGATTGTATCACAAGGAAGGCAGAGTATCAATGCAGAATCCACTACCTAATGTTCAACTACTGGCAACCAAAAAACTGAGGTCAATATATATGAAAGAAATTAACCACCCAACATTCCTCCATGAAATAGATAGCAGCACTTCTTGAGTCCCATTTCACTGCAAGAATAACTAAAATCCATCAGTTTAAGATGACATAACACCTGCCTTATTAAGATGGTGTTTGTTACTCAAAGATTATGTAATATTTTAATGCTTTGAAACATGAAACGAAATTGTTAAGGGATGAAAACAAATGTCTAAAACTTTAAAGATATATATATAATAGAGAATCACTGTATCAGAGGCAGGAAATTCTTGATCGGTAGCAAGAGGGAATGCTAGGTTTTTATATTGGAGACACAATGCTTCAAGTTAAAAAGGAAAAAATAAGCCAGTAACATTGTTTTCTAGGAAGCTGATTCCCTTGGAGTGTTTTAACCAACAGACCAATCTTTAGCAACTAGGAACAATAGCATACATCTGATTTCACCGAGTTTAATTTACAATGAAGTGGAAACAGTAGGTTTCATAGTCCCAATATTCTCAGTAGCTCACTATGAATCCAAAGAACAGTATTGACAATTATAGAAGAAAAGGATATACAGAATCTGGAATACTAACCCAAACAAGATTATTTATAATAAATGTGTACATCCATCATGCTTATACATTCAACTCGACCCCATTTTCTGAATGCGTAGGTACTACCAATTGAAGATATAAATGGAAAAAAAAAAGAAGACGACTTACAGTCTCCATTTGAAAATACTGATGTTTTTTTATGTTTTTAACAAATATATCAAATTTCATTATATTGAACTCTTCAAATAAGTTTGTGTCTATGTAAGTTTATGTTTATCATGTACTGTCTCGAGTCAGGTAGCATTAAATTACATTAGGCTATAGGTTCCCTTTTTCAAGTTCTATCTAATTCGACGTGCCCTCAGAACTACTAGGATCATGATCATATAGCTCTTCGTATAGGGACTAGTTTTGGATTCTCCCTATATATGATGCACCTGCTTGCATGCTCATATGCATGTGTGTGTACAAATAGATTCCACTGAAATCTCTTAAATAAAACGCTCCATATGTCTTAAAATATAAAAATGTCTATGTACAGCTGCCCAAAAATAAAAATAATTTAAATGTAAGTGATTAGTACCACTTGAAAAGATAGCAGAATTTTTTGTGCCTTTTGTCACCAATATTTGTAATGTCTTCCTACCATGGACTTTCTGGATAGAAAGGAAAGAAAGAACTAAGAAAGAGATTTCCAATATTACAAAGAGGAAAAGAATCCAAGTGATAGCATTTTAAATAAAAGAAATGAATGAGATCACTGAAGATATAGTAACTTGCCTGTTTTGAATTATGGTGCAATAAACCAGGGCTGTCTAACTTCATCCCAGAGAATGCTTCATCAATAATCTCGTGAAGTTCTTATACCACCAATATACTATCATATGTGACATGGTAAAGAACATCCAGAAGAATGTATTCTCTTATTCCCTTGGCTTTCTCGGTTTTCACTTGTTCATCCAAGGAAAAATATGCATGCTATGTACCATATGGATAAGTACGGCACAAGAAAACCAGAAACAAAGATCACCCCTCAATTTCGCTCACTGCCTCATTAATTACTTCTCGAATATCCCTGGCAATCATAGCATATGTTTGAGAGCTAGGAGAGCAGTGTCTTTCCTCCATGATAGATAACATCTCAGAGCATATGTTGATATAGCCCTTTTTAAGTAGACCATCAATAAGAATTTTCCATGCAACTTCATCACAATTATAACCCCTCTCAAGAGAGTCACCAAACAGCATTTTAGCCTTCTCAAAGTCTCCTTCATCACAAAGCCCTGAAAGAAGAAGCTGGTAGGATTCCAAGTGAGGTAGATAACCACATTCTACCATGGATCCTATGAATGTTGATGCCTCGGAGTACTTTTTCACTTTGCAGCAGCAATTAATTAAAGAGGTGTAGATGTCTTCATTGGGCGGTATCCCTCTTTCCTTCATTTGAGAAAGTAGCATATATGCTTCTTCCAACCGGCACTCTTTGCAGAACCCCGAAATGAGAACATTGTATATGACCACATTAGGAGTGCAACCGTGCTTCATCATCTCCTGCAAAAGCTCCAATATAGTATCTATCTCTAATATTCTCCATAGGTCAGATGCATTGGCAAAGACACTGTTAGCCTGCTTCCTCTTGATGAGATGCTTGAGTAAAACTGAATAAGTCCAGTAATTGGGCACACATGCAGCATCCATCATGTCCTTGAGAACAGAAAATGCTCGATCCATATATCCCATATTCCCACACCCATCAATCAATGTGTTATAAGTCATCAAATCTGGATGAACACCTTCTTTTTTCATTTCTAGCATCACACTTTCTGCCTCTTCTACTCTTCCTTCGCTGCAGTAGGCACGGATGAATACTGTGTAGGTGATAGCATTTGGCTTACACCCTGAAGAAACCATTTGCTGAAGCATCCTTTTAGCACATTCACATTCCCCTTTCTTGAGCATTTCATCAATAAGAATCGTATAGGTGACAGTCGTGGGCTCTATTCCCTTTTCAAACATATCATCTAGTAATGACAAGGCTTCTTGCAATTTTTTTTCTTTGCACAACCCGTCTATCAAAACACTATAGGTGTATGAATCTGGCAAGCAGTCCTTAGAAACCATTTCCTCTAGCAGTGAATGAGCAAAATCGAGCTTTCCAGCTTTACATAAACCATCTATTAAAGCAGTATACATCACCTTGTTTGCCCTTACCTCCTCCTTAGCAACAGACTTAAAGAGTGAGTAAGCTTCTTCAATTCTCCCACTTTTGCAAAGGGCATCTATTATGATAGAGTATGTCTGTTGATCAGGCACCAAACCATTCACTTCCATAGAATCAAGTAGTCTAAAAGCACTATCTATATGACCCTCCTTGCATTGCCCATGAATCAAAGCAGTATATGTAATAAGGCCTGGAGATAACCCACTCTCAAGCATCTTACTCAACAAAGCCATTGCCTTGTGCACCTTCCTCTCCTGACAAAACCCATATATCAACTCATTATATGTCCAAGCATTTGGCCGACAGCCATTTGACTCCATCAATTCCACAATCTCCAATGCATCATCAACCTTTCCTCTCTTACAATACCCATCCATCAAAGCAGTGTAGGTGACAACATTAGGCTCCAAGCCTTTCTCAAACATCTCGTCTAGCATGCTTTTCGCATCATGTAGCCTATTATCCTTACAAAGGCTATCAATCATCTTTGTATAAGTCCAAGCATCTGGTTTGCACCCATTCAACTCCATCAGTTTCATAACCCTACAAGCATCAACAAATTTTCCCTGCTTGCAATACCCATCAATCAATGCAGTGTAAGTAAATACATTGGGAGACGAGTCTTTCTCAATAGCCTCATTCAACATGGTTTCAGCATCCTCGAGGCGATTCTCCTTAGAAAGCTTATGAATCATCACTGAATATGTCCAAGCATCTGGCTTACAGCCCTTCGATTCCATCAGTTTCATAATCCTCAAAGAAGCCTCTAGGTTTCCGTCTTTACAGTACCCATCGACTAAAGCATTGTAGGTCACGGTGCTAGGGACCAAACCCCTGCCAGAAATCTCACTCAGCAATGATTCAGCATCCTCAACCTTGCCCTCCTTGCAGAGGCCGTCGATCATCACTGTGTAAGTGTGCACATTCGGGCAGCAGCCATCATCACCCATCTTTGAGAACAGCACAAAAGCTTTGTCAATCCAGCGGGCCTCACAGAGCCCGTGGACAAGAATGGTGTATGAGAATTCATTCCTCTGGCAGCCCATCTGCGGCATCATCACGAAGACCCAACAAGCCCTATCCAAATCCTTATTTTTACAGTAGCATAAGATCAAAGAATTGTAAGTAAAGGTATCGGGTTTCAATCCTGCTTCCAATAAGTACCTTAAATACTGCTTTGCCTCAGCAATATTCCCTTCCTTGCAGTGTGCCTTGATAATCGTATTGCATGTAATGATATCCGGCAAGATCCAATCTTTAACAATCTGTTGGTATAAATCCTTCATCTCATCAGTAATTGAGAATCTCTCGAGGGACCTTAACAGCATGTGATAGCATCGGAGCGACGGCCTGAAGCCGGCGCAGCCACCTGCTCGACGAAAGGCTCTAATGGAATTTATGGTGGAGCGCATATCTTTGGCAGAATTGCACGACTTAACCATAGAGACGATGATCTTCTCGGCATTGACGGGGGATTTGGAGCGAAGGAGGTTACCAAGGAGGGCAGCATAGGAGTCTACGTTGTTGCGGTAGCCAGGCCGCTGGCCAACCCAGTGGAAGAAGGCGAGGGCGGTCTCTGGGTCGAGAGGGCGGGTCCGCAGGAGCTCAGCGACGTGCAGTGGGGTGAGGGAGGGGGCCAATCGTTTCAGGGTGCGGCTCCGGCGCCAGTGCCGGCGGGAGAGGATGGAGGAGAGCTGAGCGAGGAGATGGGAGTCCAGTATTGGGCTTTCTGGGCTTGGGGTTTCCGGGGCGGCGGCGACGGACGAGGAGGAAGGAAAAGAGAAGGGTCGCCGGGGGAGGTAGACGGGGAATGCAGAAGAGGAAGAGGGGTGGAGGAGAGGGACGGTAGACTCACCGGGGGTGATGGCAGCGGTCCATCTACTTCTCATGGCAGTGGGTATTAGGGTTTAAGGGTTTCGGGTCGCCGCCGCTCGCGGTGCTGCGGCCTTAAAGGACCGCCGAAGAGGAGCGGCCTCGGAAAAAGAAAGCTTTTTGTTGAGCCTGAATGTCCTCAAGTTTGGTTAAACCGGAAGCAAAATAGAAATAGCTATTTGGTTCGCAGCTAAAATTGAAATTAATATCAGAATGGGATTTAAGTATGTAAGAAAATTTGAGATTGAATTTTGAAAGAAAAAAAAAAAAAAAAAAAGCATTCCCATTTTTCCTTAAAATCAGAACAAAAATAGAACTCCTTCAAGAATCATAATAGAAATAAAACTTTCTCCAACCATACGGGTCATCCAATCCCATTTCTATTCCAAATTTTAACCCGCTCTGACCAAATATTAATTTAAAAAAAGGTAAGGAGAAAATAAATAGCTCTAAATTGCAGCTATGGTAAGGAACATAATGTTCACTATAGTAGCTCTAGGGCACCTTGATTTATGCAATAGTGGCCATATGTTGCAATTGAACTAATGATGATGGTTTATGTACATTATGCTGTTTATACAAGATTAAGTAACAATGATAATGATTGAATTTTAATCATGCTATTAATTAAATTAGGCTTTTAGATCCAAATAGTAGCAGATTGGAAAAGAAAAAGGATTTATTTGGCCAACAAAATAATGTTTGATCAAAAATGTTGGTATTTGATAATGGTCCAATATTTTTTGTTAATTAGCGATTAATAATTTTATTACAATACAATAACAACATATCGTTGATAATAGTTTTATTTTTCAAGTAAATAGTAATTTATCATAATATTATAATAATTAACTTTCTAGTATTATTATTGTTGCTGGAAATTGGACCCGGGGGCGGTCGTCCGTCGAGGAGAGGGAGCAGCGATGGGTGCAGGAGAGCGGCGGTCCGTCGGCGGGCGGCGTCCTCCGTCGGGGTGCCTGCAGAAAAGCCGGTGGCCGGGTCTTCCGGCGCCGGCCCTCCGATGCTTAAGTCAGAGGGGGGCAATCAGTGTATAAAGGAGAGAGAAAGCAGTATATTTTGAGTTTTCTGTGTCCAACCCCCCATCTGAGAAGCGAGGGTTCCCTCTTATAGGGAGTCGGTGTACCTGTGATGTGATGAGGCGAGGCCGTCGTACGGCTCGGCATGTTGCTTGGACTGGCAAACGATCGGGCGAATCATTGCATTAATGTCGAAAATGAGGCCGTCGTACGACCCGAGCCGGCACGCGATCGGGTGAATTATTGCATTGGTGTCGGAGGTGAGGCCGAGATCGGAGACTTATCACGGTTGATTGGACTCCACCGAGCTGATTTGCCGTGGAGAGCCACGGGTCCGTAGACAATAGGAGCCATGCGCATTAATTGTTGAGTAAGCCGGAGGTGCGCATTAATTGTTGAGTAAGCCGGAGGTGCGCATTAATTGTTGAGTAAGCCGGAGGTGCGCATTAATTGTTGAGTGAACCGGGGGTTTGCAGAGGTCATGCGTAATAAATGCTGGGGCAGTGGCAGGATATGGCCCTTGGCCGGACCTCGGAGGGGTACGGCCGTAGTAGGTGGTCGACGAGGACAGACCTTTGAGGTCGGGAATTCTCCAGGTCGGAGGTTCTGAAGTCGGACGCCGACCTCAGTCGTCCGAGGTCGGCGGCCATGCGGCCTTCCAGTGATGGAGTTACTATATTTATCGGGGAAAATTGTATTCCCCCAACACTACCCCCCGACTTCCGAGTCCGAGCAGCTTGCAAGCTCGGACGCGGGAAGTAGAAATTGTCATTGTGGTTATTGAGGTCGGAGGGGATCGCATCCGCACCCTTACGCGTCTTGGAGCTTTTATAACGAAGTCTGCGCCCTTTGGCACTTCGAGGTCGCTTTTAGATGGCGAACTTATAATGGGGCCTGCGTCCTTACGCATCCCGAAGCAGCTACGACGGGGATAGCGCCCTTTGGATCTCCGAGATCGCTTCGTACGGCGAACTTATGATGAGGGTCCCTGGGCCCAATGAGGCGGCGCCTCGATCTCGTGGTCGAGGCTCTCCTCTTAAGTAGGTACGTCGTTTCGTGCCTCAAAATGAATACGTGGCACGATCCGAGGTCGGATGTTCCTGATCTCGTATTGGTAGGATAACGATCTGGGTAGGCGAAGGTTAGATCGACGCTCCACGTGTCCCTGAGGTCAATTAAATGGGGGGAGCGGGGGTGGTGTCGGCTCGTCTTTCAAGGTGGTCCGGTTTTGCAGACCCATGATGAGGCCGAGAGATCCGATGGGACGGCGCTTCGATTTTGTACCGAATTTATTGACCTGGAGTGAATACGGTGCTTCGGCTTCCGAGGCCGACACGTGGCGCAATCCAGGCGGGGGGTGGGAACCGGACCCGCCGATCTGAGCCGTCGGGGGGGGTTTTATATAAACCCCACGAATCTGCCCTAAGAGTTTTATTTGGTTGTCTTTCGTTTTCGCCATTTTCTCCTTCGCTCCCCCTCTCAACCAAGTCTTGCCGACGGTGCCCGGAGCGATTTTCGGCGACTTTTCCGTAGGTTCCCACCCTGTACTAGCTAGGGTTCCACTTCCTTCTCCTCTTTACTCCCTTTACCTCTAGTTTATTTCATTTTTCTGTAAAATGGCTTCTGGTCCAGAGGATGTAGGGTCGAGTTTATCGGGGGAGGAGCTGGAGTTAATCCGCTCCCGGTTCTTCTTCCAGCCCGAGTTTCATCTCGAAACTACGGGGCCGGAGGACAGGGTGACGCGGCCGCCCCCAGGTCGGATCGCGATTCATCGCGAGACGCTCTGGGCCGGTCTTCGGTTCCCTGTTCACGAGTTCGTGAACAACTTGCTGGTAGAGTATCAGCTCGTTCCAGCACAGCTTGCTCCGAACTCGTGGAGGACCATAATCGGGTTCTTGTCCTTGTGTCTTGAGCACGGGATCCCGATCTCGGTAAGTATTTTCCGTTGGTGTTTTTTATTAAAGAAAAATCCGGCGGACGCAGGGTGGCTGTACTTCGCCTTTCGGGGTGGTATGTCGCTCTTTCAGGGCGCCCCTTCCTCTATTCATGAGTGGAAGGGAAAATTTTTCTTTCTTGCATCCGAGGTGCCGTGGGGGTTTAACCCGAGGTGGGGGTACCCCCGGTTGAAGACTCTCAATAGGCTCTCCGAGCCCTCGGGGAGGGAGCTGAGGGTCTTGGACTCTCTACGGGCCCTCGGGAAGGGATTCAACCTAACCGAGCTCCTACTGGAGGGCGCCTTGGCGAGCGTGGGCTTGAGTTCGGCGCGCCCCGAGGGTAAGAGTAATCGCATTGCTTTGTTTCTATCTGTTTTCTCTTCTTACTGACATTGGTTTGACACTTGGGAGAATTTTTCGTTTCAGACATCCCCCACATGCCGACCAGCAGCACGTCCCTCTTCTCCCAACTGAAGAGGCGGGAGGCCGAGGTCGGGGGGGCTATTCCCCAGCCTCGGAAAAAGTCGAGATCGGCCGGTGTTTCTTCATCGGCCGGGACAAGAGGCCCAGAGGCGGGGGCCTCCGCAGCCGACCAGGGGCGGACGTCGGCCGCCGGTGATGCGGGCTCGGCGGCCCCGCCTTGTCCTGCCCCCGTCGCCCAGCGGGGGCCGACCATGATCCACCTGCAACGATCGGGGCCTGAGCCGAGGAGAGGCTCCGAGGTCCCCAGTTCGGGAGAGCCGAGCTCTTCAAGGGGGCCAAGGGAGGAATCGGCCGAGCCAGGGTCCCCTCTCCTCGAGGGGAGCTCGGCTATACACGACGCCGATGTCGCACGAGCCGTGTTTCGGCGTGCGATGCTTCCAGCGGATCGGGCCGAGTTCGCGAACTTGCCGCTGGAAGAGATCGTCGACAGTACCTACCGCAATACCGCTCGGGTAAGCTACTTCCCTAATTTTCCTTAGGCTATTGGCGAACACGTTGTACGTTTTTCAACTCATAATTGCTTTCCCCTTTTTCTCTTGCAGCATATTCACGAAGTTGACACCCTGGTGTTCATTGCCCAAGGGTGTCAAGCAGAAACTCGGCGGGTCAGCCGGCAATTGGAGCCGGCTAAGAAAAGAATTGCCGAGTTGGAGGCGGCGCTGGCCGAGTCCAAGACGCGGAGGGAGGCCACTGAGGCCGGGCGACTAGCCATGGTCGAGGTGCTTGAGGAGGAAAGGGCCGCCCATTCGCTGGCCAAGTCGGCCTTGCGCGCCTCGGAGACGCGACTGGGGGAGGCCCAGTCCGAGATCGCGGGCCTCAAGTACGAGGCCGGGGTCTCCCGCCTCAAGATCGGGCAGCTTGAGGCTCGGGAGAAGAAGGCGCTCGATCGAGTCGAGAATGCCGTGGAGCTCTTCAAGGAGTCGGAGGAGTTCCGCGATATGCTAGAGGAGGAGACCGTGGACGGGTTCCTCCGGAGCTTCAATAACTTCCGAAGGCAGATGGCCCGGATCTACCCCCAGTTTGATCTTTCGACGATCCGTCCAAGGATGAGGCTGGGTTACGGCTCCGGCTCTGACGACGTTCTTGTGGCCCTGGCCTCCGAGGGGGAGTCGGCCGGGTCGGATGCAGCCGAGCAGGCGGCGGCGGAGCCTGTCCCTCGTGAAACCAACAAGGGCGTTTTCGAGGCACCTGCCGAGGCCCCTGCCGCGGACCCCGAGTCTGCGCCCGCTGGAGACCCTCCGGTTGTTGTCGTAGACGGCCCCGAGGGTGGTGCCGATGGGACCGCCGCCCCTTAGGACTTAGGTTCATATTTTCCTTTTTATTGTAAACGAGGTCGGCCTTCAACTCTGTAAATGGTCGACCTCGAACTTTGTACTTAGCCTCTGGGCATTTTATTAATGAAAGCTCTTTCTTTCACTTCTCTGCGTTTATCTTTCTTCCCTTTTGTCTTTTTTGCTTGTAAATGGGGTCGGTACTTCTGCCGACTTTCGACTTTGCGTCCGAGCCTTCGGGCTGCTCGTTGATAAAGACATGTTTTTTGGCCATGTTTTGCCGTTCTTTTCTCCAACTTGTTTGAGCGTCCGAACTCCGATTACGCTAACTAGGGGGGCCCCGAGCTTAGATTTTTAGGAAATTTCACCAAGTGTTGGAGCTCGGATTTCAGAGCTCACAGGGGTTGTTGGGCTCGGTTTTCGGATTCCCGAGGCACCAAGTTCGGGCCTCAGACCCCCGGAAGGGGCCTTATCAGACTTGTATAAGTCATTATTGGGGCACTTGGCCAAGCTTTTGAGTTTGGCTTTTTTGGGACGTAGATTCACGAGAATGTCAGGGCTGTTCCCCGACGGAGGCATGAGCCAATAGCCAAACCGCCGTCGGGGCTTTCACGGTCGTTGCCCTCGGGCTTTGCCGAGGTTCCGGCAAGCAGAGTTGGAAACTGTAGAGGGTACTTCGGCCTTCTTGAGTTCGATTAGCACGCCCGCGGTTGAGGTTATCTTCGATTGATGCCTCGGTGTATGGGGGCCGAATCGGACCCTTGCTCGAAAAGGTTTGCATGAGTTGTCATGGGGGTTATCGGTAGGGGGAGCGTGCATGAGGTCGATGGGACCTTGGTCCTAGATCGACTTGTGGGGGCGACCCGGCCTTGGCCGGGGTAAATTCCCGACCTCAATCGGGATTTCGCTAGCAATATGTAGATAAATATAACAAGGCGGGCGTCGAGCGGGATGTACCTTTTGCATTCCCAGAGTTGTGCCCCACATAGCGGAGTGGGTTGTTCCATTTCCTCGTCGACTTTCGGAGTCATTCTTTGACTTGTTGGGGGGCTCGAGCTTCTTACAGACCCGATGACGCCCGCCGAAGTTGAGAGAATCTGGGAAGGCTTCATTGATCTGCGGCTCTTCCCGAGGTCGAGGGAGTTTGGGACTCTACGGTCGAACCTCGGGGCATTCCGACCTTGGTCGAGGAATCTTGCGTCAGGTCGGTGGGTCGGGGGACGCTCTGCTGACCTGCGATACATCCCGAGGTCGAGGGAGTTTGGGACTCTATGGTCGACCCTCGGGGCATCCCGACCTTAGTCGAGGAATCGTTCGTCAGGTCGATGGGTCTGGGCACGCTCTATCGACCTGCGACGCTTCCCGAGGTCGAGGGAGTTTGGGACTCTACGGTCGACCCTCGGGGCATCCCGACCTTAGTCGAGGTATCGTTCGTCAGGTCGATGGGTCTGGGCACGCTCTATCGACCTGCGTCGCTTCCCGAGGTCGAGGGAGTTTGGGACTCTACGGTCGACCCTCGGGGCATCCCGACCTTAGTCGAGGAATCGTTCATCATGTCGATGGGTCTGGGCACGCTCTATCGACCTGCGACGCTTTCCGAGGTCGAGGGAGTTTGGAACTCTACGGTCGACCCTCGGGGCATCCCGACCTTAGTCGAGGAGTCGTTCGTCAGGTCGATGGGTCTGGGCACGCTCTATCGACCTGCGACGCTTCCCGAGGTCGAGGGAGTTTGGGACTCTACGGTCGACCCTCGGGGCATCCCGACCTTAGTCGAAGAGTCGTTCGTCAGGTCGATGGGTCCAGATATCACCGAGCACCCAAGTATAAAGAAGTCTTACAACTCTCTAACGGAAGCTTAATAACCTCAACTTAAGTTGCATCTTGACCTAGGATTTGGGCTGACTTAGTAATAAAACTTTGTGTGTTTTTGAAATTCTTGGCACTTATGCATTTGAAATTAGATTTTATAAAACAATAAAATAAACTGGGTAGAGTCCGCAGTTTGTGGGTATCTGAGCCGGAAACCCTCACGAGACAAAACTCGTCCACTAGGGCCACCTAGGGGTTTAAAGCCTTATTGCATACGGTAAATGCAATCGCGATTCCTGCGAAAGTGAGTTAGTTTTTATTTTATTTGCTTGAGGACTAGCAAAATGTAGGTTGGGGGGTGTGATAAGTGCTAAATAATACATAAATTAATATCTTATTCATAGCACTTATCATTATTTTAATTCATATATTTAGTGAATTTAACATAAGAAAATGTGTTCCCCTTCATCATGGCATTATTAAAAATAATTCGAGTTTGCTTGATTTCATTGGTCAATTCTAATATGTGCAGATCGAGTCGAACTAACTGGGATGATGTCTGAACTAATTTGTGCAGGTCGCGTTTGCAGCTGAACCCATGTCCACGTCACCTTTTAAGTGCTTAGAAATTAAGCATACGGCCTTCCGATGTCCACGTCATCTTCTCCATGTGCACCAAGCTTTCTAACTTAGCAAAATAAAAGCCCTTCCCATTTTCTCCCCGTGTCCAAGTCTAAACCCCTCTTAATCCCAGCCTACACACGGATGAGGTCACACATCACCGAATCCAAATTTTTCCCAGCATTTCTTACCTTCCGCGATGCACCTCACGCATTCTTTATCAACATCCAAACTCCTCCACGACCTTCCCAGTTGACGAATCCCACAAACCGAATCCAAGAACAAAGCTCCCCTTTTTACACAGAATTTCCCAACGTCCACGCTGCTTCCCTGCTTCAAGATCAGTTCAAATCCTCCCCATTCTTAGCGATTTATCCTCATCTTCTCTCAACTGTGTTCATCTTCCCATCGACCTACGCTCCCACGTCATCCGTATCATCCCAGATTTCATCCAAGAGCTATCCAAGACTTCTTCGCATCATTCCAACATTCCGGATCACCTCCCCTGTTCCCAACCGTGTCCAAACTTCATCCCGAGCTCCACGGATCCATCAAGCTAGCCATCGTCTGGATTAATCCCATCCTATCCACGGATAAACCTGAATCCTCTGCTCCGTATGCTCCGTGATCCAACTTCATCCAAACTTTCCAGCTCTTCGGATCAGAGCCAGCAGCGTGCCCAAAGATCAAGGAAGAGAGCTTCACGGATCACTCCCTTCCAGTTCATCCCAGCATCCGTGAGTACCTCCCAGAGCCTCCAAGATCCAGCTCCAACCGCTCCCGCGTCCGAATCTCCCGCGGCCAACAAATCCCAGCTCATCTTCCCTGCGTCCGTGATTCATTCTTCCCCTGTTCCAGTTTGCAACCTTATCCCAAGGAACAGAGCCTGATAAATCCAACGAGTCCCAACTTCCTCCCATCTTCTCCGTGATCCCCTTCCTCCGAGATCCTCTCAAACCAATCCAGCCGCTTGCATCCTTATCCCTTCTTCAAATCCCAACATCCAAGCTCATCCCCTGCTCTTAGCTCGCTCCCAGCCATATCATCCCTCCGAAATCCTCTCAAACATCCGCTTCCTCTGTGATCCATTCGCATCCCAGCTGCCAGCCGCGTCCAAGATCTTCTCCATGTCCTCGTCATCCCCTGCAGCCAAGGATCAAGCCGACTTCAACTCCCGGATAAGCTCCAGTCCCAACAACCTCCTGCGTCTTTTCCGTGATTCATCGTCATCTCCTCTCAACCGGGAATGGAGAGCCTATAAAAGGGGTCAGGCGTGAGCAGAGGGGGCATTCCCTCTTCCCCCACCGGGGGGGGGGGGCACTCGTTCTTCTCATCTCTTCTCAGGAGTTCCCACCGAAGTAAAAAAGAGAGAGAATAGTTTGAGGCATTGTGGGAAGGACTTCCCACGGAAAAAGAAATGCTAAGGGAGTTCCTACCGAGTCCAGTGAAGGAAGAAGACAGAGAAAGGAAGGAGATAGCCGTGATGGGAGTCCTCTACATCGCTGCTGCTACCCCCCGTACCATGAAAAGCTGATCTTCTCACTAGGGCTAGATGCAGCCCTAACAAAAGGGACACGGGTTTTATATTTTATTTTATATTCTTGGGGTTGTATGAACTTATTGTTTTTAATGGATATATTTTTTTGAATCATATTTAATTTCTGTGATTTTAAGTATGATGTTCGTACAACTGTTCTTCATGATCACTAGGTAAATATAAGATAGTCCATGCTTAGGGAAGATGCGATGTGCTGCCACCTTAGATTAGGGTAGACATTTCATGCCAACCGAAGATAGATTATGCCCAAATTACTTTTGTGAATTTTTATTTAAATGCTTATTAGGCTTGTAGCCAATTTGCATGTTAATCCAAGAATGAAATAAAATATAAATAACCCTTGTTCCGATGTTAGTGGTGAATTCCTTGCCCTAGGTTCCCCCAAACTGATATCCTTTTAATTGTATTTCTTATTAAATTTCTGAGTTTAATTTTCTTCACAAACTTTTCCTTTTAAATATTTTTTTTAAAGGAAACAACTATACCCCAATCCCTGTGGATCGATACCCGTAATCACTATCCTACCAGATACGTGCTATTGCGTGGTCTTTAAAGTTGACTATCAATTTTTGGCGCCGTTGCCGGGGATTGCTAGCATAGTTGTTTTCTTTTCATAAAAATTTAAAAAAAAAACTTTCAAAAAAAAATAATAAAATAAAATAATAATATATATATATCTAAAATAAAATAAAAATATTTTCTATTTTTGTTACTTTTCCTATCTCGTTCATCTCTCTTACTAATTTTTGATTTTTTTTTATCAGGAATCGAAAAGAAAATCTGGGACGATCAAAAAGGGAACTGCCGGAAAAGGAATGCTGTCGAGGTTTGCCTAAATTTTTTTCAAAATTACTGGAGAAATTTCTTTTGGTAACCTCTAAACCTTTCTTATTTAAATTCCCTTTTGTGGTGATTGTTTGATTTTAAATTCAACAAAAAGTGTGAATGCATGCCTGATACATATACACCAATTAATCCGCACATAGTAAGGGCAATCACCCCAACAAGATAAGAACTAGATTTCATCACCAGATTCTTGCCCAAATTAGGTAAATCAATTCTCACATAGTTACCACTTTAATTAAAATCAATTAGACGTTGGCCCCTAGGGACATTCGAGCTCAGTAGGACGAAGATCACCGAAAGTTGCACCAATTTCGCTCTGTGGCTCAGTTGATGTCTAGGCAAGCTTTGTCCCAAGGGAGACAGTTCATCTGTTCGAGGCAAGTGGTTTTTAAGTGGGACTTTTGCGAACGCATCGTGACCCCTCCACTTACCTGGGAGCTTACCTGGTCAACTCAGTCATTAGACCGGATTGGAGGCTTAGGTGCCCTCTTCAAACCAGTTAGGAGCTGTCTAGTGATTTTAGGGCAAACATAAGGAATTGATGTGTTTTTCTTTTAATGCATGCTTGGCCCATTTTGACTTTGATATAGACAAGGCCATAGAAGCAGTCAACTTTTTACCTGATAATCAGTCTCCCATAAATTTTCTTCCTTGGAGAACTCGGCATGAACCCGGTATGATTTGATAAGGATGCGCTGTGTCTGGCTGAAGACGTTAAACTTAGCGCTTGTTGGGAGGCAACCCAATTTTTGTAGGTTATTTTTGCATTTTTTTTATTATTGCATTAACAGGATCCCTCATATTACTGATGCAACTACAGTAAAATACTTCTATCCTCCATATGCATCATATTTTCGACAAAAATAAAATAAAATAAAATAATAATATAATATTCAAAAAAATTGAAAATAAAAAAAACCATTGAGGACAATGTCTGATCTAGGTTGGGGGGGTATAGGATTCGAATTTTTGAAGAAATTCTTCGTATTTTCGCATTTTTGAAGACATTGTTCAAATCTTAAAAAAAAAAAAAAACCTAATTTCTATGCCTTAGTGCTGAAATGATAAATACACAAAGTATATAAAATCTAAAAGCCCAATGATTAGTCAAAAGTAAGACAATTTGAGTTATTTCATTAAAAGTTCTTTTAGCGAGTTGTAAGATAATTTTTACTTTGGAATTTCACAACACACATGGCCTACACTTCTAAGGGTTAGGTTCAACATTATGTTGTTAAGTCTGGTAGCAACCTTGAGTCCTGATGAATCATTCCTATCTAATTCACTAATATCCCATAATTCAAAAAAAAAGAAAAAAAAAGTGAATTTAGTCAGGTACATCGAAAAGGGCTACCTATTGTCAAAGGTCAGCGGACTTGTATGAGGAACCTGAGCATAGGTCCGTAGGGGAGTCTTGATGCCTAACACCTTATGCCATCTGGCATGGGAGTTGTTGACTGAATGCTCGCTACACGGAGGAAGCATTACAAGAGTAAAAGTGCATAATTTATTTATAAATACAAAATAAAAAAAAAGAAAAAAAAAAGAAAAGCAAAAAGAGAAAATAATATTGACCTTGAAAAAACGATAGTGTGAAAGCCGTCGTTGTAAAAATTCGAGTAAACTGGAATATTACAGATAAAGCCCATGAGGTATTAAAGTAAATATCCACAACTCTCGAAATCCTGCAAGGTAGGATGATTTTGAATCAGTGATTAGGTCTTATCTGACCAATTCTTGGAAACTACTAGCTTTAGCAGTATTTTGGGGATCTAAAGCCTTAGCTTGTGTATGGTCCAGATATCACCGAGCACCCAAGTATAAAGAAGTCTTACAACTCTCTAACGGAAGCTTAATAACCTCAACTTAAGTTGCATCTTGACCTAGGATTTGGGCTGACTTAGTAATAAAACTTTGTGTGTTTTTGAAATTCTTGGCACTTATGCATTTGAAATTAGATTTTATAAAACAATAAAATAAACTGGGTAGAGACCGCAGTTTGTGGGTATCTGAGCCGGAAACCCTCACGAGACAAAACTCGTCCACTAGGGCCACCTAGGGGTTTAAAGCCTTATTGCATACGGTAAATGCAATCGCGATTCCTGCGAAAGTGAGTTAGTTTTTATTTTATTTGCTTGAGGACTAGCAAAATGTAGGTTGGGGGGTGTGATAAGTGCTAAATAATACATAAATTAATATCTTATTCATAGCACTTATCATTATTTTAATTCATATATTTAGTGAATTTAACATAAGAAAATGTGTTCCCCTTCATCATGGCATTATTAAAAATAATTCGAGTTTGCTTGATTTCATTGGTCAATTCTAATATGTGCAGATCGAGTCGAACTAACTGGAATGATGTCTGAACTAATTTGTGCAGGTCACGTTTGCAGCTGAACCCATGTCCACGTCACCTTTTAAGTGCTTAGAAATTAAGCATACGGCCTTCCGATGTCCACGTCATCTTCTCCATGTGCACCAAGCTTTCTAACTTAGCAAAATAAAAGCCCTTCCCATTTTCTCCCCGTGTCCAAGTCTAAACCCCTCTTAATCCCAGCCTACATACGGATGAGGTCACACATCACCGAATCCAAATTTTTCCCAGCATTTCTTACCTTCCACGATGCACCTCACGCATTCTTTATCAACATCCAAACTCCTCCACGACCTTCCCAGTTGACGAATCCCACAAACCGAATCCAAGAACAAAGTTCCCCTTTTTACACAGAATTTCCCAACGTCCACGCTGCTTCCCTGCTTCAAGATCAGTTCAAATCCTCCCCATTCTTAGCGATTTATCCTCATCTTCTCTCAACTGTGTTCATCTTCCCATCGACCTACGCTCCCACGTCATCCGTATCATCCCAGATTTCATCCAAGAGCTATCCAAGACTTCTTCGCATCATTCCAACGTTCCGGATCACCTCCCCTGTTCCCAACCATGTCCAAACTTCATCCCGAGCTCCACGGATCCATCAAGCTAGCCATCGTCTGGATTAATCCCATCCTATCCACGGATAAACCTGAATCCTCTGCTCCGTATGCTCCGTGATCCAACTTCATCCAAACTTTCCAGCTCTTCGGATCAGAGCCAGCAGCGTGCCCAAAGATCAAGGAAGAGAGCTTCACGGATCACTCCCTTCCAGTTCATCCCAGCATCCGTGAGTACCTCCCAGAGCCTCCGAGATCCAGCTCCAACCGCTCCCGCGTCCGAATCTCCCGCGGCCAACAAATCCCAGCTCATCTTCCCCGCGTCCGTGATTCATTCTTCCCCTGTTCCAGTTTGCAACCTTATCCCAAGGAACAGAGCCTGATAAATCCAACGAGTCCCAACTTCCTCCCATCTTCTCCGTGATCCCCTTCCTCCGAGATCCTCTCAAACCAATCCAGCCGCTTGCATCCTTATCCCTTCTTCAAATCCCAACATCCAAGCTCATCCCCAGCTCTTAGCTCGCTCCCAGCCATATCATCCCTCCGAAATCCTCTCAAACATCTGCTTCCTCTGTGATCCATTCGCATCCCAGCTGCCAGCCGCGTCCAAGATCTTCTCCATGTCCTCGTCATCCCCTGCAGCCAAGGATCAAGCCGACTTCAACTCCCGGATAAGCTCCAGTCCCAACAACCTCCTGCGTCTTTTCCGTGATTCATCGTCATCTCCTCTCAACCGGAAATGGAGAGCCTATAAAAGGGGTCAGGCGTGAGCAGAGGGGGCATTCCCTCTTCCCCCACGGGGGGGGGGGGGGGGCACTCGTTCTTCTCATCTCTTCTCAGGAGTTCCCACCGAAGTAAAAAAGAGAGAGAATAGTTTGAGGCATTGTGGGAAGGACTTCCCACGGAAAAAGAAATGCTAAGGGAGTTCCTACCGAGTCCAGTGAAGGAAGAAGACAGAGAAAGGAAGGAGATAGCCGTGATGGGAGTCCTCTACATCGCTGCTGCTACCCCCCGTACCATGAAAAGCTGATCTTCTCACTAGGGCTAGATGCAGCCCTAACAAAAGGAACACGGGTTTTATATTTTATTTTATATTCTTGGGGTTGTATGAACTTATTGTTTTTAATGGATATATTCTTTTGAATCATATTTAATTTCTGTGATTTTAAGTATGATGTTCGTACAACTGTTCTTCATGATCACTAGGTAAATATAAGATAGTCCATACTTAGGGAAGATGCGATGTGCTGCCACCTTAGATTAGGGTAGACATTTCATGCCAACCGAAGATGGATTATGTCCAAATTACTTTTGTGAATTTTTATTTAAATGCTTATTAGGCTTGTAGCCAATTTGCATGTTAATCCAAGAATGAAATAAAATATAAATAACCCTTGTTCCGATGTTAGTGGTGAATTCCTTGCCCTAGGTTCCCCCAAACTGATATCCTTTTAATTGCATTTCTTATTAAATTTCTGAGTTTAATTTTCTTCACAAACTTTTCCTTCTAAATATTTTTTTTAAAGAAAACAACTATACCCCAATCCCTATGGATCGATATCCGTAATCACTATCCTACCAGATACGTGCTATTGCGTGGTCTTTAAAGTTGACTATCAGAGCTTCATTCGGTATCTCCTGACCTTGGAGAACGTTTCGTTGAGGTCAGCTACATGGTGCTCCGCCGCTCGGCTCTTCACCAGCATGTCGTCCACGTAAACTTCCATATTTCGGCAGATCTGGTCTTTAAAGATTTGGCTGACCAGCCTCTGATAGGTGGCTCCAGCGTTCTTCAGGCCGAAGGGCATCACCTTGTAGCAATAGGTGCCTTTGTCGGTGATGAAGGCCGTCTTCTCCTCATCTTCTGGCGCCATTCAGATTTGATTGTACCCTGAGAAGGCGTCCATGAAAGTCAGCAGTTGGTGTCCTAAGGTAGAATCGACGAGCTGGTCGATGCTTGGAAGGGGGAAACTATCTTTCGGGCAAGCCTTGTTCAGGTCGGTGTAGTCCACGCACATGCGCTATTT
This sequence comes from Phoenix dactylifera, assembly GCF_051530095.1. Lineage (NCBI taxonomy): Eukaryota > Viridiplantae > Streptophyta > Magnoliopsida > Arecales > Arecaceae > Phoenix > Phoenix dactylifera. The sequence continues at coordinate 22,603,204 of NC_143191.1, forward strand.
TCCATTGGCCTTCTTCACGAGGACTATGTTGGCGAGCCAGTCTGGGTAAGAGACCTCCCGGATGAAGCCAGCTTCAAGGAGTTTATCCACTTCCTCGGCCGCAGCTCGTTGCCGTTCCGGGGCGGAGCCCCTTTTCTTCTGTTTTACAGGTCTGCTGGTTGGCTTCACCTGGAGTCGATGGACCATGACCTCAGGGTCAATTCCCGGTACGTCTGCGGGCGACCAGGCGAAGATATCGGCATTGTCCCGCAGGAAGCTGATGAGGTGATCCCTCTCGCGGGCACCAAGGCCGGAGCCGACCTGCACAGTTAGCCCGAAAAAATTTTCTCGTAGTGGAACTTGAACAAGAAGCTCACCAGGCTCTACTTGCTTCTTCCAAAGTTGTCCCTCGCATCCATGGTTTCTATGGGTAGCGAGGGGCCCGTTGGCTGAATCGGCGTCTTGGTCGGTTGCCTTACTCTGTGGGCCGCCATGTAGCACTGCTTGGCAACCAACTGGTCTCCACGGATCTCGCCTACTCCTTGGCCGGTGGGAAACCGCATGAGCAGATGGCGGATTGAGACCACGGCTCGGAGGGCATTTAGCCCTGGCCGCCCGAGGATGGCGTTGTAGACTGAGGGCAGACGGACCACAAGAAAGTCCGTCCTCACAGTGCTCTCCCGGGGAGCGAGGCCAACTGTGACAAGGAAGCTGGCCTCACCTTCAACTGGGACCGAGTCTCCGGTGAACCCAACCAGTGGGGTATTAATTTTCCGGAGACGTCCTTCTGGCAACCCCATTTTTTGGTAGGCATGGTAGTACAAAACGTTAGCTGAACTTCCATTGTCAACTAGGACACGTTTTACATCAAACTTATTTACAATCATGGAGATGACCACAGCGTCATCGTGGGGGGTCTCAACCCCTTCCAAGTCCTCGTCCGAGAACGAGATGACTTCATCAGTACGCGGGCGCTTTGGGGAGACTCCCTAGGCTGTTCCTCCTGTCGAGGCTCCTCCGATCATATTGATGGTGCCAGCGATAGGCCTGTTGTCGTCCGGGTTTTCGGGCGGCGTAGCGTTTTCCGTCGGCCTCCTTTCCTCACGTCGGTTCCTCACGAACCGGTTGAGTACTCCGCGGCGGATGAGCGCCTCTATCTCATCCCGGAGCTGGAAGCAATCCTCCGTGTCGTACCCACGGTCTCGGTGGAAGCGGCAGTACTTCCTGGGATTGCGGGGAACTCCCGTATCCCGCATAGGAGGCGAGGGTCGAAAGAAATCCTGACCCTCGATTTCCATCAAGATCTCGGCCCGGGGGGCATTGACAGGTGTGTAGTTCTCGTACCTCCTTGGGTACGTCCGAGGCCGTGGTGGAGACCTTGGTCGAGGTGGGGTCCTCTGCTGAGCTCGTCCCTGCTGCCGAGGGGGGCTCCTCAGCCGTGGGAGGTTTTTCTCTCGACGGGGGGATCGGCTTCTCTGTCGGCCGCGCTCCTCGCGGCATTTCTTCTGCTTCCTTGAGGCGGGCTCAATCGTACCCCGCGTGGAGGCAACTGCCTCCTCGGCCTTGGCATACTTCCGGGCTCGGGCCAGCATTTCGGTGAAGTCGGCTGGGAAGCTCTTCTCAATAGAGAAGAGAAATCGATAGGAGCGACTCCAGTCTTCAGAGCCGACATGGCTATTGACTGGTCTAGCTCGCGAACTTCCCACGTGGCGGCAGTAAAACAGTCCAAATACTCCTTGAGGGATTCCCCCTCCTTCTGCTTGATGTCCAGGAGGGAATCTGACGTCCGCCGTTGGCGTCGGCTGGCAGCGAAATTGGTAGCAAATTGCCTGCCGAGTTGCTCGAAGGAAGATACAGTGCTCGGCTTTAGCCCAGAAAACCAAAGCCGGGCTGTCCCTCGAAGAGTCGCCGGGAAGGCCTTACAAAGTACGGCCTCTGAGGATCCTTGTAGGGCCATGAGAGCTCGGTAGCTCTCCAAGTGGTCGAGGGGGTCGGTGGTTCCGCTGTGGGGCTCCACTTGAGGCATCTTGAACCTCGTGGGGACCGGCTCATCCTCGATCTGGCGGGAAAAAGGGGATTTGGTGGTGAACTCAAAATCTCCCTCCTGCCTTGCTTTCTTACTGTGAAGCGCTTCAATCTGGCGCTCCAAGTGCTCAACTTTTCTGTCGAGCTCCCCAACCCGTGGAATCGTCACCGTGGTTTGCTCCGGCTCACGGTGGTCTAGGGCGGATTCAGCTTCAGAGGGTTGGGGTCTTCTGTTGAGACCTTCCCCCGGTAACTCTCTCTGGGGGGAGGTCTGCCCCTTATTGTTGGCTCTGGAGGAGCCATGAAAGTTCTGGCCTGGAAGAACTGGGCCATTAGGGGGAAACTCCGGCAGGACCTGGGCCTGCGGGGGGAGCGTTGGTAAGGCCTCCTCACGCCACAGGCCTTGAACGGCGGCGGCCAAGGCCTGGACTTGCTGCACCAGGACATTGAATTGCTCCGGCTGGACCTGAGGAATCGGGTCAGCCGGAGTAGGCGAATTCTGGACAGGACTCTGTGGGGGACGCCGGGAGATGTTGGAGGCTCCCTTACTTCTCAACTTCATGATCGCGACTCGGTCCCTTCCTCTAGCGCCAACTGTTGCTGGAAATTGGACCCGGGGGCGGTCATCCGTCGAGGAGAGGGAGCAGCGATGGGTGCAGGAGAGCGGCGGTCCGTCGGCGGGCGGCGTCCTCCGTCGGGGTGCCTGCAGAAAAGCCGGTGGCCGGGTCTTCCGGCGCCGGCCCTCCAATGCTTAAGTCAGAGGGAGGCAATCAGTGTATAAAGGAGAGAGAAAGCAGTATATTTTGAGTTTTCTGTGTCCAACCCCCCATCTGAGAAGCGAGGGTTCCCTCTTATAGGGGGGTCGGTGTACCTGTGATGTGATGGGGCGAGGCCGTCGTACGGCTCGGCATGTTGCTTGGACTGGCAAACGATCAGACGAATCATTGCATTAATGTCGAAAATGAGGCCGTCGTACGACCCGAGCCGGCACGCGATCGGATGAATTATTGCATTGGTGTCGGAGGTGAGGCCGAGATCGGAGACTTATCACGGTTGATTGGACTCCACCGAGCTGATTTGCCGTGGAGAGCCACGGGTCCGTAGACAATAGGAGCCATGCGCATTAATTGTTGAGTAAGCCGGAGGTGCGCATTAATTGTTGAGTAAGCCGGAGGTGCGCATTAATTGTTGAGTAAGCCGGAGGTGCGCATTAATTGTTGAGTGAACCGGGGGTTTGCAGAGGTCATGCGTAATAAATGCTGGGACAGTGGCAGGATATGACCCTTGGCCGGACCTCGGAGGGGTACGGCCGTTGTAGGTGGTCGACGAGGACAGACCTTTGAGGTCGGAAATTCTCCAGGTCGGAGGTTCTGAAGTCGGACGCCGACCTCAGTCGTCCGAGGTCGGCGGCCATGCGGCCTTCCAGTGACGGAGTTACTATATTTATCGGGGAAAATTGTATTCCCCCAACAATTATTGGTCCAAATCATTTCAGAGTTAGAAAGCTCATTGGTCCATAAGAAACTGAATTAGGGATCCTATTTTCATATGCTAGCACACAACTTGATTATTTTCATATTCTAACCTACATTTTGTTGGAACTATTTTCAAAGATTACATTCAAATCGCTAATAATTTCATTCAACAAAAAAAAAAAATCAAAGCATGTCGAATAATTTCAAAATTTAAGTAATATAAGAATGAGAGAGGCATGCATGGAATAAGGCATATGAAACACTATCCTAAGAATAAATTTAGTCCTCTCATGCAACTATATGGCAAGATCATCCTTAATATATAAGAAACCTGGCTCAGCCCACATCCTTCTATCAAGAATATGATCGCATCAAAATCTGACCCAACGTACTCCTTCAATTGCTTAAAAAAAGGAAGTAGGAAAAAAATATTAAAGAAAAATTTTGAAAAAGGAGTAAGAAAAATTTGGAGCGAGCGAGCATGTGCTCAAACACCCATAAGGCTAAACTGAGCCTAGAACTCATAGATGTCAACAGATGCAAGTGTATTTACATTTAAACATCCAAAGCGGGATGATTAAAATAATGGATTTAAAGATTTGAACCTTTTCCACGAGAAAATAATAAAATTTTCTAACAATCCCAGCAACCCTATACCCATTTTCTACACTAGTCTCTACCCATTGCTATCACAGTACCATTATTCATTCTCACCTTATTCCATATATGCATTTTGTCCCTTCTTCTATTTGCTCCTGCTTATTCTTTTGATCAGTTGTTCCCATATAATTCATACATCCTTTTACTCCTTGGTCCCTTCATCCTTCTAGAAGCTATATAGTCTTACCTCTAGGGTCAACGTAGCCAAGATATCAACCCCTCGTATCCATGTTTCAATTCACATGAGTCAACAGTAGCCATACAACCTCCTCCTTGTGTGCATGGCTACTATGATCATTCTTTCATCCATCTATACATTCTACCATCTTATTATCTTTTTACTTATGCACTTTTATCTTATAAAACTTTTTTTATTATTAGACCTTCTATTTTTTCTAGAAAACCAAATCATGTCCATACTTATGAATTTTTTTCCTTAGCTTACTACTTATAAAAGTATTCGGCTTAACCCATGAATCTCTCTATATAGAACTCTTTATTCATGAAAAGAAACCAAACCTTACAATCCATGTAATCCACTCAAGTGCTAGGAACTCGATTCTCTCTCTTCTCTCCTAATCTTCACTCTTTTAAATGTCTTTAAATGCAAACCTTTAGGTTTTCCACCTTTTTTGTAAGAACCTTCTTCCTTCCTTTTAGCTTAACACCTTGTCATCTGAAGAAGCCATGGTTAAAGAATATAGATAAGCTCTATCATGTTAGAATTTAAGAAAAATTAAGGCTCATTTAGCATTAGGTCTAGGGATCTCTTAATTCTAAAGCTACCCTATATAGGGCTTTAAATTCCTCCTTCAACCGCATGTCTAGATAGATTTTATAATAATTTAGAGACAAATGAAGTCAATAAGGTGATCAGTCTATCCTTTAATAACCAAATAAATGATTTGTGGTAAAAATAATATTTTTTTATCTAATAAGATGTTCCTTGTTGCCATTAATAAATTGATTGTCTTCAAAAGTTATTCATAAAAGAGCATGCATCAACTTAGCCAATATTAATATATGAAACCAAAATTAGTACTTCCTACCCTTCCAACTCAAAGTCTCCAGCCCTCTTATACCTCCACCAAAACCAACTGCCATACCATCCTTGATCTCAATAAGCATCTAGAACATTCAAATTAGAAAATCCACAATACTAGTTGCAAGTGATGGCTTGGAAATTGTATAACAAAGATGATAAGAGTGCAAAGTGGTGCCAACTATAGAAGTTCTATTGGTTGGGATTGTTGGAGCTCAATTGCTAATTCTCTATTAGAATGATATAATGCGAGACTCATGGCACTGAACTGGTGGAAATTAGAGCTCCTCTTAACGTATTTATAATCCATAATAATTTTTTTTATCATACATTGGAACTTGGGATTTATACATTTAACAAAAAGTAATATTTTCTAACATCAATTACCAGCTTCAATAAATGCATAGAATAAGGGATGCAAAAGAAATTGATGATAAGAATCATGACCATTATAATGAGAGGTCTCCTTACAAGAACAAATTTTATTTTTAAACATTAGGATCCAAGTCAATAGAATAAGAAACAAAGCAAATGACTATGAATTACTGATCTAGCTGTTAACCATGTTTTTGGCCTTTTCATTCAATCAATAACAATAGTCACATGTATCTTAATATATTTGGTCAATTATCAAAGATTTAGCGAAAATATGATATTTATTATGATTATATTAGCAATATCATGCAGCACTTATTTAAGCTTAAGATTCAATATAAACTTATTCCACAAATCAAAAATCTATCTACTTTTTAAATTTAAAGTTCTGAGTTCCTGCTATTTCTTAAGAGTACACTCAACAACTAAATCTTGTTTTATGATGTAATTAACATTAAAGGTATTGTAATAAATATTATCACTACAGATCATTTTATTTATAGGCATTCTTTTGACACCAAAATGTAAGCGAAGTAGCAAACCATGTAGGCCAACTTGTTTTCTCATGATAGTTATTGTAATAAGCCTCCCCACACAATACTTCTCCTTTACAAGTTTAGATCTATTGCCAAATTCTAAATTGTGTACAAAGCCATTAGCAAGTTTACTTGAGAAAATCCCCAGTAATGAGGAAAACCTCAACCATAGAGACTATCTAATGATTTTGGCATGCAGGGCTTCAAATGCATCTTAATTGTTTGTTATATTTCATCCTTAACATCATCTTTTATCCTTTGTTGGTTTTAGATTTCTATATTGTGCCGTATAATTTTTCTATTTAAAATCACAAATACATGGCCGATTTGTCTCTTATGACAAGAGGGATGGGAAGTGGTGATGATATAACCTATATTGAACAGTTATTGCAAATTTGACAAAATGACCAGCATTTTACAATGATAACTTATTTTTTCATCTCCCGGTATTGCAATTTAAATCCTTAATGGACATTAATCCAATAGCTAGACCAATACATGTTATCAAAAAATGAGTAAAATAATTCAACACATTAAGTGTTTTACTTGAAATAATTTATGTTTAAAATTATTTCTTAAAATCATCAAAGGCATTTAATTTAAAATATTTTGCTTTATAATGTTCATTATGCTTTATTAAATTATTTCAATAAAAATGAATAATTAATATTTAAAAATTAAATGAGATGGATTATAAATATTTGGTGAACAATATCATTATAGAAGTAACAGTAAACATGATTTAACCAATTGAAAGACCAAACAAGATAGCTTTAAAAAAAACATAGCAATATATAGTGATTACTTTCTATCAAGTTAAAATTTCTCTAATATACTATAAAGTTTTAGGTTCATTGAACTAAAATTGATTTTGGTTGTGGGAAGAAAAGAATTATATCATAATTATACTATAACGTTTGGCCCACACCAAGTCCAATCTCGCTTGTGCATCGCAAGGCGATGGCTCAACGGGACCTATGACGAGACTGGGCTTGGTGGCCTTCTCCTCCGCCGTAGGCGGCGGCAGGACGTCTGCCGGCGCCACCGCTCCACCTCGGACGATGGTGCCTGCTCCCCCATCGCCGAGTTTGGGTGCTTCTGAGATCTCCTCATTAGAATTGAACGATAGCTGTGGCCGTGCTCATCGGCGAGTGCTTTTTCTCCTCCAATGGTTTGAGAGGCTTGTGAAGTAGGCTCCCCATCGGTGATGTAGTCGAAACTAGAGAAGGGAATGGCTCCTCGAGCTGCCTCCCAGCTTGACAGGATACTGTGGATTCGAGGACATGGAGGAAGATCAAGGGGGAAGCAGACGAGGACGGGGGACGGGAAGAAGGGATGGAACCCCATCGTCCCCCTTTTTCTTTTTTTTTTTTCTTTTTTTTTTCTCTCTCTCATTCTTCCCTCTTTCCTTTCCTTTCCTTTCCTTCCCTTTCCTTTTTCTTTTCTTTTTTTTATTTTATTTTTACAAGCGGCAAACATATAACGAATGTGAGTACAGCTCAAAGAATGAAACAATAAAAGACATACAGCAGAGCTAAAATAGAGTAATAGTTCTTCCAAATAAAATCTCCGAAGTGATGAGCTACATAGGACGCCACTCAATCCACCATACCGTTGGTCTCTCTAAACACATAGGTTGTCCGAGAAGCACCACATTCGTCTAAGAGACGACAAATGTCATGGAGCAATCTCTTCCTCCTAATAGCACTCCTAAGACTCTGGATTCTCTCGATCACTATCGCAGAGTTTCCCTCAAGAATGATACGGTCGTGGAGCAATCCCATCTCCCATTGTCCTTTGCTGGAGGAGCGCCGAAGAAATTTTGGTTTTAGATTGGTGGAAAGATTCCTTATAAGCCCCTGGTTAAATCAAAAATTATGTATTAGTCTCCAGGTTACAAACCGGGTTCGTATAAACCGTCATAAATTTCCCGACTTTATTTCATAGGGAGTTTTGTTAGGAGAAATTTATCCCAGTCCCTATTTTGAGCTTAAACTACTTATAAATCCTCGTGTTAACTGAAATGAGCTTTAAAATTTTGTATAATTTAAAAACTTTCTAAAAATCTGTTTTAATTCCTGGGTTTAATAAATGATTCATGCACTAAGCCTTACTTATATTCTGCCCTAATTATTACCATCTATGACTTCTTTCTAAAAATAGGTACCTATGAAGTAAAATGTTTAGTTAGTGGGGTCCTATAGAAGGACCAAGCGAATTTGAAAGTGAATCTGAAATTGATGTCTACCCTCCAAAAATTGCTATCGAATTATTTGTTAAGAGAGACTAAGTAAAAAGAGAGGCCTGCCATGAAAATTATAAGACCGTCGTGTATGTATATATATTTTCCTTTCATGTTACTATTTAAGTTTCATAAAATCAAGAGCTTGAGATATCACTCAGAATTCGATGGAAAAGTGCTAGCTTGCTAAGCTTGTAGAATTCTGGTAGTTGTAGCTAGAGGACCTGTTTCAAATCCCACCTTCACTATGATTAGAAGGTTAGGGGCATATGAGGAAAGGCCCTCGCACTTGGTGCAGCCCATCACCTAAGAGTTCTGAAAAGAGACACACACACACACACAAAAAAAAAAAAAATCCATAGGCTTAGAAATACAGCCGAAGAAGAAAGAGGACAAGGTATGATGAAGAATAGTGTTCATACATGAGGCCAGAATCTAACTGAAATGCAATCCTTTTGTAGAAACACCGATGATCTTTATTGCATTCAACAATTACCTCAAAGTAGGTTTCCCCTGAGCAAAATTACTTTACAATAGTTATTTCACATAATTTGTTTACTTTTGCTAAAAGAAGCATAATCAGGCATCTATATAATTAGATCGATCAACAGCCAAAAGCATGTTGGCATGCATATCAAATGATATTACTCTTATTGCAGTCACGGCAAGATGAGTATCTGAATCTGCTCCTATATTAATTTCTCCGCAGACATGCCTGAAGACCAGCAGTGCAAACTTCACACACCTGCAAATATTGTTAATCCAAGTCCTCCAGCAATGGTGCACAGCAAATGGATAGTTGATTTGCAGTGTTTCCCGCTAAACCATTCTAACAAAAACATCCTTCACTGCTGATACAGCTAGCGCTGCCACTTGAAGATTCATTTGTATTTATTTCATGCATCAAGGTTAGCCATTTGAAATACCTTGGTCTTTGAAATCTTGATATTCATAAACAAATTCAATCCTTAATTGAATGAAATGGCTGTAAAACTTGTTGCATCTTGAACACCATTGGGGAACATTTTACAACTTGAAGATTTGTATCAACTTGTTAGAGGATCCAAACCTGCTATACAAGAAGAAAGTTATAGGTTATCCATGTATCTTTTAGGCCCCTTTTTAAATTATGTTTCATTTAAAATTAACAAGGCATCTTATATCAAATTCATTTCCACTATTGACTATTCTCTTGTACCAGATATTTTAAATTACACTGCTCCTCCCAGTGTATATGCTCGGAAAAAAAACTAATCAAAGGTTAACAATATCTACAAGGAACTTAAGCTTAATGCCAAAAATCTTATGATGAGTTTGACTCGTATATATGATAAGAGATCCATTTATGAGTTACACCACACATACATAATAACAGAACATTACAAATAGCAGAATAAATAGTAAGAAGTGGAAATCATGAACACAAGTTTACCGTCAATAGGTCACACGCACAAGTAATTAAATCAGATAAAAAAATGTGCCAAGAAGTAGCATCATTTGACATTTCAGAATTAATATCTTTCTATCGTAACTGAAGTATATTCTATTCTGATTGAGATAACCAAAACTGGTACTTTAGAAACTTAATGATCTGTGTCAAATGTAAGATTTATATGGCATGAACTCCTTTTCGAGTATAAGCAACTGACCCTTATCTTCAATGTTCTTGTTTAGTGAAAACTGGGCCGTCTCTGAAATTCAAGCTGTTGCCAGCATATTACTCTCATCTAGATTAATAAAATGAAAACTTGATATGTTATAAACCTAATGGCTGCATTAAATGAAGAAGTGTTAAGCATGAACTCCATTTCAAGCATGAGCAACTGGCCATTATTTTCAATGTTCCTGTTTAGTGACAAACTTCTCTGAAATTCAAGTTGTTGCCATTATACTGTTTAAACAAGTACTTTTCATCCATTTCCTTAATCATGCAAAGACTAGAAGTATTCTTTTCACAGCTTGATCCGCCAAGACAACAGAACCTTGCCTTCTGCTATACAAACCAGTTTACCAAATTGAGCCACGGAGTCCAGAAAGACACTTTTGAAATATTAACTTAGTGGAGTTTAATCCTCAGTGAGCTTGGCTTTGAAATGAATTTACACGGAGCATAAGAAAATTTCATTGCATAAAAGTAATCAGCTGTGTTGTCTAAAGTAAATTACACAATAAAGAACAACCCTTAAATCTTATATGACATGTCAAAAACTGTAGAAAGGAATAATTCTTACCACTGTCACTGTACTTGAAAGTAGACCATAAAGTAAATTCCTAACTAAATTGCTAGTGCGCGTTCAGCCAATATGAGTATTGGATCCTACAAATAAAAAAGTTTAAATTGTTCATTAGTATTAAGCAAAATGAGATTACAAGGCTTTGCAATGAGTCGAGGTCTAAGATTTAAAATGATTGAGGCAGAACATACAGGAATGCAGTCCAGTTAATCCACCAACTAGGAACAGTTGCACCAGGTTTTGGTGTAAGAAGCTCCGGCTAAGGTTTAGAAAAAGCACAAGTTATAATCTTGTACAAAGAAAATGAATCAAATTATGACTCATTCTTACCTTCATCATGATCTTTGCAAAAATGCTGAGTCCCTCTTTTCCCAGAAAACCAGATGTTTGAAACCAAAAATAATATATTCACCTTTTCAAGATGGCATGAGAATCTTAATGAAGGAGATAGTCAGCTAGCAAAGATCAAACTTGACTTTGCTTTTGTTGCCAATTTGCTCTATCAGGAAATTCTTTGATCAGCATAGCATATGTTTGAAGACTTGGAGAGCGATTCCTTTCCTCCATGATCGATAACATCTCGGAACAGGCATCCACATGGCCCTTTCTTAGCAGGCCATCAATAAGAATTTTCCAGGCAATTTCATCACAATTGTAACCCCCGCAAAGAGTTTTGCAAAAAATAAATTTAGCTTTATCGAATTTCCCTTCATCACAGAGCCCGGAAAGAAAAAGCTGGTATGACTCCAATTCTGGTAGATAACCATATTCTTTCATGGAATCAATAAGTTCCAATGCTTCTGAGTATTTTTGTAACTTGCAGAAACAATTGACAAGAGAGGTATAAATATCTTCATTGGGAGATATACATCTCTCTTTCATATTAGAGAGCAACAGATTTGCTTCTTCGAACCGCTTCTCTTCACAGAATCCTGACATGAGGGCTGTGTACGTGTTGATACTAGGAGTGACACCATGTCTTGCCATCCCCTCCAAAAGCTCAAAGACAGTATCAATCCCTACAATCTTCCACAGATCACCATTGTCAGAAGAGATAGTACTTTCCTGCTTCCTTCTGAACATATGTTTGAGTAAATTAGAGTAAGTCCGGTTATTGGGCATACATCCAGAATCAATCATGTGCTTGAGAGCCGAGAAAGCATGATCCATCTGTCCCATACTACCACACCCATCAATCAAAGTATTATAAGTCACCAAATCAGGAACAACCCCTTGTTTATTCATCTCTACCATCACATTTTGTGCCTCTACTAGCCTTCCTTCGCTGCAATAGGCATGAAGAATTGCAGTATAAGTGAATGCATCAGGCCCATACCCTGACAAAGCCATACGATCCAAAATCATCTTAGCCAGCTCATATTCTCCTTCTTTCAACATGTTGTCAATAATACTTGTATAAGTAACGGTTGTGGGTTGTACACCCTTTTCCAACATTTCATCTAGCAATAACAAGGCATCCTGCCATCGTTTTTCTCTACATAAACAATCCATCAGCGGACTGTAACTGTAAGAGTTTGGCAAGCAGTTCCTGGAGACCATTTTCTCTAGAAGCACACGAGCATTATCAATCCTTCCCACCTTACATTGCCCATCTATTAGTGCATTGTACATCACATCATCCACCTTTACACCTTTATCTTCGAGAGACTCAAAGAGAGAGTGAGCTTCTTCAACTTTCCCCTCGTTGCAAAGGGCACCAATTAAAATAGTGTATGTATGTTGGTCAGGGACCACATCATTCCTTTCCATCAGATCAAGCAACCTAAAGGCGCTATCTATATGACCCTCCATGCATTGCCCTTGAATCAACGTGTTGTACGTAACAACATCTGGAGACAAGCCATTCTCAAGCATTTTACTAAACAAAATCATTGCCTTGTGAACTTTTCTCTCCCGACAAAACCCATATATTAGTTCATTGTAAGTCCATGCATTCGGCTTACACCCATTCGACTCCAATTCTAAAACTCCAAAAGCAGCATCAATCTTCCCACTCTTGCAATACCCATCAATCAGAACAGCGTAAGTCACGACATTGGGAGCCAAACCCTTCTCGAACATCTTGTTCAACATAACCTCTGCATCCTCAAGCCTCTTCTCCTTACACAGGCAACCGATCACCACCGTGTAAGTGTAAATATTTGGCTTGCAGCCCTTCTCCTCCATCTCCTGAAACAAACTGAACCCCTCTTCCCTCCTCCCCAACCCACATAATGCCTTTATCAAGACCGTATACGTATGTGCATCCCGACGGCACCCATCTTCCTCTATCTCTGAGAACAGCGCCAAAGCCTCATCCATTCTCCCAGCCTCACAGAGCCCATGGATAAGAATGGTGTATGAGACCTCATCCCTCTGACACCCCTTCTGCCGCATAACCTCAAACACCTTGACGGCACCGTCCACATCCTTACTCCTGCAGTGCCCCAGCATCAATGAATCATACGTAAACTTATCCGGTCTCAGCCCCGCATGCACCAAAGAGCTTAGGTACAGCTTTGCCGCGGCAACGTCCCCCAACCGGCAGCAGCCACTGATCATCGCATTGTAAGTCGGAAGGTTCGGCAAGACACCAGCTTTCCGCATCTCCATATACAAATATTTCATGTCATCAACCATCCCGAACCTCGCCAGCGCCAGCAACAGCGTGTTGTAGCATCGGAGACCGAGCCTGAATGCCGTGCCACCACCGCCGGCGCCGGCTTCCCGACTGATGGAGCGGAAGACGTCGAGGGCGGAGCGCATCTCGTCCACGGAACCGGATGATCTGATCATGGACGTGATGGTGGTGGTGACGAGGCGGAAGGAATTGGATCGGAGGAGGAGGGCGAGGAGGGAGGCGTAGCAGCAGGCGGAGTGGCGGTAGCCGGGGCGGCGGGAGGCCCAGCGGAAGAAGGCGAGGGCGGTGGGGGGGTCGAGGGGGAGGGTCAGGAGGAGGTCGGAGACGAGGCGCGGGGTGAGCGAGGGGGCCAGGGCTTGGAGGGCGGGGCTCTGGGGCCAGCCTGGGCGAGAGAGGAGGGCGGAGAACTCGGTGCAGGGGTCGGGGTGGAGGGGTGGCGATGGAGGGAGAGGGGAGGGGGAGGAAGAAGAGGGGCGGACGAGGAGGTGGAGGGGAGAGGGGGAGGAGACTGCGGGTTTGGGGAGGAGGGACGTCCATCTTCTTCTCATCGTCTTTGGGTTGTTTCCTCCTGTTAATGTTACTGTGGGGCAAAGGAGTGGGAGAGGATTCGAAAAAATTCTACTTTTAGGCAAAATTCTACTTGGGATGTACCAAAAAAAAGAAAGACAAAAGCTTATTCAAGAATAATAAAATTTAATAAAATAATTTAAAATTCTTTTTGTTCACAATTGCTTAAGTTGGTGTTTTTAATGCCTGTAATATGGATATTAAAAAATATTAATGAATATTTATGTTATTGTTGACTGTGGATATATGAACGATTTTATTGTCATTTTGTATCTAGATAAATGAAGCATTTATATTGCTATTAGAATGAGGGGCATGTACTTGTTATTACGTTTTTTTTTGTTGTTACTTCGTAATTACCAATAAAAAATAATTACATGATTTTTATATTATTTAGATTAAAATATAAAAAATAAATTATAAATTAATAATATTTTTGCATTAATATTTTTTGATAGTATAATAATATAATAATAATTAATATTATTATATTAGTTTATTATAATATTAAAATTAAAAGATTTTGATAGTGCAAATAGTTAGATAATTGAAAGCAATATGCAATATCTTTTATTGTCATTTTTTGTTACTCAAAGTACTTTCTCAGTTTAGTTAGCAAATAGATGTTAAAGTTTAATAATAGCAAACAGCTTTTTATTAGCTCTACTATCAAAACTCTAAAATCTATAATAATGCAGAGTGAGGCTTATGATAGCTATTATAGTTTTGATATGTTCTTGTTACAATAGTTGTTATGCAAGGGCAATAATAAAAGTCATTTTAAAAATATAAATTATTTATTTATTTAAAAATGAAACATGTGATGCAATAATTTAATAAAGATAACCAGTAAATAGTGATAGTTATTTAATTCATTATATCTATTAAATGGAAATTCAAAAAAATCTACATCATTATATGAAAAATTGAGCATGCTACCTCATAAATTTCAAAATGTCTGAACTTTTCAATATTTTGTAGAGACGTGATCTCTACAGCAAAGCTGGCTTGGGCCTCTTCGGGCATCATTAAAATCCTCACCGCCATCCTAATTCTCCCTCGATGAATTCTTTCGACAAAGGGAATTGATGTGTAGGCTTCCAATCCATCACCCATGATAGTTGCATTAATATTATTTTGGCGATCAATCTTGAATAGGATTTTATAAATATATGGTTGAAGAGAAAAGAGGCATCTTATAGATTTCTGAAACATTGGCTTCTCTGATTTGTTATTTCTAGAGTTCTTCTTCCACATCATTTTACGTTATTCTTTATTTCTGGTGTATCTCATTTTTGTTCCTGGATGCAATATTTGTTTATTTCTGTGTTGTTCCAAATTTGATGTTTGAGTTTAGTGGCAAAAATAATTGCTTTGATTTATGTGTTTGCTTTGTAATCGCTGGGATTTGTATTTGTTGAACAGAAACTTTGTTTCTTTTTCCAAATACATGTCTGCACCATTCATGGTCAAACTTGCTTGCACAAATTACGAGGCCTTCAAGCGGTGCCCGATTCTTTATCTATTTCTGTTCCTCCTTCCACCTTGTAACGATCCTATTATGACAGTCCTATTGTCTTTAAAAAACCTTTCTCCTCTTGCTCCCAAAAATATTTTCCATGGAGAAGATGAGAACCTAACTATAGGCAGGCTCCAGGGGATTGGCATGCCCCGGTCACTGAACTAGAGAGAGGGCTTCATTAGGTGTGAGCAAAGAGCGGGCACCAGATGAAAGAAAAAGCTCTCATGGTGTGATCTCATGATTCTCATCTAGTTCGTCATCGATGCTGGAATCTTCAGGCTCACAGATCGGAAGGCCAACATAGCAGCCAACCTTTCCATCATCCTCTCCCGTATCATCTCTGTCCTCATCAACAAGACTAGTTGGAAGATGTTATTTATCTTCATTGAGCTATATTTAAGTGTCTATACAAAGAACACCATTGGATCATGATCAGCCTCAAATAGTCTTATGCTACAGTATCTCCTAGTCCATATAGACTATGGATTGAATACCATATGTAAGAACACAAGATTTCATCTAAAACAACTAGCAGAAAATCTTATTTAAATTCTTTAGTCTTATATAAATACTTAAAATCTACCGAGTATATAACTAAGTGGGACTAAATACACATTTGCACAGATCCTGATATGAAGAGTTGGCGGGAAGAAACGACAAGCAAAAGTATTGCTTTAGAAGCTCTAAACCTTCAAATGGTTGAATTTAATAGATCCGGAGATCACAATCCTCATCGACTAGGCTTGTTGCACCAAGAAAAAATAAAAACAAATAAAAACACTCTTGGATGTTATTAGTGGCTCTCCCCTTAGGTTAGACCATATGATTGTGATAGTTTGGGTGAGATAGGCAAAATATCTCCTTCTCAATTTTTTCAATATAATAATTAAGGACTAAGCTAGTATTTTCTCTTTTTTTACTATTTAATTGGAGTTTTATGGTGGAGGACACGTGGCCATGACAAAGGGAGAGTCCTACTTTGATGTGTGTCTTCATTTAAGTTTTGGCATTTTCCAGAGAGGAACATCTCTCATTCTCATTGCTCATACCAACTTACCAACTTAACAGTACTAGGGATTGGTGGGCAAAGGAATCCCGGGCTGTAGAGACGCCATGAAGCTTATATGCTATGACGAGCCGCCTATGACACATACCAGGATAGGATGCCCAACCCAAGCACTTGATTTTGAACCAAGCATTAGCCGTTGCCCTTTGATGGAGAATGGTAAATCATAATTTAAGAACCTCACCTAAAAAAACTAGCCGAAAAATATTGTTTTAGATTTTTTAATCCTATAAGTATCCAAAATTCTTTCGGCGAATAACCAATGTAAAACTAAACACATACTCAAACCAGCTCAGCCCCAAAATTTTAACAAAACTTCGAGAGTCAAGGAGTCCACAAAAATTTCAGCCACATCCCCGAGTAGACCTCACCCAACTCCAAAAGACAATACTGTAATTGACCGACGGTTCCAACACCTCGTAGTGGCAACTAGAAAACCAAAGAGTGGAGTCTGGAGGCGTTGGATTTATATCTTTCTAGCCGCATTGCTTCAGCCTCCGAAGAATAAGAAGACAACAAGAATCATAATATCAATAGCACAAGAAAACGCTAAATAATTAGATATATATCATGACGAGTAGAATTATTTTTTTAAAAAAAAGTGAAATAATAGCACAAAGGCTCAGGATATATTATAAGCCTGCAAATAAGACTTAACTATTTCGAGATACAAATTTTCAGAGTCAAAATTTGCTTTGCCCCGACCTGAATCCAGTTGATAGGTCCCAATCGGTCGATCGAGCAGCCGAGGGTTTTTTCCTCCTCCCCACATCAATTCAACAGCTTGTTCTCCCTTGCTCTTCCAATACCATGCTCCTCAGACCTTTCTCTTCTTCAAGGATTTCCTTTTCTCCTCTCTGTTTGTGATCCATTTGTAAGGTTACAAAAAGAAAATATTCATTCAGGACAGAGGATAATCTGCTCTTCAATTCATAATTTAAAACTCTAATGTAAATGGGAATCTGATGGAAAAGCTAATATCATGTCCATAAATGACAGGGAGATAGGAGGATGCAGATCCCTGAAGCCCTTACCTGGCTTGCGAAATTTCTTCTCTAGAAGCGAACTTCCATTTTTTCCTCAGCTTGGGTTTGGATGGTGATACCTTTCCTTCGCTGTGGGTTCCGCTTTTAAAACCAATCTTTTTCTTTCCTTTACCGTTCCTTGAATTTTTGAGCTGCTCAGGCTTTCCATTTGGGGCATCCTTCCGTAGCTTCTTATCGTCATCGATAGCTGCTGCCTCTTCTGTTTTTTCTGATGTGTTAGGAGCTCCTGGAGCTGCTGGTTTGGAATTGCTTAGCTTCTTCAACTGTAGGAAGCATTATGGCATTAATCAAGAAAGTTAGATACTATATCAAATAAACACTTGGTGGCAATATTACCAATTGTTCTACATGGAAACAGAGATATATGCAAGCCTTGCAGAGGAGCATAATTCGGACACATGTGCAACTCTGTCTGCACAGACTCGAATTGATGGGCAAAGAAAGCCGAGCAGGATAAACTACTGAAAAATGAGGCCTTTAAGTATGCAACCCAAAAACAGATAATTTGCTCAGATGTCAGTAATCTGAGGAATGAAGTTGTTTTGACATATGGAAAAGCATGGAAATTTGGAGATACTAGAGCTTCATATTGATGCATTCAAAAGACTTCAATATGTTTCTTCTCCTTTTGATTGATATTTTATATTTGCAGTTATACATTATTTCACATAATGATAGAGCAACTCATAAGTTCTATTAAGTTATTAAAGTACAGTTTATTTGGAAGTTTAAAACTGATGACAGAGTAGCTTCAATGGAAGATTGATTGAAATAAGGCGTCGATCACAAGTCATGGACAAGTACTCCATGATAACTTGGATCTGTTATGCAAGAAATGAGTAGATAAATGGAGAGTTTCCCAAAGGGATCAAGGGGAAAGGAAAGAGGTGAAAGGCATGACCAGAGTGTTGTGTGATAGACCATAAACTGAAAGTTAAGGGAAAGTTATACAACAGTAAGGGTGGCACTATGCAAAGGGAAAATGCAATACGGACCAGGACACTCAAGTGGGCAAAATTAGGATTAAGTTACCCTCAAGGAATTAAGGTTTTTCTTCTTGTTTTTTGGGTGCCGGGGACCAGGAACTACTAAATGTTAAAAGTAGAAAGAAAAAGAAATTCATGTATATAGAATGATACATCGGAATGTGGACTGAAATTGCAGGCCTGATTTCCCCTTTTTGTTTGTGTGATTTACTGATACATCGGAATGTGGACTGAAATTGCAGGCTCGAATTCCCCCCTTCTGTGTGGTGATTTACTGCTTTTTTTTTCATTTGTTTGTTGGGTGGGATGGCGTCAATGTGGGCAAGATTACCTTAATTTGAGGTGGAAAACTTGCTGGAATGATGCTCATATCAAACTTTAGCCAAGGGAATAGAATTAACAAAGGTTCAATGTGAGGCAGGATGTATAAGCGGCAAATATGGTGGAAGGACAAGATTGAATTCTTTCGGTCATCTGGGAAGAATCGCCTAAAGTCTTTGCAGGTTTCCAGGATACCTATGCTGCACAAGCCTCGTGGTTCAAAATATCAGAAAAGGGATAAAAATGTGCGCTTACAATTGAAGATTCCCTAAAAGTAATATAGATCATTCAATTTAAAATGCATGATCCCAACTATTACATGTAGCATAACCAACTTTTACTAACTATCAGAGACTTGTTTATGTAACTCCCCCACACTTAAATTAAAACGATGCAAAGAAGGCCCATGCTAGCAAGAAAATCACTGAAATTTGCTGGCATCAGAAAGGGATGATTGTCTAATTATCAGGAACTTAGGCCACCATTAGTAATTTGCAAATGATTTGAAAGCTACTCCTAACCATAAGCCAACATATCAGCTCTGTCCGAACTTATACAAATTAACCCTTTTTTATGCCATTCAAACTTCAATCCAAGTAATTCAATATGGTAAAACAAATTATAAATCATAAACCACCATTTTTTTAATATTAGTTACAGCTCTTTCATTCCTTCCCACCAATGTACACCTTTTGTCAAATCAAGCATTTCCAAATTGTTCCCCACAATTTCCATCCAAGATGTCTTCCATCAAACCTTCTTGTTCAGCCATTCTACACAAATTCATGCAACTACAACCAAGGCCTCTTGAGATACTAGTTTAACGTGTTTAGGAAACCCAACAGATTTCCATGACCTCGTCTTATACCAAATTGTAAAGTTTTCTCTAATATAATTATTCACAACATATCCTTCTAAATCATAACACGTATCTGAGAAAGCAATTTCATTTTCATATGGATCACCTTAAACATATGCACCATTTTTATCATGGAAAATTCTAACCACAATGATATATCAACCTTCTCATTTTGCAGCTTCCAAACTCATATGGCTTGCAGATCCCATGTAAGACTTCAAATTTTTATTAGCACTCTTCTGTCCTTGCAGTCTTTTGGTTTAACTGATCCTAGATAATAAATCAAATTTTAAGGTAGATTTTCAGACATCAATTATGCTCTGTGGCTTTCTATGTACTTCCAGTTTCCATTTCATTGTTATTTAAAACCTTCCCTGATCTTTCGTCCATCACATTAATTTTAGCTACAGCACATGTTCATCTTCTCCATTAGCAGCATTGTTCACAAACAACATGCACCATTCAACCTCTTCTCCAAAACTAATTTGCAACAGGTCTGAAGAGACGAGCAATTAAAATATCTTCAGTGCTTCTTCAATCACATCCAATCTTGGTGTATAGTGTGTGCAATTATATAAGAAAAATTGTACTCCCTTATTTTATAATTTATATTTGACCTATTTTAATCTATCTATGTCTCTCAAAGTTATTGTATTTAACCAATGCTCATACAACATCTATGAATCTTCAAAGAATTAATGTACTGCCAACTTTTTATTCGTTAAAATGGCATGATATGTGCTTTATTAGTGCATACGATAAGAGAATAGTTTGGTGTTTAATTCATTTTAAGATGCTCTAGATAAATTCTAATTTTATCAGTCTCACAGGATGTGATTCATGGTCCTATATTAGCTTAATTAGTCATGCTCCCTATGGAATCCAAGATACATATCAACAATAAATGATATTATTACAGGTGCATGAGTGCAAGGCAAAGCACAGCACTAGTTCATAGCCAAGCAGTCAACTTTGTACGCTGTAAGCATGAAATAACACAAGATACTATCTTTTGAATATAATTTACCAAAAAATGAGTTGAACCTTTTCCATTTGATATATTTTAGAAAATCATTTACCTTCGCCACAAAAAATCCTTCCATGTTGTTTACATGGGGATAAAACCGCCTTGTTTTTTCCAAAGAGGGATGAAACCTATGCTCCCTAAAGCGGATGAATCTGGACAAAAAGAAACTTGCAATGAAGTTCAAACTATTATAAGAATATAATGAACATAAAATTTTACTAAATTCCTATAAATTAACATACCCTGAGCGACCAAAGTCCAATCCACATGGCACAATCTTTACATCTCTCTTTCTAAGTGCATAGTCTATAATAGCTTCATTCTGCACAATATAAAGGAATGCCTTAAAAAGATAACACATTAATCTTGAATTTTGATTAAGTGACGAGGCATTCATGTTCTTTATACAAACCTCTGGAATCATCACAGAGCAAGTTGAGTAGACAACATATCCCCCTGATTTTGAATTAGCATCCACTAAATCAATTGCTGCTAAAATCAGTTGCTGCAAGAAATATTAATACACAATCAGGAGACCATTATATAATAGCCCATCTGAATTTGAATATTTGGAGAGCATAAATCAGAAAATATACATGAAAAAATAAATAGATAATTGGATATCAAGCAGATGGTTTTGATAGGTGAGGTGGTAATAGGTCCCAAATAAGTCCCTCACCTGATAAACAAATCAAGAGAGACTGTTCACAAATATAAACAGCTGATACTTTTTTCAGAAAGTCATGGAGTAGCCCAAGAGAAATAATATCATTTTTGCCACTACAGAATGGATTAGTCCTAGTCCAGTAACAGAGACCATTTGTCAGCATGGTGTACATGATATGTTTTTCGGTATCAGCAGTAATGTTAAACATGATAAGGAATGTGTGATTTGTTTAGATAAATCAATTGTTCTTTTAATTAAAAGATATAACATTAAAAGAATCTAGAAAATAAGAACTTCGGTCACTTTTGCAAATGTTAGCATGTATTATTGTTTCTTTGACAACTCTTTTGTCTCTCATTGTGTGTGCGCGGTAGTAGTTTACACAAGAAAACATAATTTAATTTGCATGACATGTTTCAATATTATGAACCTTAAGTACTAATAGGTTCTCTAGAATCTAGATTAATGTTCATACTTCATCTAGAGAAACATTAAAAACATTTAATCAAGTAAAACTAGAATAAGAGCAGCCCTAAGCTCAACCCAGCAACAAACGACAAGCCTTTTTAGGGATATCACCATTGCTAAGTGCTTCAGAGGACATGATAACAGAAAAAAGAAATGTCAATCAAGTCTCAATCCTAAAAATTGGAGAAAGGCATGATCTGATATTTTCATTAGTGTCAAAGAAACATCACCTACTAAAGAAAATGCAAATTTACCTTTTGAAGAAAAGCACAATTTTGTACATCTTCAATGGACTTGGATGTTTTAATAGATTGTTGATCTGGGCATACAGTCTTCAAAGAATAAAAAGGTAATGCACTTATTAGTTGAACAGTTCATACAAAAAACAAGGAACTTCATGCTGTGATAAAAGGTAACTTGCTAAACTCACCCCAGTGCCGGTGCAGGGGGCATCCAGTAATACTCTATCAACAGAATTTAATCCGAGAATCTTCGGTAGCTGAACTCAAAAGATACCACATCATAAATAATACTTCAATTCTCTAGTTAACCAATGCTCTATCTCTTGTATTCAGCAAAAACAATCCTCAGTAATTATTGCAATACTTTGTTCTACTAAACAAGCAATTATATCCAAAAAATCATTTTCATCATTATAAAACAGATGAAAGCATGCAAACGCAAAGCACCCAAAAAGACACCAGGTCAATGAATGATCTATGCCGACACAACAAATCGACGAACCCAAATTCACTCGAGATAGATATTTAGAAAAATGAGCAGAGACATTTCTTTGAAAAAAAATATATTAATCAAATGAAAATAAGAATATGGTCTGTACAGCATGAGATGTAACAAAACACATCAATCAAGAACACTAAAAAAGATACCAGGTCGATGAATGATCTATGCCGACACAAAAAATCGAAGAACACAAATTCACTCGAGATACTTAGAAAATGAGCAGAGACATTTCTTTGAAAAAAAATATATACATATTGATTAAATGAAAATAAGAATATGGTTCGTGCAGCATGAGATTTAACAAAATACACGAATCAAGAACACCCTTAGAAAAACAGAGATTAAAAATTTCAATTCATTTAGTTTTAAGAAAAGGCACAAAGCATAAAAGCCACTAAACAGAGAAGATCAGCCAGCTATTCATGTTAAGAAACAACAGCATACAGCTGATATTCAGCACCACATAAAAGGTAAATTTGTCTAAAAACTAACCTCCTTCCCATCATAGTTGCACACTACAGTGTTTGTCACACCCATACGATGTATGTTGGCTAGTAGTGACTTCAGCCTTGGTTCCTTGTACTCATTTGCATAAATTACTCCTGAAATATTGAAGCAACTTTCAAGAAAACATTTAAAAAATAGAGATAATGCACAATGAAATAAACAATGACAAAGAAGATTAACAGCTTGGAAATAAAAAGGCCAATGTTAGCTCAGAAAAACATTGATTTGATAACATGCCTATCTAATCAATCATTAGAGTTTTCAGTTTTAGGTTATGGGACCATCTACTAATCAATTAATATGCAAAAAATAGAAAAGGCAGATCCTTATCTGCAGCTGCATCTCAGATAGGAAAGATGAGATAAGGTACACATAATGAAGGTTTGTATGAGATATCTTTAAGTTGTGAATTACAAATAACAAATACTTTTTTGAATTATCAAGATTAGCATCAGCTCCGCTTATACATTTCATAAAATACAGAATTTTTTTAAGGAAATTTGGCCACCATAGTGTTGTTTACAAAAAGGCAACTCAGATTAGAAGATCACAAGTACTTCTATATCATTGATACTAAATTCTTTTAAATATTAGTATGGAAAGATATATTGTGTGCATGGCTACAACTAGGGTGGCAATTTCAGACCTGGGCCTGCCAACCCACTTGAAGCCATCCGAAATAATGTAAACAAGATTGGTAAAACTAATTTAAAGAAGTATATCAGTTAGGGAAGCAACCACTTAAGTAGAATATAAGTTGCACTTACCAGTGTTCTTCATAAGAGCTGCAATGTATGTTGTCTTACCACCTGGAGCAGCCCTGAAGGAGCATATAATAATATTATCAAGCACAAAAATGTGGAACAAAACTAACATGTAACATTTAAAATTGATTTTTTTTTTTTTGGAAAACAGGATAATAAAGCAACCAATCTTCTTTGATAATACTCAACCCCTTTAATTATCAACTTATAGATTTAAAAACATTTAAACAGTGCCTCATTACTAAGACATTCCCACTGCAACAACCACTTGAACAAAGACAACTTCAGGGCACATGAAGATGCCTGCCAAGTGCATAAGAGGAACCAATGCTGCAACCGTATCTTGATGGATACTATTGCAAGCACAAACCATTTCAGATTATCATCAAACAGATTGCGTCTCAAAGGTTTCATTTCTTTCTTTAAGTCAATGTTTCAGGGTTTAGTTTCTTTGTTTCATAGAATTGACTAGTTTGGGGAAGCTCAGAAGCACATCATCATTTTGTTACTTGGGAACATCTTTTGTTTATCACTACAAATCAGCATTAAGATTATTCTTTGCCTATAAAGGTGTATTGGAGCTTGAAGCTTGGAAGCAATAAGCTTGAGAGAAAGAGCCTAACCCCCCTTGCTTAATTAAACAAAGTGCAACCTGTAAGGTTTAGATTAGGGTCGGTGGAACCATCCTGAACTGGGCGGTTCCGGCCATTCTGAGCCGTACCGGCAGCTCACCGGTACGGTTCCGGCAACGGAAACGAAAACTATTGCCGGAGGCCGAGAAGAAAAAGGAAAGAGAGGAAAGAAAAAACGAGCGGGAAGGGAGGAAAAGAGAGGAAGGGAAGCCGGCGGAAGGTGGCGGACGCCGGCGAAGGGTGGCGGATGCCGGCGAAGGGTGGCGGAGGCCGGCGCCGGGGGGGGGGGGGGGGGGGGGAGGTAAGGCCGTGGCCGTTTTTCCTGTTTCGAACGAAACAGGGGAACTGGTCCTACCCAGGCGCCGGCCTCGGCCACCATCCGTCGGCCTCCTTCTCTCTCCATCCCCCTCTCCCCCTTCTCTCTCTCTCTCTTTTTCTCTCCCACAATCTATGTCGTCTGCTCCTCTGTCGGTAAAGGCCTAGCACGGCATGACACGGCCCGACCCGTACCTACTTGTGTCGCCTGAAAACCGGTACGGTGCCCAATATCGGTTCCGCCGACTCTGATTCTTATTAAAGTGACCAAACACCTACTTCTGCCAGAATTAGATTCAAGGTCCCCATTTTTCTCGAGTTACGTACTGTAACAAGTTCCACCTTTTCTACCAAACAATGTTAGAGTGCGAATGATAAAGATGGTATGAAACTCACATGGCCTAGAAGCAAAAAATTATATTTTGGGGCCAGCATTTAGTTACAACATCACCACCTACAAAGAATATTGGCTCACAACTGATTTGCAGTTTAACTTCAACACCCGGCAGAGGAATCGGATTGGGTTGCGTACCAACTATATTTAAATCCACATGTAGTCAAGTTTGGATTGAATTTGAAGTCTAGTCAGGGAAACCGGGCACCTATGTTGCCTTTTCCTAATTAACATATTTTTCTTATGGTGAGAAACACAAGAGAATTTATCGTTTTTTCAAACAGGGCAGTTTGATTCTAGACAGTACCCACAAGTCTGAGTCATCATAAATGACTCAACGATATTTCTAACTTATTCGATTATGATAAAATCTAAAGTGGCCATGCTTTATGCAATTATGTAATAAGAGTTTTCATTTGTGATGAATAACAGTTAACTGAATGAAGAAGGAATGAAGTTCTCTGATACGAGAATAAACAACTTTCTTCAAGCATAGGCCCAGGACATCTTACGCCATATCAACAATTCGTTCCTTTTCTTGGGGAGCAAGAGCCATAACAGGTAAAAAAGAATTTGCAGCTTGTCTCTGCACAAATATTAGCCTTAAAATATTAATCATCTTGCTCAAGAAAATTCAGAAACACTGATGGAGAAAAATAATAAGATCATTATAGAGTTGCAACATTACCATGTAGTGCCCAGCCAAATATTCAGGTGTTGCACCAGTTGGCACTTGTGACTCATACACAACGAGCCCAACCTGTCATTTTTACATCATGAATGGCTCTTTGTACTCTCAGTAACAAATTTATATGTGCAAATTAAACAACTAAACAATCATTTGTACCTTAGACCACTTCCCTACTGGGTCTAGATTCACCCCTCTATTTATTAGAACACCAGCAAGATCCCGCCTCCGAGTCTATACCAAAAACAAAATATGGAGTGATTAAGCACATACAACTAAATAAGCAACTTACACAAAACTAAAAAAGAACAGTGTTAAAATCTACATGGAACTTGCTAGATGAAAATTATCTATTTAAAGGCAGCACAAATGGGCATAATGCCAACTCAATAATTACATTTTCATTAAACCAAAACAAATATGCAATGAGTACCTTCAAAGTGTTTGTACGCAAGCATTCAGGTCTGTTCTTCTCAAAAGCCTCCAGTAGTTCAATGAGCTCAACAGCTGGGAACATCTAAGAGAGAATAAATTACAAAAAGTAAAACAATGGAAAAGGCAAGAAAATCGGTAATTGTAGGCACAAAGACCGAGAAAAGGCAGAACTTCTAGATACCTCAATGAAAGTATCAGCTAGAAACTCATTATAGCCATAATAAGCCATTATGTCCGCCTTAAGCTGATCAATGTAATCCTTCCGCGAGGCACCCTCCTGCCTCAGAGTCTTGAAATTTGTGAGCACACGGACAACTGGACAGACAATAAACCCAGCAGAATTCAATCAACCAAAAGCAAATGAACCGTTTGAGAATTATCTGGAAAAAAGCAATTTTGAAAGCTCAGAGTATTGGAGATCAATCCTACGCACTCTCTTTTATCCTCCGCTGGAGATTTGAAAGGTTTGGTGGCAGACGAGCTTCTTCTTCGAGCTCCTGAAAGCAATATTTCCCACAAAAACGAGCTAATAAATCCAAAATTAAGCCAGAAATAGGCAAAAGAAGAAGCAAATTTACTAAAGATAACCTCTTTTGTCGGCAATCTGAACTCATCCGACTCTTCCTTTATATTGAGCCTCAATTCCTCATCTGCCTCCAACTCTGCCCTCGCTCTCGCCTCATCAATCGCTCTTGACTTCGCCTCTAAATCAGACTCGTCCGACTCTGACCTCAATTCCTCTCCTTCCTCTGCAATAACCCAATAAACAATAACAATAAGTCCCGTCCCCGAACTCTACTCCCCAAAAGAACACAAGAATGAGTATGTATGTGTGTGTGAGAGAGAGAGAGAGAGATGGAACCATCGCTGCCTCCAAGGAAGTCATCGGTGAAGGGATCCCCATCGGAGGAGACGTCCGATCGAGATTGCTCGTCGTCGAGGTCGGACACTTGGCTGCCGTCTTCCTCCTCCTCCTCATCGACCTTCCCCTGCGGTCTCTTCTCGTTCTTCTGGGAATTGGGATTCGGAGGCTTCGCCATCGGCATTTGGTAGCAAAGAGGAGCGGGCGAAGAAGAGAGCAACAGCGAAGGGGGCTTGGGGGAAAGAGACGAACAAACCCTCTTAACCTTTATGATTTCCAACGGAACCGGAGATCAGGGTAAATTTTAATAAATTTAGCCGAGGTTTACTTTTGCCCAATAATTCAACGCATAACTTAACAAAATATTAATTAAATCATTAATTTTTAACAAGACCCAAATATCATATGAAAAAAAAAAAACCAAAATAACCTTTCAAAAATGTTCTTAAGGTTTAGATTTATTATTCTTGCATTTAATATTTTGTAAAACTTACACTCCCATCGATTTAAATTGACAACATTAGTAAAATAATTTATCTATTATAAAAAATCAAAATTATTTCTATAAAAAAATAGGGCTTTTCTTTCACTTTCCTCATTCTCGAAACTCTTCAAAGTATTGTATCTTTAAGAGTTTGTTTTTTTTTTAAGATTAACAGGGTAGGGGTTATTTTCCGCTTTACCACCCCACCACGAGTATCCCTTCTCAACGAACATTACTTTTCGATGAGCGATTAACAACAAACTTCCTTCTCAATCGATATCCAATAACAAGCATCCTTCCCGACCACTCTTCGTCCTTCTTGATCAAGTTTTATTCTCGCTTTTCTGCCCACCACATCATAGAGGTCAGGGATATCAATGTATTACTTGCTAATTTTGAGTTCTATTTATGTAATATTGTAGACATGATTTTTTAACATTGTCATTGTAGATTTCTCTATCCACATATGGAGCTATAATAGTTTTGACGGCCTATCATAAAAAAGATATAAATCAGTATGTGCGTGAGAACTCTTCTGATGCAGCACCAGTGCGGGGAAAGAGGAGAAGAAGGAAGAACAAGAGAAGGAGAAGGAAGAAGAGGTTGTAGAGACGCATGAAGAATAGAGGAGGAGAGGAGAAAAAGAGAAGAAAGAACGTAGGGGGAAGAAAATTCCAAATAACTTCATTAAAATCCTAATTTGAAAGTCTTTCGTTTTTTTTTTTTTACTAGGGGGGTGAGCGGGCGGCTGCTTTGAGATCCGTGCTACATGGGGTGATCTTTGGGGAATTTAGTCAAACAGTGCTGGTGGGGTGAAATGGCCGAGGCTGGGGGAGGAACGCCGGCGCCGGCGGTGTCGGCGAAGGCTGGGGAGCAGAGTAAAACCACTCCTAGGAATGCGGCTAAGCGTCCTTCGTGGGCGGAGGTGGCGAAAGGCGCGCCGAGGCAGCCGGCGTGGATCTGCCATCGGACTCCCTCCCGTGACCTGGAAGAGTTGCAGAAGAGATTCACTGAGGTAGTCGAAGTATCGGAAGAGGAACTGGAAGACGTGCGGTCGGAGTGGAGGAGCACTACAGTCCTTGTGAGGAGCTTGGGGAGGAACATTCCGGCAGATTGGGTGGCGAAGGAAATCCGGCGAGTCGGGAAGTTGAAGTATGATGTCGAATGTTTCTCTCTGGTGGACGGCGTCATCGCCATCAGATTTGCTAACGAAGAGGACCGGGAGGCTGCTATGCGGAATGGTCCGTGGACAGTGGCGGGACAGCTCCTCGCTATGGATCGGTGGCGCCCCAACTTCGCCCCGGGTGTCACACCCTTGAAAAGGTCGGGATGGAGTAACCAAATTTTTCTTGAGTTCTCCCTCTTTTCGGTGTGCGGCACCAAGTCTTGGCCTTGCCCAAGCCCTTGGTCAGCCTCCTTGTGCAAACCGGGGCAGGATCGACCCCTAAGCACACCTTGGTTTGGCTCTAGAACAGCCACCAAGTCCCCCACTTCTTAAGGTCTTGCCTAAGTCCCACACCTTAGACAACTCCCCCAAGACTAGGTAGATAACTAGGTTAGAAGGCCCCTTTGCTGATTTTGCTCACCTCAGCCCTTCTAAACCTTGTGGACAACTCCTTTTGCCCCGGCCAAGAACCCTTTGGCCGTGGGAAACCTTCACCTTGCCTCCTTCTTTGGACCCCCACACAAGACCTCTTATCTCACCTCTTTTCGGCCTCTTTTGGCTACACTTAGGACCTTCCCAAATGTCCCAAACCCTTCAGCCCGAGATGCTCCCAACAAGGCTCTTGGTGGACTCCAAACGCATGGCTAGGCTACCTTTGTTTCCCATGAACGCACAACATATTGCACACGAGGATAAGGGAAAAGGGTCGTGTATTTCTTCCCAAGAATACAAGAATGTGCCCTCACAAGCCGAGAGGCTAGCTCAATACAAAACTCACGTATTCAGCCTATCTTTGCCCTGAAAACCCCCTTTCGGCTAACACTTAGCCCGGCCAAAGACCCTCTTTGGCCGTGGGATGCACCCGCCTCCTCCTAGGACCGAATGCCCTCCCTCTTTTGGCACACGAAATCCTCACCAAGCCACCCAAAAGAAATCCACACAAGGACTGCACTCACCTCTGTTGCTCCTTTCGGCCAGCACTTGGAACCCTCCCAAGTGGCCAAAAGCCTCAGCCCGAAGTGCCCACAGCAGCCTCCTGGATGCCTCCGCAAGTGCCCGGCCAAGGACCTTCAGAATGCCTCAATGCCTTGGCCAAGCCCCTTTTGGCCAAGGGTCTGGTGGCCCGGCGCTCCTTTGGCGACCCTCAAAACAGCCCCAAAAGTAGCCCCGCCCAAGCCTCCAAGCTCTCTTCCTTTGGCTAGAATCCTACCACAAGACCTCAGCCAAAATCCTTCTCTCGCATCAGGCTAGGGCCCTTTTATAGCCAGCCCTTAGCCATCTGGTTACAGCCTCCCTCAAGCTGAACCAATCCGTGTGCAAGCCCTCCACGGCCTCCCATTGGCCAATAGGTCTTTCACCCGGATTTGTGCTTCCTTGGCGGTTGAGGAATGTGCTTCCTCCTGCCCAGCTGCCCCGCAGCCTGCCCAGCCACCGCCCAATGCACAGCAGCCCGCCAAGTGTCCATGGACAGTCCATGTGACTGCCCGCTTGCGGTCTGCTGAGGGAACAGCCCATGTGCGGCTGTCTGCCCCGCCGCCCAGAGCCGCCCGGCGCCCTGGTTCGCCCGCGCGCGCGCCCGGCCCGGCCGCGCGCGCGCCTGCGCGCGGCCATTGCCCTGCGCCAGACTGGGCGGGCGCGCTCCTGCGCCCGCGGCTTCTTGCGCGCGCCTGCCTGCGCGCAGCAGTGGCCCGCCCGGCCACTGCTCAAACCTTGGTCGCTCGGCCGCGCGCGCACATGCGCGTGGCCCTGCTGATCCACCGAGCGTCCACGCCCGGCTCGCCGTCTCTGTGCGTGCGCGCGGGAACGCCCGGCTCGCCGTCTCTGTGCGCGCGCGCCCCGCGCGCACGCTGATCAGGGTCTGGCCTCGGCCACGCAACCCTTTGCGCGGCCCTCGCGTCCTTCCTGCCCTGCGCCCCGCGCACTGCCCTGGCGCAAGGCCCGGCCCTGGCTCACCTGGCCGCGCGCGCACCTGCGCGCGGTCCAGCTCCTCTGCGCGCGTCAATGCCGCTCTGCCGTGCGCACGCCCGCGCACGGTCCGCCGACTGTGTGCGCACGCCGCGCACGCACTTCTCCGCTCGGCCTGGCCGCGCGCTCCTGCGCCCGGCCTGCTCACGGCCAAGACTAGGCACGCGTCTTCTGCGCATGCCGTCCCGAGGCCTGGTGCGTGCGCCTCCTTCGCACGCCGCAGCGTCCGCCCTTCCGTGCCCCGCGCACGGCCTGCAGGTGGGCCGACGCCTACGCGCCCCGCGCGCTCTCTTGGCCTCCACGCTTGATCCATCTACGCTCGCCTTTGCGCATGGGCCAGCATCCGCGCTCGTCTCCGCTGCGTGCGCCCCTGTGCACAGGCTGGATCCGGCCTGTCTCCGCTGCACAGGGCCACTGCCATTTGCGCTGTAACCTGCGCACTGTGCAGTGCGCACAAGGCCTGGCCACGGCCAAGTGCTCGGCACGCCTTCTGCGCGCCCGTGGCCATCCTGCGTGCGTAGACCCGCGCACGCCCCGGCGCCTGGCCTGGCTGTGCGCCTCCAACGCCCAGCCTGTGCACAGGCCAGCGCCGGCCTTTGGCCACTCGCGTGTGCTCCGCCGCACACTTCCTCGCTCTGCCCGGCCGTGCGCCCAGTGCCACGGCCTGCGCATGGCAGAGCCCGCGCACGCCCCGCGCGCGCCAAAGCCAGGGGTGTGACACCGGGGGCCGGCGGCATAGGGCGGGTGGTTGTTTGGCTCCGCCTCCCCGGACTGCCGATGGATTTCTAGAAGAAGGAAACGATATTCAAGGTTGCGGCGAGGGATGGCATTCCCCTGGCTTTGGATGGTTACACGGAGGATAGACGGAGGTACGGGTTTGCGAGGGTGAAGGTGGAACTGAACGTCTCCGCTCCACTTGTGCCGGGAACATGGGTGTTGGGGAGATCGGCGGGTGGAGACACGAAGTTCTGGCAGGGTTTCGTCTATGAAAACCTGCCAGCCCCATGTTCCAAGTGTGGGCGGGTTGGTCATTCGGCGGCGGTTTGTGAGTTTGTGTCTCCGGTGGCGGAGGGGACGAAACTGGCGGAGTCTGAAACTAGATCTGAGAAGGCTGGCAATGGGGATGCTGCGACGGAGGTTCCTACGCAAGCCGTGAGAGGGGGAGATCGGCCCCGGGAGGAAGGTGTATTTGGCCCATGGCTTGTGACTAATCGGATTGGGTCGACCTCGTCGGCGTCCTGGAAGAAGGAGAAATCCGGCCCCGGTGCAAGGAAGAGGATGGGGCCCTCGTCGCCCGGTCCCGGTCCGAGCCGGACGGAGGAAGGGTCGGCATCAACGGTCTCACCGATCGATCTTGAAGGGTGGCAGAAGCCGACTAAGGTGGCCCGCCGGAGGACGCCGGAGAAGGATGTATCGGAAGCGGGAGCGAGTCTGCTGACGGGTGAAACGAGTAAACTCGGAGCGGGCTCCGGGTCAGGTGCCGAGGCGACTCAGTGCTTGGGCCGGGCTCTGCCGAGTCTGGGCCGGATAGAGGTGCGGCCCAGTTCCAGTGGGGGCATTCGACCGAGTGGACCGGGCCTGAGCCCGCTGAAGCGTTTCAGGAGTCCGCCCAGGGCTGAACCGGTCGTGGACCCTTTCGTGGGAGCTTCAGCGACTCCAGATGGGGGGAAGGTGCCAGTCCGTGCGAAGGTGTGGCGGCCGGCGGCTGGCGTCCGTTGGAGGAGCCGGAGCTCACCTCCGCCTCTTGCACCAGTGCGAGGCCGTCCTCCCCGGACGGATCAGCAGCTCACGGGGGCTAATGCCGATCATCAGAACGAGCCAGCCGTGAGCACGGGAAGCCGGTTGCTCCGTTCGCTCTCGATGGAGGTGGGTTTGCCGGAGCTAGGCCGGGCGATGTCGCCGGAGAAGCACTCGGGGGAGGCGCTGGCGGGGCAGGCTAGTGGAGAGGATGGCATCGGCGGAGGCTCAAAACAGGGAGACGGTTCAGCTTCGAAGGAGTCTCTGCCGTGCCAAATGGCACAGGTGAGCACTAAGTCTGAAATAGCCCCAGGGAAATGGAAT
Source organism: Phoenix dactylifera (assembly GCF_051530095.1). Lineage (NCBI taxonomy): Eukaryota > Viridiplantae > Streptophyta > Magnoliopsida > Arecales > Arecaceae > Phoenix > Phoenix dactylifera. Next base: position 22,635,958 of record NC_143191.1, read on the forward strand.
TCGGGTGTCATAGGGAATGGGGAGGAGTTCTCTAGTTGTGGAGGGAAGCAGGGTGAGTATGGCACGGGCACAACGGATAGTGCGTGCCATATGGCACAAATCAACAGTGGAGGACAGCACCTTCAAGTTTTGCTTCAATTAATGGCCTCGGCAAAGGGAGTGAGCCGTAATTCTCTTGGAGGTGCAGGATGCATGGAAGTGGATGCAGGGGAAAGTAACAGCTCCGGAGGTGTGGGCTCTGCGGGACCGATGGGTAATTTATGAAGATCTTATTGTGGAATTGCCGCGGCGCGGGGAAACCCTCATTTGCCCCGGCTCTTCGCAGGTTGGTGCAACAACACAACCCGGATGTTTGCATTCTTCTTGAGACCCGGCTTTGTGGTGGCAGAGTACAGAAGGCTAGAAGGGCGATACCGAGATCGTGGGGGTTCTATGCTGTGGACTCTCAAGGATTGTCGGGAGGTATAATAGTTATGTGGGGTTTGGGGTGCTGTGCTTTGGCTTGTTTCAATGTTAGTAATCAAGAGGTGATCATGGTGATTTCGGAGGGTGATAGGAGACCTTGGGTTCTTTCAGCTGTATATGCTAGCACTGACTACAGAGTTAGGAGGGCCCTGTGGGAGGAGGCCTCTCAGATGATTAGTCATGGTCATCCCATGTTGGTAGCTGGTGACTTCAACTGCATTGTTGACTCTCAGGAGAAGATGGGGGGGAATCCATTCTCCCTCAATAGGAAGATCAAAGAATTCCAGGATTTCATCTCAATCAATGGACTGATTGACTTGGGTTTCTCGGGACCTAGGTATACATGGTGCAATAATCAGCAGGGACGGGCCCGTGTCTGGGAGAGATTAGATAGAGCTTGTGCCACAGCTGGGTGGGTTCAGTGCTTTCCAGATTATCATGTCAGACATTTGCCGAGGATCGCATCGGACCATTGTCCACTCTTGGTGAGTAGTGAGGCACACATTCCAGTTTGTTCCCCTTTCAGGTTTGAGAAGATTTGGCTCAGCTACCCTCGGTCCTGGGAGATGGTGAGGGAGGCATGGAGATCCCCGGTTAGGGGTGACGCCATGTACCGGGTGTCTCGCAGGCTAGAGTTGACCAGGAGGAGGCTGAGAAGGTGGAATCGGGAAGAAGTGGGGAACATCTTCAGGAGGACAGAGGAGGAGGAGGCCATTTCTAGTTTACAGGCCCAGGAAGCACAGAGGGGGGGGCTATCAGAGGAGGAGGTGGGGGAACTGAGATCACACCTGGCTTTACATGATTCCCTTCTAAGACAGCAGGAGACACTATGGAGACAGAAGTCCAGGGTATAGTGGATTTTAGAGGGGGATCGAAACACCAAATTCTTTCATCAGGCAACGCTGATCAGGGAAACCAGAACAAGATTAGAGCTATTAGGAGTGAGGACGGCCAGATGTTAGATGACCCTGCTATGATCCGGAGGATTGTGGAGTGTTTTTTCAGAGCGAGGTGGACAGAGCAGTCAGGAGAGGGGGGCCGTGTGGAGATGGCGATGCCGGCGACGAGGGTGTCGGAGGAGGAGACTGCAGCATTGATCAGGCCGGTTTCGGTGGAGGAGATTCGGGAGGCGATCTGGTCCCTTGAGGGGGACAAGGCGCCAGGGCCGGATGGATTTCCACCATTGTTCTTTCGGAGGTACTAGTTGATAGTGGGACAGGACGTGACGGTGGCCATACAGCAGTTTTTCACTACAGCAGTAATGTCATCGGACTGGCAGCGCACTTTCATTACCCTTATACCGAAACGGCGGGATGCTTCTGAGCCGGGTCACTTTCGACCGATTAGCCTGTGCACCACTATGTACAAGGCTACGGCGAAGATCCTTGCCGTTAGGGTGCGGGACATTCTACCGAGGTTGATTAGTCCGGAGCAGGGAGCTTTCATAGGAGGCCGGAGCATATCCGATAATATCATGATTGCCCAGGAGTTCATGTTTGACTTGGAGAGGGCCCCGATGAGGAGAAGCTTGATGGGAGTCAAGCTTGATATGGAGCGGGCCTACGACAGGATGCGATGGGAGTTTGTTCATCAGTCCCTGCAGGGGTTTGGGTTTCCTGAGGCGTGGATTCGGTGGATCATGGGTTGTGTTAGGTCTCCATCCTTTGCCATTCTGGTGAATGGTACGCCTTCTTGCTACTTTGTGTCTGTGGGTGGGCTACGACAGGGATGTCTCCTATCCCCTCTACTATTTATCATCTGCACGGATGCACTATCCAGAGTGCTGCATCAGACTGTGCTTACTCAGGAGTTGGAGGCTTATAGGCCAGTGGTGGATGCCCCTTCGATCTCCCACCTGCTTTTCGCGGATGACTGCCTGTTGCTAGCTCGTGCGACACGCCGGGATGCTCGGGCTTTGGGTAGGATTCTACAGGACTATTGTGCCATGTCTGGTCAACGGGTTAATTTCTCGAAATCCGCAGTTTGTTTTAGCCCGTCAACCAGACAGGAGGTGAGACACTCCATTAGCGAGATATTGGGGGTGGGCGAGCATGATGGTACGATGAGATACTTGGGGGTCCCGCTCTCTGGCCGGCGATTGCGCGGGAGAGATTGTTCCTACTTGGAGGCTAGCATCAAGCAGAGGATGGAGGGTCGGCAGATGCACTCACTATCTATGATGGGGAGGGTCACTTTGGCTCGGTCAGTACTCTCTTCGATTCCCATTTATTTGCTTTCCCATGCATTCATTCCAGTGTCAGTTCTGAGGTCCATTGAGCAGCTAGTCAGAAATTTCATCTGGGGGAGGCAAGGCGGTAGAGGTGGTATTCATTTGCTGGCATGGGAGGTGGTGTGCCAGCCCACTAGATATGGAGGTTTGGGGGTGCAGTCTTTGCTGGTACGGAGGGAGGCATTAGTGGCTCGCCACGCTGCTAGGTATGTCATGGAGCCTAATAGTATGTGGTCCTCGCTGATGAGGGCCAAGTATGGGGCTTTGGTTTCTGGTGTGAGAGCAGCCCGTCACCATTCTCTGGTGTGGCGGGAGATGTGTGCCAGAGCAGGGAGGGTACTATCGGAGATTAGATGGGCTATTGGTGATGGTCGCTCCATCGATGTCTTGGAGGATTGTTGGGTGACCGCTGTGCCGATCAGCCGTATGCCGACCATGGTGGACTCGGTGCGACTAGCGGGCCAGAGGGTCAGTGACTTGTTGGATCCAGATGAGGGCGGATGGAGGGAGGGGCTGTTACGAGAGGTGTTTGGGGCGCAGCTGGCAGAGATGATTTTGGGTCTTCCGGTGCCACTTCAGGGGGAGTCTGACAGGCTGGTCTGGGCGCCGTCGGGCCGATCACAGGTGCGAGCTAGGGATCTATATGCCCTTTTCAGTAGGGAGCCAGCTAGACGGATTGAGGGAGGTTGGATTTGGAGGATGCGGATTCATCCACGGGTGGCGCTCTTCATCTGGAAGGTGGCTTGGGGCTGCCTTCCTACCAGGAGTGTGCTAGTTAGGCGGGGCATGAGGGTCCCTCAGGGGTGTGAGGTGTGTCCGGATACCGAGGAGACCATTCAGTATGTGCTTCTGCAGTGCCCTAGGGCTAGAGAGATATGGAGGTCGTCTCCTGCTCCTATCCCCCACTCCGTAGAGACGACCCAGGATCTGATACACTTACTGCGGGCCACGGTGCGGAGCCCTAGGCTTGCGGAGGAGGGGATTCTTAGGGCATACTTGGCTTACCACATCTGGTTGGACCGGAATGCTCGACTGTTCGAGGGCAGGAGGCTCTCGACGAGGATGGTGGTAGAGAGAGCTGTGCTTCAGGCCGAGGAGGTCTTTTCTTGTACTGTCGTGTCTTCACTTGGGATGACTAGGGACATCTGGGGTACCCGCAGTGCTGTTTTAGCGCCCAGGTTTGCCGTTGTTTCTTGGATACCCCCACCCCTTGGTTATCTTAAAGTGAATTTTGATGGTAGTGTGGTGACGGACAGGAGGTTGGGAGGGGTTGGATTTGTTATCCGAGACCATTTTGGGAGTTTGGTGGCAGCGGGAGGCTGGGGCTCGACTGGTCTCACGGTTGCTGGGGCAGAGCTGTGGGCAGCTTGGGCGGGCATATCCTATGCGAGGCGGGTGCTCGGGGCCGGCCGGGTGTACCTTGAGGGGGATTCCTCCATAGTCATAGACTGGATCCGGGGTGCTGATAGGTATGGAGATGGGCATCCGCTCATTCGGGAGACTCGCAGATTGGCGATGGAGATGGACGAGTTTCAGGCCGTACATATTTTCCGGAAGGCGAACAGGGCTGCAGAGTGGGTCGCCTCCTATGTTGCACGACACTCCGGGGAGTTCCACTGGACATCCACAGTGGAGCTACCGCCACATTTGCATCTTTTACTTTCTTCTGATTTGGCAGGATGTACTCACGTTAGAGCTATATGAATTGCCGTTTTAACCAAAAAAAAAAAATAGTTCCCTATATATAGAGCCAAATAAACACGATTAACATAAAATCCCCTTACACAAAAATAACTCCTAATAAGTCCACAAATAACACAAATAAGCCCTAAAATGCAAACAAGCCCAGAAATAAAAATAAAATAAATATGCAAATAAACGGGTCTGACTCAATCCGGGGGCTCAGGATCATCTGGATGAAGGGCTCTGATGTCCCCATCAACTCCTCCCGGGTGAGAAAAACTCGACCCCGTCGAGTACAGGTCTGGCCGGCTGTCGTACTGCTCCAGAAGATCGGGGTCAAGGTACTGCAACTGTGCTCTGAAAATCCACGTCACATCAGACTTTGGTCGACCTTTCCACCGAACAAGGTAACGTTGGTAACCACCGTTCCTGGTTGAAATAACCTACTCATCCAATATATGTTCTATTTGTTCTCTCCGTGCATGAAATTTGGGAGGTGGTGGCTCCACAGTAGGTAATAGGTCAGGGTGTCCAACATGGGTAGGTATATCAATAAAGGGATCAGAAGGCATGAATATTATCTTTTTGTATGTGACTAAATCTTCAATATTAAATGTCGCACTAATCCCATAATCATCAGGAAGATCCACAACATATGCATTCGAACTGATTTTCTTTAAGATTTTGAACGGTTCTGCACTACAAGTTTACAAATTCTTAAACGTATCTGAAGAAAATCGTTCAAGCCTAATTCTTATCATGACGTAATCTTTTTCACTTAACTCTTTATAGCGTCTATGTAAATCAGCAAGGAATTTATATTTTAAGTTATTAAAGTGACTACAATTGCTGATTTCTTGATGCAATGAATGTGATGTGATGCAATTGATTGTGCAGACTCAAAGACTCTATACTGATAAGACATGAAAAACAGGTCTATGGGTTGCCTAGGTTTGTAACCATGCACCACTTCGAATGGACTCATACCTATGGACTTGTTAACCGAACTATTACATGCAAACTCAATTGTCGGTAACATTAAATTCCAGATCCTAGCATATGCATTCGGTCTGAGCCTATGATGTGGAAGGTTGGGCAGAGATGCTCCGGAAACTAGATCAATTGCACGTTGGATATCACGCATTGGAGAAAGTGCATCCGAAAGATCATCAGGGACTACATTATGAAACTCCTTTAGAAGAAAAACTACTATAGGGGAATGTTCAAGATTGGACGCCACATGGGTATCTTTAGCTACAAGTGCCAATTCAGGTGACTGTCTCTCAATATCTGTCACTACCTCTTCGATAGTAGTGATGTGAAGTGGCTTGGTTGTACTTAGATAAATAGTCTTCCTTTGGGAATCATTTTGGACAAAGTCTAATTCTGTAGGTTCGTCTTCAAAGCCTTCTATATTTAGTTCATAGATTTCTTCGACATATTCAACCTCTTGGTTCCTAACTTCTGGTTTAGTAATTAGGTAGGTTCTAATGGAACATTGGGATGCTATGTGGTCGAATTGTTGACACCTTGAGCATTGGGTTTGGTGCCCAAGAAAATGGGGAAGGATTACATGTGGGGTTGGCGGTGTAGAGGTCCTAGAATTTTGCATGAGCTCACGGATCTCAAGTGTGAATTCCTTGTATCCAGCCCGCATGGCAACGATCTGTTCTATGATAGATCTCAAAATGTCGGAATTCATAGTAGCTACAGGGGTTTTAGGTTGATTGAGATAGTACTCCATATCACTACAGGTTGGCATGCAATGATGACACTGGGTGATGATGTGAAATGCAGTGTCACTAATGAAACCCTAATAACTATAATGTAGGACCAAATTTGATGCAGGACAACCTACTAATGCAATCTATTATGATTTCAGAAATCAGCAAGTCTTCACAATAATAACTTAAAATTTAAATGTTGCTGATTTTTACTTCGGTTATTTAGAATTAAGGATTAAGATTATTCAATTTAAGAAGTTAGATTGTAATCAAGTAGTACAGTTGTTCTGATCCTAAAGTAATCTGATCGAATAATATCGAGAAACGTCATGTTACTAAGGTGTGCTAATTTAATATCTAGATTTTAAAAGGCGAATAGAATGGGTTTGAAAGTAGGGGTTCTATGTTCTAAATTTTGACAACAAAAGTAAGTTTCAAGAATATGGTTATCATGCAAGAGAACTAGAACATAATTAAATGAACAAGCCCAAGAAAAGTGGAAACCTCATTACCCGTCGTGAAGTAGATGACCAGAATGTGTGCTCGTGGGCTGGGGCGACGATCGGTGTGCGGTTGCAGCTTATGGACACTTTCAATGGGCTTCAACTTGGATCTGATCATAGCAACTTGGCGGGGAGACAATCAGCCGCACGGAACTTGACTGGCCTATGGGCCTGCGGCTATGGGCCTGTAAAACAATGGATCGATGTACCTTTAGAGAAGGGCTGGGGAAATTGGGCCTGAAGGCCTTGGTGGACAGCAGCTCACAGGGGGCTGATGGGACTCGGGTGAGGCCCTGCTGGCTCGATAAGGGAGGTGGGAAAAGGGTGGTTCGATTTGGGGTTGTTGACCGATGCCAGTTGCTGTGGGGAGGGGGAGGGAGAAGCTCGGGCGGCGTGAGGCGCGAGCGGTGGTGAGAGGCGGTGCGGTGCAGCGGCAGCGTGGTGCGGCGGCGGTGCGGCGCAAAGGCGGTGGAGCGGCGCTGCGGTCAGCCGCGGAGAAGGAGGCGCACAGGGCTCGGCAACGGTGGGGAAGGCTGGCCGGCGCGGCGACGTTGCCCGTCGGGGAGGGCGATGACGGTTCGGTCACCGGAGGTCGAGCGGTGACGGCTCGAGGTGCTCGGAAGAGGCGGCGGAGCCGGAGGGGGCGCTCGGAGGAGGCGGCGCTCGGCGACGGGGCGGCGACGGTTGGACTCAGGCGGCGGGGAGGCACCGTGGACGAAACGGCGGCACCTCGGCTGCTCGGCGAAGACGGCGTCGGCGGGCAGATGATCGGGGAAGAAGAACAGGTAAGGGTTTTGTTTTTGTTTTTGTTTTTTTTTAACACGTGGGGTCACGTGCGTTTTTTTTAAAAAACCTTCGATCCTGTCGGATTCGGGTTGTCGGGCGTGACCCGCTCCGATAACCCGTTAGTCCTCACGTGCAAGGCACGTGATTTTTTTTTTTTGAACCGGGCTAATGGGTTGTGGGTTAACGGGCTCGGTACTTACCCGTTAGGGCTTTCTTCAACCTCCCGACGGTTCGGGAGGACGCCGATCTTCGCGGCGGCGAGATCACGGCCACGGCTTTGTGGCCTGCAGTGAAGGTCGGCGGCGGTCCCCTCTGTGGACTTGACGCCGACGGTTGGTAGCGGACGCAATACACTCGGGGCGGCGGCGCTATCGTGGGGCCTGATACCAGCGGCGTGGGCGACCGACGGGGGTTCGATGTTGTTGGCGGCACCTGGTGGTGGCAGTGGTGGCCTCGGGCGCGGTGACGGGTGGAAGGGGAAGAGCAGCCGCAAGGTTTCCCCTTTCTTCTTTTTTTTTAAGTGAAAACTGAGAGGGGAAGAAAGGATTTCTTTTTTTTTTTTTTGATGAGCATCGAGAGAGAGAGGAAAGGGGTGGTGGGCCGTGGGAAGCCGATAGAGAAGCAGTGTCGGGGAGGCGGAGGCGGTGGGGTGAGGCTGCGCAGCGGGGTGGCGGTGGATTCAAGTGGCAGCAAGGGAGAAAGACGCTGTTTAGGGACCAGGGTTTTGGCACAGAGGCAAAACTCGAGGCTCTGATACCAAGTTGATGCAGCACCAGTGCGGGGAAAGAGGAGAAGAAGGAAGAACAAGAGAAGAAGAAGGAAGAAGAGGTTGTAGAGACGCAGGAAGAATAGAGGAGGAGAGGAGAAAAAGAGAAGAAAGAACATAGGGGGAAGAAAATTCCAAATCACTTCATTAAAATTCTAATCATGAAAATAGTCCCCTATATATAGGGTCAAATTAACACAAAAATAACTCCTAATAAGCCCACAAATAACACAAATAAGCCCTAAAATGCAAACAAGCCTAGAAATAAAAATAAAATAAATATGCAAATAAATGGGTCTGACTCAATCCGGGGGCTCAGGATCATCTGGATGAAGGGCTCTCATGTCCCCATCATCTTCTTTTGGAAGGGTGCATCGGTTATGATTCCATAGTTTAGCTTTGACCATGGATAGGCTGACTCAACCGACAAAACTCTTAATCAATGTTCCTTGCAGCAAAAAATTTTAGAGCCATCCACTCATTTGAGAGATTTGGATTGCTTTTTTCTTGGTACATGGCTCTTTTCTAATAATTCATCAAGATCAAGCTCAGACCCAAGGCACCTCATATCTGTTCTCCTACTTGAGTGGATGTTATATCATTTAAAGCTATTTTGGTCATTTTTTAATTTTTTATGGCGTGACATTAAGTTCCATTTAAATTAATGGTATGGCTAATAACCTCTTAAGTTATGGGTTAAAGTATTGAATAAAAATAAATCTTATGAGGATAGATATAGATTTTTTAAACTATTGAATATAAGTATAATTTAATTCTAATCTTAGAAACTTTTTGTAATTTATTCATTATGCAGCAGAAATTTTGATTTTTTTATATACGATAAATGAATTCATTAAGTGTTAATTTGATGGGTGCAAGTGCAAGTTTTACTGAATAAACGTAAATCTTGACCTCCGTAATTTACTCATAATAATAGTGCCGCATTGCCCGTGCGTGCGGTGCACGTGGCTTAATCAACAGGGGACTGTAATTACAGTTTCAGCCCTCCGCCGTTATGTTATAATAGAAGTTCACACGTGCCCGGACGGAATAAATAACGACAGTTAGAATGTGTTATTTATTGTTATAACAGTCCGTTATCCTCAAACTCTAAAAGTTATATCTCTGTGCAAATGGACCAATAAATCAAGTGAAAATACTGAAAATTTACATGATATTATGTTATCTGAAAATCCTAAAAATTATACTTTTATGCCAATAACCCAATTGAAAGCTTTCATATTCTTAAAACAACTCCTTGTAAATTTTATAATCTTAATATGCCTTTAAACATCCTCCAAGACTCACTTCATGTGTTGTTTTGGGACTCCAATTCCTCAAAATGTAGGAATGATATATTATATATTATAGCTAGCGACTCTAAGTCCTCACCCATGACCGCTTATGTTGAACTACAATCCATCAATCCCATAAGCCAAGAAAACTAGGAAATTTTTGAACAAAATTATCAGAATTCATCAAAAATCAAAGAAATTTATACATGAAATAATTTCACATTTTAACAGTAATGTACACAGATTCCTGTACTATGCATAGGTCAAGAACCTTTAGATCACATATCAATTCTGATCATCACTATCGGTTATTAAAGCAAGCTGCTTTTTTTTAAAGTGTAAAATGAGCACAATTTTTGTTACTGGAAAATGGTCCCGGGGGCGGCCGTCGGCTGAGGAGGAGGAGCTCCGGCGAACACTGGCGGGCAGTGTCCTCCGTGGGGAGGGCCTGCAAAAAGCCGGTGGCCAGGGTTTCCGGCGCCGGCCCTCCGATGCTTAAGTCAGAAGGGGGGCTTAATTTCGGAGAAGGAGAGAGGAGGAAGATATATTCTGCTGGGCTTTTTCTGAGTCCAACCTCCACTGAGAAGGAGGGGTTCCTTTTTATAGGGGGGTTGGATTACCTGCGATGTGATGGGGCGAGGTTGCCGTACGACTTAGCACGTCGCTTGAGTTGGTGCGCAACCAGGTGAATTAATGCCTTGATGTCGGAGGCGAGGCTGGGATCAGAGAGTTGTCACGGCTGACCGAACGCTGCCGAGCTGATTTGCCGTGGAGGACTGAAGATCCGTAGATACTAGGAGCCACGCGCATTAATTGTCGAGTGAGCCGGAGACATACATTAATTGTTGAGTGAGCCGGAGATATACATTAATTGTTGAGGGAGTCGGGGGTTTGCAGAGATCATGCGCATTAAATGCTGGAGGCGGTGGCAGGGTATGGCCCCTGACCGGACTTCAGAAGGGTGCAACCGCGGTAGGTGGGCGGCGAGGTCGGACTTCCGAGGTCAAGAGCCCTGAAGTTAGATGCTTGGTGGGGCGCCAGGTCGGGCGTATTAACTGTGGCGTAAGCCACCTAAGGCGTGATCCTGCGTCGGTCCGTAGGGGAAAATACCTGTTACGGGGGAACTAAGCCGCCATGCCCCACGTGACCGGCACGCGCGCCCAGGAAGACTACGGCGGTCCTTTGATCCAGCAATCCGACCCCGAGTCGGACATCCTCGGCTCCGCAGCCCGACCCCGAGTCGGCTGCCCTTCGATCCAGCAATCCGACCCCGAGTCGGACATCCTCGGCTCCGCAGCCCGACCCCGAGTCGGCTGCCCTTTGATCCAGCAATCCGACCCCGAGTCGGACATCCTCGGCTCCGCAGCCCGACCCCGAGTCGGCTACCCTTTGATCCAGCAATCCGACCCCGAGTCGGATATCCTCGGCACCGCAGCCCGACCCCGAGTCGGCCGCCCCTTGATCCAGCACTCCGACTCCGAGTCGGAGATCTCTTGATAACGACAGGCTATTCCCCAGAGGCACGCCGCGGCCTCCTGCTCCACTACTCCCTGCAACGGCTGTATCCGATGCTGCTCCACGATCTCCTGTATCAGCCGTACAAAGCGGAACTCCACTACGCCCTGTCATGGCCGTACCCAGCGCTGCTCCACGACGCCCTGTAACGGCCATGTCAGTGGCCACTCCATCGTGCCCCACGATGGCAAACCCCCCTGAGAGACCCCCCAGCCAGGTATATATGCGGCTGGGGGGAGAAGGGGGAGGGGTAAGCAATATCTCCCAGAGCATTCTCTTACTTGCGATTATCATCTCTCCTCCTCCTCCAATCTCCTCTGACTTGATCGTCGGAGGGCCCCCACTACCCCAGTGGTGGTGCGAGGCTTGTTTGCAGGTCTCCCGGTGGAAGGTGGAGCGCAACCAACACCAACCAAGACAACTCAGACGGAACCCCGTTCACATCGTCGTGTCAATCGTTCTCGGTTTGGACCACCAGCAACAGTTGGCGCTAGAGGAAGGGCACCGAATCTCAGAACGATCGTAATGGCACGGCGAGGTGGTCGTGGAGCTTCCAATGCTTCCGGTCGCGGGGCCTCTCGCGCCTCCGGCCGGGAGGCAGCCGCATCTCCAACACACTCTCAGCAACATTCCACCGCCCCACCTCCCATTCAGATGGTCGAAGCCGCTCAGTTCGACCAGTTAGCCCAGCAGGTTCGCACCCTCGCAGAGGCAGTGCAGAATCTGCAGGGCGTGATGTCTCGAGCGCCGCAGCGGGCCCAGGAGCCGCCGCTCCCTGAGCGCTCACCTGTCCTCATCAACCCGCGCTCCTTCCTCTCCCATGGGGAGGAGCGCCGGCGCGAGGAAGATTCTCGAGCACGGTCCGTTTTGCCGGGACCTTCTCATCGGAGCTGCGCGGGGTACGAGAGGCGGACCCGGGCGCGTTCCCAGACCCCCCAGTCCTCGAGGAGCCCGCACTCCAGTCGGTCCCCCTCGCGCCGCTCCTTGTCTCCCACCCACCGGTCGCGCTCCCTGGACCGGCGGGTGGACGATCTCCACAGACAACTCCAGGTCCTAAAGGGCCACTCCAAAGATCCCTTCGCCGACTTGGAGATCTCCTCCCAGCCGGCGCTTGCCTCGAGGATCTTGCGGACCCCAAATCCGCCGGGATTCAAAATGCCGGCGATCGAGCCCTATGACAGGGCGGCGGACCTGCGGGATCACGTGGAGAGTTTCAGGACTCTTATGCTCCTCCATGGAGCATCGGATCCTCTCCTCTGCAAGGCCTTCCCGGCGACCCTCCGAGGCCCGGCAAGGGCGTGGTTCGCCGGCCTGGAAGCTAACTCCATCCAGTCCTTCGACCAGTTCACTCGCCTCTTCATCAGCCATTTCGCCGTCAGTAGCCGGCGACGACTGGTCTCCGACTCCCTCTTTGATGTCCGGCAAAACGAGGGAGAAAGCCTGCGGGATTACCTTACCCGCTTCAACAAGGCTACGCTGGAGGTCCGGAACCTGAGCCAGGAGGTGGCTCTTTCAGCCCTGAAGCGTGGCTTCCGGAAGGGCAGACTCACCTTCTCCCTGGACAAGCGCCTGCCGCGGAGCTTCCCGGAGCTGTTGTCTCGGGCGAACCAGTATGCGGACGCCGAGGAGGCGGCCGCCCATCGAAGCAAGGAGGCCGCCGAGACCCCTCTAAAGCTCGGAAAGAAAAGGCGAAAAGAGGCACGCCAGAGGAGGAGCCCGACGCCTCAACGTCGGCGCAGAAGCCCGTCACCGGCGAGGAACCACGGCGCCCCACGCCCTCGTTCTCCGCCCCGACGCTTCAACCGGTACACCCCACTCCTGACTCCTCGGGCCCAGATCCTTATGGAGATCAAAGGGCGGGAGGACCTCCCGGTCCCGAGATAGATGAAGAAGATCCCTGGGAGGAGGCCCTCTCGGGCGTACTGTGAGTACCACCGAGACCACGGCCACGACACCGAAGACTGCTTCCAGCTTCGGGACGAGATCGAGGCTCTTATTCGCCGAGGGCGTCTCGGTCGATATGTTAACGACCGACGTCCCCCCGCAGACCCGCGTCCGGCCGACCCGGCCCCTCAGGAGCCTCGAGAGCAGAATCGACCCGTCGCGGGCGTGATCCACACCATCACTGGGAGCAGAATCGCCAACCGTTCTTCAAGGTGCTGAAACGCCCAAAAGACTTCCTCTGGACGGCCGAATGTCAAGCAGCATTCGACCAGCTCAAGGAATATTTGGCGTCTCCTCCCCTGCTGTCCAAGCCGCAAGAAGGGGAGATGCTCTATCTTTATCTGGCGGTCTCCTCAACCGCTGTCAGTGCGGTACTGGTTCGGGAAGAGGCAAAACTTCAGAAGCCTGTGTACTACATCAGCCGAGTCCTGCGGGATGCCGAGACGCGGTATACGAAGGCTGAAAAGATCGCCTTCGCGCTGCTGACCGCGACTAGGAGGCTTCGCCCCTATTTCCAGGCTCATTCTGTCACCCTCTTGACCGATCAACCACTGCGGCAGATCCTCAGCAATCCTGAGAATGCGGGACGGCTGGTGAAGTGGGCAGTAGAACTTGGTGAGTTCGACATCCGCTACCAGCCCCGACCTGCCATCAAGGCCCAGGTGCTCGCGGACTTCCTCGCTGAGTGCACGGTGTAGGAGGCGGAACCTAGGCCGCCGGAAACACCCAGCCTCGACCTCCCGATCTGGACGCTTCACATCGACGGGTCGTCGAACCCCGAAGGTGGAGGGGCCGGGCTGGTCCTTACCAGTCCCGAGGGAGTGATAGCCGAGTATGCCTTGAGGTTCGGATTTCCAGTGACCAACAACGAAGCGGAGTACGAGGCCCTAGTCACGAGACTCAAACTCACCAAGGAGCTCGGCATCCGGCGCCTGAAGGTCTTCACCGACTCCCAGCTGGTGGTCGGGCAGGTCCGTGGGGAGTTTGAGGCTCGGAGCCCGACCATGCAGAATTACGTCCGGAAGGTGCAAGCACTCATTCCCGACCTCGGCAGTGTCAACATTCAGCAGGTCCCAAGAAGTGAAAATGCCAGGGCCGACAGGTTGTCCCGCTTGGTGGGCGCAGACGCGCACAACTTGTCGAGGGCGATCTACCTGGAGACCCTGGATGCCCCGAGCATCGGCGAGGCCGGAGCGGTGATGGCGATTGATCCGGAGCCATCTTGGATGGACCCGCTCGTCGCCTACCTCGCCGAAGGGATCCTCCCGGAGGACGAAGATCAAGCTCGGCGACTTGTCATGAAGTCCGCCCACTACGTACTCTATGAAGGGAGGCTGTATCGGACCTCGTTTACCGCCCCCCTCTTAAGGTGCCTCCGCCCCTCAGAAGCGGCCTACGCCTTCAGCGAAGTCCACGAAGGCATCTGCGGATCGCACTTGGGGGCTAGGTCCTTGGCGCATAAGATCATGAGGCAAGGCTACTATTGGCCGACCTTGTTGGAGGACTCAAAGGATCACGTACGGAAATGCGATGCCTGCCAGCGCCACGCCAACGTCCAGAGAGTCCCCTCTGTCCCCTTGGCACCAATCACCGCACCCTGGCCCTTCGCACAGTGGGGAATGGATATCCTCGGACCATTCTCCGTCACTTCGGCCCAGCGGAAATTTTTGATTGTCGCCATCGACTACTTCACCAAGTGGGTGGAGGCAGAGCCACTGGCCACTATCACGGAGGCACAAGTTCGGAAGTTCGTGAAGAAGAACATCATTGTCCGATTTGGGGTACCTCGGGTCCTCATCTCGGATAATGGTCGACAGTTCGACAACAAGCATTTCCGTGACTTCTGCGAGGAGTTCGGGATCGAGCATCGGTTCACATCCGTGTCGCATCCCCAAACCAACGGCGAGGCCGAGGTCACAAATCGGACAATCCTCCAAGGTATCAAAGCGCGAATCGGTCGGACGGGGCAAGCTTGGGTCGAAGAACTCGAGAATGTCCTTTGGGCGTATCGGACCACGCATCGGACCCCTACCGGGGAGACGCCTTTCAGCCTAACCTATGGCACGGAAGCCGTTATTCCCGTGGAGCTCGGACTCCCCTCACCTCGGGTGGCCGCGCACCGACCCGAGGCCAATTCGGAGCAACTCCGAGGGAACCTGGATCTCTTGGAAGAAGCGAGGGAAACGGTGCAGGTTCGGATGGCGATGTATCAGCGGAGGGTGGCCCGATATTACAACTCCAAGGTCCGACCGAAGCTTTTCAGAATTGGAGATCTGGTGCTAAGGCGAGCCAAAGCATCTCAACCTGCGGAAGGCGGGAAGCTAGCGCCAAATTGGGAAGGCCCGTATAGGGTTCGCTGAGTAAACCGACCTGGCTCCTACCAGTTGGAAGCCCTAGATGGTCGAGAAATCCCAAGGAGTTGGAACTCCGCTAACCTGCGGATGTATTACCAATAGAACGACAAACCAGGAAGACAGTTCGAAAAATGTACAACACTTTTCATTTCAATAATTTCTGGTTACAATGGCGTGCTCGTGTGATTACAAGGAATTCCCAGAGGGGAATTAGGGAGTAAAGAAAGTAAAGAAGAGGTGGAGACTCCGAGGAACTGAAGATCTGGGATCCCGAAACCTCCATCCGAAGCAGCTGCAATTCCGCCGGAAGTGGGTGCTTCCAACCGGAGGCGCCATCGACGTCTCACGAAAAAGACGAAGAGCCGGCGCGGATGAAGAAGAAGTGGACGAAGGAGAAGTCCACACTGCTTCTAACCAGAGGCGCCGTCCACGCCTCACGAAAAAGACGAGGAGCCGCCGCAGAAGAAGCTCCCGCTGCCCCCAGGGGAACGCCACCTCCAAGGGATATTCCGGTCCTCCCCAGTGTTAGGGGAAAGAAGGAATACAAGGGAGAAGAGCATATGGAGGCGCGGTCCCGGATCAAGCGTCTGGCGCAGAGCTCAGTCGGGAGGCTGAACTTCAAGGAGGGGAGATGTGATCCCGGATGAAACGCCTAGAGCGGAGTTCCGCCGGAGAGAACCTCCTTGTTGATCCCAGATGAAACGGCTAGTTGGCTGAAGTCGCGAGGGGCGCGCCTCCCGTTCCTCCAGTAGGGGCCTCTCTGCCATGCGCCGGAAAGGAGGTCCACGATCCATGGCAACCTGAACAGCTCCGGCTTGGCAGGCTCCATCGCACCTGCACCTATATTTATAGCCGAACTGCGGCCCCCCGATCGTTCCGATGCGGGTGGCTCCAATAAATACGGGCGCATTGAATCCGGAGCCGATCCGGCTCTCGAGGCGTATCTTCCCGCGATTTCCTAAGCGTCATTCTCCTTAATTGCATTCTTTGTGCAGGACACTCCGGGTGGCAGGTACCCCTAGGTCCACGTATCTCCGCTCGCGCCCAGGCCGCATCCGCCTCGAAGAACGCGCGTATCGCGGCCGCTTAACTGACACTCCTCGCAAGCAGCAACTGGTAACCCGATTTTCCAGGTAACGCATTAATTAGCGTTTAATGCCCTTCTGGTGTTCCCCAGGCGACGCTCGGAGAAGAGGAGAAACGCGATCGCAGCTGGCCACGGGGAAACCCCGTCGGACGGCAAGCGACAGGCGCGCGACCAGCGAGCGGAATTTCTCGAGGCTCGGCCCTCGGATGCCAGGCTAACCCGATGATCATCCCGGGAGCAGACTAGCCTGAAGCCCCGACCGGTCACCTCGGCTTGCGCCAGCCTTGGTCGACCAACGAGCGGAATTTCCCGAGGCTCGGCCCTCGGATGCCAGGCTAACCCGATGATCATCCCGGGAGCAGACTAGCCTGAAGCCCCGACCGGTCACCTCGGCTTGCGCCAGCCTTGGTCGACCAACGAGCGGAATTTTCCGAGGCTCGGCCCTCGGATGCCAGGCTAACCCGATGATCATCCCGGGAGCAGACTAGCCTGAAGCCCCGACCGGTCGCCTCGGCTTGCGCCAGCCTTGGCCGACCAACGAGCGGAATTTCCTGAGGCTTGACAACCCTCAGATGCCAGGCTAACCCGATGATCATCCCGGGAGCAGACTAGCCTGAAGCCCCGACCGGTCGCCTCGGCTTGCGCCAGCCTTGGCCGACCAACGAGCGGAATTTTCCGAGGCTCGGCCCTCGGATGCCAGGCTAACCCGATGATCATCCCGGGAGCAGACTAGCCTGAAGCCCCGACCGGTCACCTCGGCTTGCGCCAGCCTTGGTCGACCAACGAGCGGAATTTCCCGAGGCTCGGCCCTCGGATGCCAGACTAACCCGATGATCATCCCGGGAGCAGACTAGCCTGAAGCTCCGACCGGTCGCCTCGGCTTGCGCCAGCCTTGGCCGACCAACGAGCGAAATTTCCTGAGGCTTGACAACCCTCAGATGCCAGGCTAACCCGATGATCATCCCGGGAGCAGACTAGCCTGAAGCCCCGACCGGTCGCCTCGGCTTGCGCCAGCCTTGGCCGACCAACGAGCGGAATTTTCCGAGGCTCGGCCCTCGGATGCCAGGCTAACCCGATGATCATCCCGGGAGCAGACTAGCCTGAAGCCCCGACCGGTCGCCTCGGCTTGCGCCAGCCTTGGCCGACCAACGAGCGGAAAAGTCTCCTGAGGCATAGCCCTCGGATGCCTGGCTTAGCGCCGGAAGAATTTCCTGAGGCCTAACCCTCGGATGCCTGGCCTAGCGCCGGAAGAATTTTCTGAGGCCTAACCCTCGGATGCCTGGCCTAGCGCCGGAAGAATTTTCTGAGGCCTAACCCTCGGATGCCTGGCTTAGCGCCGGAAGAATTTCCTGAGGCCTAATCCTCGGATGCCTGGCTTAGCGCCGCAAGAATTTCCTGAGGCCTAACCCTCGGATGCCCGGCTTAGCGCCGGAAGAATTTCCTGAGGCCTAACCCTCGGATGCCTGGCTTAGCGCCGGAAGAATTTCCTGAGGCCTAACCCTCGGATGCCTGGCCTAGCGCCGGAAGAACTTCAAGAGTTAGGAGTTGGCGAGACGCTACCAAGAGTTAAAAAGAAAAAGGACAAAAGCGAGATGAAGAAACATTCAACCTGCATTAACTTTCATTGTTTCAGGGCCGAAACCCATACAACTTGGCAAAACGCCGACATACAAAGAAAAGGACAACGAAAAGTACAGAAGGTCAGCTTGGAGGAACCCCCGGGTCGGGAACGTCGGGCTCGTCCGCAGGGGGTAGGGAGGCGGTTGGAGAATCAGCAGGTAATGGCGCCGGAGAGGAGTCGAGAAGGGAGATCCCACTCAGGTCAACTTCGGGGTACATAGCCGACACCCTTGCCAAGCCTTCCTCGAAGCCTAAGATGAAGGACTCGGACCCCGCGTCCGACGCGTCGCGGACGAACTCGTCAGACTGACGATAGGCCCGTACCGCCTCCGACATGTCACGGGCGAACTCGGCGGACTGACGATAAGCCTGCACCGCCTGACGCCCGATCTCCGCACTCTTCTCGGCCTGCGCCGCCTCTGCTCGCTCCATAATCTGAGCCTTAGCCTCCAAGACCTTCGCCACAATCCGGTCTTCAGCCTCGGAGGAGACCCTCAGCAGATTAGCCTGAGCCTCCTTATGCTTCGCCTCGGCAGCAGTGCGAGCGGCCTCAGCTTCCTCCAGGCGCGAACGGAGCTCTTGGTCGTTCGCGCGGGACTTCTCCAAGGCCGACTCCAATCCGCCCAGTTTGGCTTCAAGAGACCGGGTCCGGTTGCGGGCGTTGTCGGCAGACCGCTGGGCCTTCTCCCACCTCTCTCGATAGTCTGCGACCTTCCGGGACTGCTTTTCAGCTCGTTCCTCCGCCTTCTTAACCCTGCTTTCGAGGCCCGAGGCGACTTTGAGTTGCTCCCGAGCTTCCAACAGTTGCTTCTCGAGGGCAGCGAAGCCGAGTGCCCGCTCTTCGGCCTCCCGGAGCCTCGCCTCGAGGTCCCCGGTCGTCCTGCCTGCCACAGCCGGGCCTCCCTCTTCCACTGCTTTCAGTCGGTCCTCGGCCTTCGCCAGAAGCCCTGCCTGTTCCTTGTAGCACTCCTCCAGACGGATCATGTACTGGGCGAGCTAAGAGATAGGAAAAATGAGGACGTCAGGCGGAGAACAACAGAGCCAATAAATGGTGAAAAGCGGCCGGAAGAACACTCACCGACATGAGACAGACGCAGCTGGCAGCCCCGACGTCAGAGACCCCCAACTCCCGGACCCGCCGACGGTCCTTCTCCAGCAGCACTGTTTCGATGAGATTTCGGGCGCCATCAGTAGTGAAGGCCGACCCCGATTTCTCCCCGGAGCCAGATGGTGGTTCTGCAGCCTTACCCTTATCCATCGCCTGGGGAAGAGTCCTGCTGATTGTGCTCGGGGCGGGGGTCACCCCAGGAATTGATAGGGTCCCGCTCGGCCGGGGCCTCGGCGCGTCCCTCCTCGAGTCATCAGGAGCCGACTGAGTCGAAGGCCGGGCCGGGGACCGATCACGTCCGACCCGTCCGTCTCGAGCAGGCTCGGATGATACCTCCGGAATAGCGGCAATCTCACCACCGGAGGGCTGATACAGCGTCAGCTGCCGGTCCGTGCCCACGGCGTCTCCCTGATCGGTGGGCCCGGACTCGTCGGTCGGCGTCGGAGGCACCTCCTTGCGGGACTTCTTCGCCGGTGGGGCCCCGCTCGGAAGAGCTCGTTTCCTCCTTCGGACCGCTTCCAGTAGGGACGACCTACCAACAGCCGGTCCCTTGTCCGACCGCATGACGTCGTCAATCTCTGCAACAAGAACGAGATGGTCGGAGGCGGAGAAACCAAAGGAAAGAACGAGACGAAAGAAGGGAAAAAAGTCAAAAAAGAAACGGTGGCGGGCTCACGGTCGGTGGGGACCGAGCTCAGACCGACATTCACCAAGGTATCCTCGGAAATAAGGCGGGCCACCGGGGGGAGCTGGCCCTCGGCAACCAACCCCTTCAAGGCGGCCAAGCCATCGGATTCCTCCCTCGACAGTCTCGATAGGCCGATCGGAGACTTCATTGGCGTCTCCCAGGTCGCCCTGATTTCCCAAGAGGGATCTACATCGATGAAGAAGAAACGCTCCTTCCAGCCATGAATGGAGGAAGGAGCCTCTTTGACGAGGCCGCACCCTCGCCGCGCCGCGAAGCACCACCACCCTTTGTCCTGGGGGTGACCGCTCAGGCTGTAGAACTCCCAAAAAACATTCAGGGTGGCGGGAATCTCGTGCATGCGGCAGAGAACCTGGAAGACCGTCAGGGCCCGCCACGAGTTCGGCACCAGTTGCGTCGGCGCCACTCTTAAACCCCGGAGCACCTGCACGACCAAGTCCGAAGGGGGAAAGCGGAACCCGGCCTGGAGAATGCCCTCATTGATGGCGATCTTCCCTGGAGGAGGATGGGACATCCTCTCCTCAGGCCCCGGGAGCGTGACGTTGCAGGCCTCGGGAAGGTGGTACCGAGCCACGAGTTTGTCTAAGTCTTCGGCGACCAGCTCCGACTTAATGTGGTCTGCTCTCACTTCGCCCATTCCTAATGGCCAATAAACCTACGGTCAGGACGGGGACAAGAAGGGGGGCAAGACCGGAACGACTGGAGTACACTAGTATAAAAGGAGAAAGCATGGAGAGCCCTAAGTAGAAGAATGGGGAAACTCACCGGAAAAGAAGGAAGAACGGCTCCGAGAGCGTCAAAGGAGAAGCAAGCGAACAGTCCGACGGCAACAACAGCAGCACAAAGGAGAAACTCGAAAATGTCTGTAAAGAGGAAGACGGACGGGGGAGGGCCCCCGGTTAAATAGGTGGAAAGGCGGGTGACGCCTCGATGACGCCAGAGGACGCCTGGCGGCCAAAGGGTCGCTCGCGCCCCAAAGGCGAATCGACACCATTAAGGAAGGATGTCCGCCGAAATCCTCAGACTGCCAGGTCAGCAACAACCGCCATACGCCATAAAGAAGGCGGGGAGCTCGAAGCGCGCGCGCCTCTCCGAGGAATGGCGGCAATCTCGAAACATCACTCCCTTCACCTGTTCCCCTTCTGGTTCCAGGCTCGGAAGTGGGGGGCTACTGTTACGGGGGAACTAAGCCGCCATGCCCCACGTGACCGGCACGCGCGCCCAGGAAGACTACGGCGGTCCTTTGATCCAGCAATCCGACCCCGAGTCGGACATCCTCGGCTCCGCAGCCCGACCCCGAGTCGGCTGCCCTTCGATCCAGCAATCCGACCCCGAGTCGGACATCCTCGGCTCCGCAGCCCGACCCCGAGTCGGCTGCCCTTTGATCCAGCAATCCAACCCCGAGTCGGACATCCTCGGCTCTGCAGCCCGACCCCGAGTCGGCTACCCTTTGATCCAGCAATCCGACCCCGAGTCGGATATCCTCGGCACCGCAGCCCGACCCCGAGTCGGCCGCCCCTTGATCCAGCACTCCGACCCCGAGTCGGAGATCTCTTGATAACGACAGGCTATTCCCCAGAGGCACGCCGCGGCCTCCTGCTCCACTACTCCCTGCAACGGCTGTATCCGATGCTGCTCCACGATCTCCTGTATCAGCCGTACAAAGCGGAACTCCACTACGCCCTGTCATGGCCGTACCCAGCGCTGCTCCACGACGCCCTGTAACGGCCATGTCAGTGGCCACTCCATCGTGCCCCACGATGGCAAACCCCCCTGAGAGACCCCCCAGCCAGGTATATATGCGGCTGGGGGGAGAAGGGGGAGGGGTAAGCAATATCTCCCAGAGCATTCTCTTACTTGCGATTATCATCTCTCCTCCTCCTCCAATCTCCTCTGACTTGATCGTCGGAGGGCCCCCACTACCCCAGTGGTGGTGCGAGGCTTGTTTGCAGGTCTCCCGGTGGAAGGTGGAGCGCAACCAACACCAACCAAGACAACTCAGACGGAACCCCGTTCACACCGTCGTGTCAATCGTTCTCGGTTTGGACCACCAGCAACAGTTGGCGCTAGAGGAAGGGCACCGAATCTCAGAACGATCGTAATGGCACGGCGAGGTGGTCGTGGAGCTTCCAATGCTTCCGGTCGCGGGGCCTCTCGCGCCTCCGGCCGGGAGGCAACCGCATCTCCAACACACTCTCAGCAACATTCCACCGCCCCACCTCCCATTCAGATGGTCGAAGCCGCTCAGTTCGACCAGTTAGCCCAGCAGGTTCGCACCCTCGCGGAGGCAGTGCAGAATCTGCAGGGCGTGATGTCTCGAGCGCCGCAGCGGGCCCAGGAGCCGCCGCTCCCTGAGCGCTCACCTGTCCTCATCAACCCGCGCTCCTTCCTCTCCCATGGGGAGGAGCGCCGGCGCGAGGAAGATTCTCGAGCACGGTCCGTTTTGCCGGGACCTTCTCATCGGAGCTGCGCGGGGTACGAGAGGCGGACCCGGGCGCTTTTCCAGACCCCCCAGTCCTCGAGGAGCCCGCACTCCAGTCGGTCCCCCTCGCGCCGCTCCTTGTCTCCCACCCACCGGTCGCGCTCCCTGGACCGGCGGGTGGACGATCTCCACAGACAACTCCAGGTCCTAAAGGGCCACTCCAAAGATCCCTTCGCCGACTTGGAGATCTCCTCCCAGCCGGCGCTTGCCTCGAGGATCTTGCGGACCCCAAATCCGCCGGGATTCAAAATGCCGGCGATCGAGCCCTATGACGGGGCGGCGGACCCGCGGGATCACGTGGAGAGTTTCAGGACTCTTATGCTCCTCCATGGAGCATCGGATCCTCTCCTCTGCAAGGCCTTCCCGGCGACCCTCCGAGGCCCGGCAAGGGCGTGGTTCGCCGGCCTGGAAGCTAACTCCATCCAGTCCTTCGACCAGTTCACTCGCCTCTTCATCAGCCATTTCGCCGTCAGTAGCCGGCGACGACTGGTCTCCGACTCCCTCTTTGATGTCCGGCAAAACGAGGGAGAAAGCCTGCGGGATTACCTTACCCGCTTCAACAAGGCTACGCTGGAGGTCCGGAACCTGAGCCAGGAGGTGGCTCTTTCAGCCCTGAAGCGTGGCTTCCGGAAGGGCAGACTCACCTTCTCCCTGGACAAGCGCCTGCCGCGGAGCTTCCCGGAGCTGTTGTCTCGGGCGAACCAGTATGCGGACGCCGAGGAGGCGGCCGCCCATCGAAGCAAGGAGGCCGCCGAGACCCCTCTAAAGCTCGGAAAGAAAAGGCGAAAAGAGGCACGCCAGAGGAGGAGCCCGACGCCTCAACGTCGGCGCAGAAGCCCGTCACCGGCGAGGAACCACGGCGCCCCACGCCCTCGTTCTCCGCCCCGACGCTTCAACCGGTACACCCCACTCCTGACTCCCCGGGCCCAGATCCTTATGGAGATCAAAGGGCGGGAGGACCTCCCGGTCCCGAGACAGATGAAGAAGATCCCTGGAAGGAGGCCCTCTCGGGCGTACTGTGAGTACCACCGAGACCACGGCCACGACACCGAAGACTGCTTCCAGCTTCGGGACGAGATCGAGGCTCTTATTCGCCGAGGGCGTCTCGGTCGATATGTTAACGACCGACGTCCCCCCGCAGACCCGCGTCCGGCCGACCCGGCCCCTCAGGAGCCTCGGGAGCAGAATCGACCCGTCGCGGGCGTGATCCACACCATCACTGGGGGCTGCTCTCGGCCCGTGAGGAACGCAGGGGGCTCGGCGGAAGCATCAGGGGTGGCCGACGCGAAGAGGCAGAGGGTCGAAAATGTAATCACTTTTTGTGATGAAGATGTAAAGGGGGTTCAGACCCCCCATGATGACGCCATGGTGATCTCCCTCACTATGGCGAACTATGATGTAAGGCGTGTTCTTGTGGATAGTGGAAGCTCAGCTGACATTTTGTTTTACGAGGCCTTCCAAAAGATGAGCTTGTCCCGACAATTGTTGCACAAAACATCCACCCCCCTCATAGGATTCACTGGAGATGCTATCTCGGCCGAAGGTGTCGTTGAGCTGCCTGTGACTGCGGGCGTTGCACCCGCAGAAGCCATGGTGCGGCTCGGGTTCTTGGTCGTCCGTGTTCCCTCGGCCTACAACGCTATCCTCGGACGACCCGGACTGAACGCCCTCCGCGCGGTAGTCTCTACATACCATTTGCTCATGCGGTTCCCCACGGCGGCCGGGATTGGAGAGGTCCGAGGTGACCAACCGACCGCACGGCAGTGTTTCCTAGCAACTCTCAAAGGGAAGAAGCCCGCGGAGGCCCTAAGCGTCGAGTCCCTTGACGCCAGAGACGAGGTGGCTTTGCGGCACGGGGAGCCGGCCGAAGGTGTGATCGAAGTTCCCCTCGAAGAAGGTCGCCCGGACCGGACGATCCGGGTCGGTGCCAATCTCGACTCGGAAGCTCGGGCCCGGTTAGTGGAATTCCTCCGAGCCAATGCCGATGTATTTGCCTGGTCGGCGGCCGATGTACCTGGGATCGACCCGGAGGTCATTTCTCACGCCCTCAACGTCGACCCGACCCACCGACCCGTAAAGCAGAAGAAGAGACACTGTGCCCCGGATCGGATCCGGGTGGTCGACCAGGAGGTAGACAAACTCTTGGAGGCAGGCTTCATAAGGGAAGTGAGCTACCCCGAGTGGCTGGCAAACGTCGTACTTGTCCGGAAGGCGAGCGGGAAGTGGAGGATGTGCGTCGACTATACCGACCTGAACAAGGCGTGTCCCAAGGATAGCTTTCCGCTTCCACGAATAGACCAACTGGTCGACGCGACTTCCGGATATCAGCTGCTGTCTTTCATGGACGCCTTCTCCGGCTACAACCAAATAATGATGACTCCACAGGACGAGGAGAAAACTGCTTTTATAACAGACCGGGGGCTGTACTGCTGCAAGGTAATGCCCTTCGGTCTGAAGAATGCTGGCGCCACTTACCAGCGCCTCGTCAATAAAATCTTCAAGGAGCAGATCGGCCGGAACATGGAGGTGTACGTGGACGATATGCTGGTGAAGAGCCGCCATGCAGACCAGCACATTGTGGATCTGGAGGAGACTTTCGCCACCTTGCGGAAGTTTCGCATGAAGCTGAACCCAGCGAAGTGCGCCTTTGGTGCTTCGGCCGGGAGGTTCCTCGGTTTCATTGTCAACCAGCGGGGGATCGAAGCCAACCCGGACAAAATCAAGGCCATCCAAGATATGTCCCCTCCGACCAAAGTGAAGGAGGTTCAGGAGCTCGCTGGAAGGGTTGCCGCGCTCGGACGATTTGTGGCGAAATCGGCCGAACGCTGCCAACCGTTCTTCAAGGTGCTGAAACGCCCAAAAGACTTCCTCTGGACGGCCGAATGTCAAGCAGCATTCGACCAGCTCAAGGAATATTTGGCGTCTCCTCCCCTGCTGTCCAAGCCGCAAGAAGGGGAGATGCTCTATCTTTATCTGGCGGTCTCCTCAACCGCTGTCAGTGCGGTACTGGTTCGGGAAGAGGCAAAACTTCAGAAGCCTGTGTACTACATCAGCCGAGTCCTGCGGGATGCCGAGAAGGTGCAGAAAGCTCGTGCTGGGGTCTCTAAGCCCAAACAGACTATGAAGCGGAAATCTGATCAGAGTAAGGCAGAATGCTTCTTCTGCAAGAAGCAGGGTCACTGGAAGCGGAACTGTCCGGCTTTTTGAGTAGCTTGAAAGGAGAGGAAAAGGAAACGGGAAGAAAGAGGAAAAGGAAACGGGAAAAAAAAAAAAAAAAGGAAGAAAGAATTTTTGAAATTCTTTTCTTCCAGGGGCTTATTTGCAAAAAGGTTTTTTGCACTATACAGACATCATCCTACCTTCCTGCATTTCTTGGCGTGCGTGTGAAGTAGAGGGTCCGTACATCCGGGCCTTGCATAGCACCAGATCCATCAGACCAGATCCGGCACCAGATCCAGTTCCAGATCCAGTTTTCGATCCAGTACCAGATCTAGCATCTGATCCAGTATCTGATCCAGCACTTGGCCCTGTACCAGATTCTGTTCCTGAGTACCTTGACCATCTTCCGCTGCGGGATCGAGGTATGGTAAACATAATATAGTTATGTTATTTATTTATACCTGTTATAAATAAATAGATAAAATTTTAAAACTGATTTTCTGACCTGGCATCCGATTTTATCGGATTTTGCGGGATATTTTCCCTTCAACTGGTATCAGAGCCAGGTTGGCCGATGGAATTGGCCTATAATATCTAGAATTATGCATGATTTAATTTTTAAATTTAGATTAGATCTAGATTTATTGATAAAATATCAATCTTGTGCTGAATTATAAGGTTGTCCTGCTATAAGGTTAACCCCTTATAGTGAAAAGGTTGTCCTAGCACAAAATTGAGATTAATTTGTATCATAAAATAAATAGTTTATTTTTGTGAAATTATGCATAATTGATGTTTATGAAATTTCAGTTTTAAATTTATTATGACCACAAAGTTTAAATATAAATTGTTTATATTTGGAATAAATTGACACCTTGAATCCATGATCATAATACATTTAATAAAGAATTAAATGTTGAATTTAAAATTTAAAATTTGAATTTCAAATAAAGATTTAAAATTCAAAATTTGAAATTCGAATTAAAATTTAAATTTGAACATGGATTTTGGGGCATGGGTTAGCACAATCAGATTAGTTGATTAGGTTAGACCTAATGTTAGAATTGAATTGGAATCAATAGTTGTATTAGACTAAATTCATTTTTCTAATTTGATCAAACTCAATAGTTTTGTTGATCATGTCCAAACACTTCAATTGGATCTGATTGTGGCTCAGTGGTCGAGCCTGAGTTCTTAATGACTATCTAAATCAACTTGACATACCATTTGGTGTCTAAGGCAAGTTGGATCTACGGTTATTAATTGGGGCTACCTCTTTCCTGGCCAACTCTGTTGGTGTCTAGGAAAGACAGTTAATGGCGGAACCCTCCCGTGATCTCTCTTACCTGGCCAAAGTGGTCGTTCAAGCTTTGATTTAGATATCTTGAGACTTGGTACTCACCCATGTCAATAAGGAAATCAGTATGACTGATTTAGATGTCCATATACCAATGAAATTCTATGTCCTCTATATGACTCAGTGCAGTCAGTGGGAGGATATAGAATTATCAGTCTCTCTAAAATCCTCTAAATTATTAGGTCCTTAAAATGATATAGTTATATAGATAACTAGGTCATAGCCTCCCATTAAAATGGATGATAATTGGTCCAGTATTCCAGTTGGACATGCAGGACGCTTCCGTCTGGTGTTCATCTGAATATTGGAATTATCCTTCATTATATGATAGCTCTTTGAGCTATCTGATTGTGATTAGGTTGGCCGAGCTTTCCTCGGGCCTGATCATACATTAGGTAGTGTCATCGAGTTAGTTCATTAATGGTTGGACCTAACCAGGATCTTCAGTGGAGGCCTCCGCCTACTGATTACCACCTGGGGCAAAATTGATTACTAGAAATTGTTTAGAGAAATAATTGGTAATGTACCTACCCTTAGATGCACATGGGTTGGCCGAGCCTTCCTTGGGCCCGTATGCGGTCTATGCGGATTCTAGTACCCACTAGGGAATTAAAGTAATTCCTCGAATTAAAGGTAGAGGCTATTAATTCGATTAAAATAGTGGGAGAAAACTTTAGACTAAAGTCCAAGTCTTTAGGATTAAATAAATCATATACTGATTAGTTGGGTTTTTCCTTTATTTTTCAGATATGGCTAAC
The DNA here is from genome assembly GCF_051530095.1 of Phoenix dactylifera. Taxonomy (NCBI): domain Eukaryota; kingdom Viridiplantae; phylum Streptophyta; class Magnoliopsida; order Arecales; family Arecaceae; genus Phoenix; species Phoenix dactylifera. The sequence continues at coordinate 22,663,500 of NC_143191.1, forward strand.
TCATTGTCCCTCCGAACACTATTAGACAATGATAAGCTTAATGGACCTAACTTCGATAGCTGGTATCGAAAGATGAAAATAGTATTGGAGCATGAGCGGATCCTGTATGTGATATCGGATCCTGCACCTGAGGAACCTGCAGCCAATGCACCACGTGCAATCAGAGACGCTTATCAGAAGTGGCTCAACGATCGCACTACAGTGCGTTGCATCATGAGGGCCTCGATGAATGACGAGTTTAGTCGTAAATTCGAGGAAGCGCAGCCAGTGGAAATCCTTCAAATGTTGAAGGAGTCTTTCGGTACACCTGATGATGTTGAACGACATAAGACCTCCTGCGCTATATTCAATGCCCGCATGAGGGAAGGAGCATCGGTCACCGATCATGTATTGTACATGGTCGAACAAATCGATCGCCTAAGTAAACTTGGCTTTCCTTTGCACGAGCAATTGGGCAAGGATGCCATTTTAAATTCACTTCCCAAGTCCTACCTGACTTTCCTTAGTCATTATAGAATGACTAAACCTGAAGTATCCTATCATGGTTTGCTAGGTTTACTGCAGACCTATGAGAAGGATCACCAACTCAAAAAGGAGTCGGTGAATGTGGTAGGTGGGACTTCTGCAGGACTTTCTTCCTTTAAGAAAGGAAAGAAGAAGAAGGTGCAGAAAGCTCGTGCTGGGGTCTCTAAGCCCAAACAGACTATGAAGCGGAAATCTGATCAGAGTAAGGCAGAATGCTTCTTCTGCAAGAAGCAGGGTCACTGGAAGCGGAACTGTCCGGCTTATTTAGCGTCCCTTGATCCAAACAGGCCAAAGAAGAAAATGCAGCAAACAGTTGCTGCACAAGGTAATTATATGATAACACCTTGTAATTTTTCTGTTTATGATTCTACTACCTGGGTATTGGATACCGGAAGTCCAATTAATATTTGCAATTCTTTGCAGGGACTTCAAGTAAGTAGAAGATTCAAGAACGGCGATCGATTCCTAAATATTGGTGATGGAAGATCTGTTCCAGTCCTAGCTTTAGGAGTCATTGAGTTATTTTTTGAGTCTGGAGTAGTTATGTTAGATGATTGTCACTTTTGTCCAGCATTCTTGATGAATGTCATCTCTGTAGGCTTTTTGGCCAAGAATGGTTATACCTTTTATATAAATGAAAGATTTTGTGATATCATTTTGAATGATACTAAAATTTTCAGTGGACAAATGAAATATGGCATTTATACTCTATCATTGCCTGTGAATGTAATGTACACATCTAATAAACACCCTAAATTAGATAAAGTCAATGAAACCTATTTATGGCATTGCCGGCTTGGTCATATAAACAAAAACAGGATAAACAGGTTAGCCCAACAAGGCATTTTAGAAATCAATGATTGTGAATCATTGCCAACTTGTGAATCCTGTCTTCTGGGTAAAATGACCAAGTTACCTTTTTCTGGAAAGGGTGAACGAGCCAGTGATGTTCTTGGCCTCATACATACTGATGTATGTGGACCTATGAACGTAAGTGCCAAAGGTGATTATGCCTACTTCATAACCTTCACAGATGACCTATCCAGGTATGGGTATGTCTATCTGATGAAGCATAAGTCGGAATCATTTGAAATGTTCAAACGATTTCGTAATGAAGTAGAAAAACAGACTGGAAAGAGTATTAAGATCCTTCGGTCAGACCGAGGAGGAGAATACCTTTCCGGTGATTTCTTGACTTATCTAGAGGAGAATGGGATTCTCTCACAATGGACCCCTCCAGGAACACCTCAGCATAATGGTGTATCCGAAAGGAGGAATCGAACTCTGTTAGACATGGTTCGATCCATGATGGGGTTTACTAGTCTGCCTCTATCTTTTTGGGGTTATGCTTTAGAGTCTGCGTGTATAATACTAAATAAGGTTCCAAGTAAGTCTGTTGAGAAGACTCCATATGAGATATGGACTGGGCGTAAGCCGACACTTTCATACCTTAGGGTTTGGGGATGTCCGGCTTATGTTAAACGTTCTCAAACTGACAAACTTGGTCCTAGGTCCGATAAGTGTTATTTTGTAGGGTACCCCAAGCAAACTAGGGGTTATTACTTTTACCTTCCTAATGAACAAAAGGTGTTCGTAGGACTTAAGGCAACATTTTTGGAAAAGGAATTCCTTGGTGAAGGAATTGTTGCCTCTAAGGTTGAACTTAGTGAAGTTCAGCAGGTGGAAGATTTAACACAATCTACTGAACCCACAGAATCGGTTTTGATTAGATCAAACCCGGAGCCCAGTGTAGAAGGACCATTAAGGCGATCCGGTAGAGTGCCGCGTCAAGTGGATAGATACTACGGTTTCTTGGTCCATGACGCGGATCCTATTGAGCTCGATGAGAACAATGAGAATCCGATCACCTATATGGATGCTATGCAGAGGTCTGACTCTGAGTTGTGGCTTAATGCCATGAAATCCGAAATGGAGTCCATGGAAATCAATAGTGTATGGACACTAGTTGATCCACCCAAAGGGATAAAACCCATAGGGTGCAAATGGATCTTCAAAAGAAAGAGAGGCGCAGACGGAAAGGTGGAGACCTATAAAGCCCGTCTGGTTGCCAAGGGGTATCGTCAACGTTATGGTATCGATTATGACGAGACTTTTTCCCCTGTGGCAATGCTAAAATCTATTCGGATCATGCTAGCTATAGCAGCATATATGGATTATGAAATCTGGCAAATGGATGTGAAAACAGCTTTTCTAAATGGAGAGCTAGAAGAAGAGGTGTATATGATACAACCTGAGGGTTTCATATCCACAGACGAGTCCAAAGTATGTAAGCTACAAAAGTCCATTTATGGACTTAAGCAAGCTTCTCGAAGTTGGAACATACGTTTCGATAAAACTATCAAAACATATGGCTTCGTTAAGAACGAAGAAGAACCTTGTGTTTACAAGTGGGCTAATGGTTCAGTGATCACATTCCTTGTCTTATATGTGGATGACATTCTCTTAATTGGGAATGACATTCCAGCATTACAAAATGTGAAACTCTGGCTATCATCACAGTTCTCCATGAAGGATCTGGGAGAAGCATCCTACATCCTAGGGATGAAAATCTATAGAGATAGATCTAAGAGGTTGCTTGGATTATCCCAATCCACGTACATCGACACTATGTTGAAGCGGTTCAACATGGAGAATTTCAAGAAGGGCTATCTTCCGATAGGCCAAGGAATTTCTCTCTCTAAGAAAGATTGTCCGACAACTTCCGAAGAGAGAGAGCGTATGAGTAGAATCCCATATGCTTCTGCAATAGGTTCTATCATGTACGCCATGACATGTACAAGACCGGATGTTGCTTACTCACTAGCAGTAGCGAGTAGGTATCAGTCTGATCCGGGTGAGAACCATTGGAAGGTGGTGAAAACCATCCTTAAGTATTTAAGAAATACTAAGGACCAATGGTTAATCTATGGAGAATCTGACTTAAAACTTGTGGGGTTTACAGACTCTAGTTTTCAGTCAGACCATGATGATAGTAAGAGTATGTCAGGATTTGTGTTTACCCTGAATGGAGGAGCAGTCTGCTGGAAAAGTTCCAAGCAGCATTCAGTAGCCGATTCCGTATGCGAAGCAGAGTATGTTGCTGCATCAGATGCGGCAAAGGAAGCTGTTTGGATCAAGAAGTTTGTAAATCAACTTGGTGTTGCTCCCTCAATCAATGGTCCAGTTTTTTTGTATTGTGACAATACTGGAGCCATTGCACAAGCAAAGGAGCCAAAGTCTCACCATAGAACCAAGCACATTCTGCGTCGCTACCACCTTGTACGAGAGATTGTGGAACGAGGTGACGTCAATCTTCAAAAGATCGATGGAAAGGAGAACCTAGCTGACCCATTCACTAAAGCCCTTTCTGTAAAGGAGTTCGATTATCACAAATCGAAGATGGGTATTAGATACTGTACAAATTGGCTTTAGTTCAAGTGGGAGTTGTTGGGAATTGTGTCCCAAAGCCAATTTTTTAATTGTAAGAAATTGAATTATGTATATGTTTTATTAAAATGAATAAAAATTTATTCTGGCAATTTTCTATTCATCACAAGTGTTGCATCTTCAAATTGAACTCCTGTGTATTGTGATGAAGTCCTTAGGACTAATTTAGTGGATAAAAGAGGTTTTATCATTTAGTCCTTAAACCAGTTCGCGATCAAATGACGAGCTGTCAATTGGACGATAGCTATGTCAAGTATAGGTCGTTGTGTGCCATTTAGTTGGTTGTCCTCTTAAACCAAGGAGTGTGGAGACACTGTATGGCATACAGGTGAGATGTAGGAGTACATCGTCACTGAATAGTGACTCACCTGCGTAGCACTCCACTGTCGGGAGTTAGCTCGTAAAACGTATGGGCATAAGTACCCCTTAGACCTGAGACTGTCACGGTGACTTGCAAGCAACTCACTGTACTTAGGCACTGGATGACCTGAATTTCTAATTCAGGGATCGGAAGGATGCTGGGTGCAGTCAAGTACTCGCGAAGTCTGTGTATGAGTCAAGATGGGATTGACCGCTTCAGATTTTAGGAGTTAATGTCTCACTGTATTTCAATTCAGTAAAACCTTGGCCAGGGTAAACCAAGTGATGGTCACTTGATTTGATTAATTGAAATATACTATGGATGACCGGACCCAGAGTTCGACAGTCCACTCTGAGGTCATCTTGAGCATCGAAGGTCATAGGGATGAATTATGCAACAACCATACGTCTAGGTTCTTGAATGTTGCTTTGCATATTCGACCTATCCGGACGTCGGGTATCATTGCTAGATGGTCACCTCGATTAGTGTATGGAGTAGTCCAAGTACTACCGGCTTAGTGTTCGAACCTATCGGAGTCACGCACATAAGTCAAGTTAAGTAGGAAGGACTTGATCCAATTTAATTGAGAATTAAATTGTGGATCATTTGAGATTTGATTTTGTCTATGTTCAGCTAGCACTGAACATGAGGTACATACTGAATTTCATGGATGTGTATTTAATTATGTCTGTATTCTGGCTTAATCAAGTTTCAATTAATGTAATTGAAATTGATTTGGACTCATTTGTTGAGTTTGTTTTTGAATTGGATTCAAATGAATGTAATTGGGCTTCATGATGATTTTATTAGAATTTATTCCATATTTATTCTAGTCCAAGTGTGACTTGGATTGATCCGAAAATTGAACTAATTGGAGTTCACATGAATCAGATTCATGTGGAATTTTTCCGGATCCAAAATCTTTCAAATTGGTCTTCAATTTGGTTTAGAACCAATGATGGACCCAAGCCCATTTGATTCAGCCCATTTGAATTAACCCATTTAAGTCAAGTCTGAAAATTTACGTTTTTGCCCCTCAAATTTAATGACACGGGTTGTTCTGGTTTCTTCCTCGGTCCATGGACCGATTTCTCTGCATATCATCTCCCGTGGACCGCTTTTTCCTTCTTCTTCCGAACTCATCATAGGGCGCTTGATCTTCCCTCTTTCGGCTACCATTTGAAGATCCGAAGAGACGTGTCTCTTCGGTTTTGAAACCTCTTTAACATAGGACTGATTTAATTGAAATCAAACGGTTCAAAAATTCAATAAAATCATGAAACGTTTGGCGTTCACTCTTCCCTTTTGCCGTTTTCTCTTCCCTGGTTCAGCCTTTTCTTTGCCTATAAATAGGCTGGGGTTCTCTTCATTCTTTGCTAGAGATTTGATCTGGGGAGAGGGGAGATTCGTGATCTTTTGAGTAGCTTGAAAGGAGAGGAAAAGGAAACGGGAAGAAAGAGGAAAAGGAAACGGGAAAAAAAAAAAAAAGAAAGAAAGAATTTTTGAAATTCTTTTCTTCCAGGGGCTTATTTGCAAAAAGGTTTTTTGCACTATACAGACATCATCCTACCTTCCTGCATTTCTTGGCGTGCGTGTGAAGTAGAGGGTCCGTACATCCGGGCCTTGCATAGCACCAGATCCATCAGACCAGATCCGGCACCAGATCCAGTTCCAGATCCAGTTTTCGATCCAGTACCAGATCTAGCATCTGATCCAGTATCTGATCCAGCACTTGGCCCTGTACCAGATTCTGTTCCTGAGTACCTTGACCATCTTCCGCTGCGGGATCGAGGTATGGTAAACATAATATAGTTATGTTATTTATTTATACCTGTTATAAATAAATAGATAAAATTTTAAAACTGATTTTCTGACCTGGCATCCGATTTTATCGGATTTTGCGGGATATTTTCCCTTCAACAGGACGACCATCCAGCTGCGGCGCTCGGAGCCCGAGCCGAGCAGAGGCCCCGAGGTCCCGAATGCCGCTCACCTCGAGGCCCCAAGTTCGGGCGAGCCGAGCTCTTCGAGGGGCCCAAGGGGAGAATCGGCCGAGCCAGGGTCCCCACTCCTTGAGGGGAGCTCGGCCTTCCATGACGCCAATGTTGCGCGCGCGGTGTTTCGGCGCGCTATGCTTCCAGCGGACCGGGCCGAGTTCCGGAACTTATCGCTGGAAGAAATCGTCGACAGCACTTACTGCAACACAATTCGGATAAGCCATTCTCTTAATTTTTCTTCGGCTACTAGTGTATATATATATATATTATTTATGATTGCTCTCCTTTTTTTTTTGCAGCATGTTTACGAGGTCGACACCCTGATATTCATTGCCCAAGGATGTCAGGAAGAGACTCGGCGACTCAGCCGGCAATTGGAGCCGGTCAAGAAAAGGGTCGCCGAGCTGGAGGCCGTGCTAGCGGAGGCCGAAGCGCGGAGGAAGGCGACGGAGGCCGGGCGACTGGCCATTGTCGAGGAGCTCGAGGAGGAGAGGGTTGCTCACTCCCAGGCCAAGTCGGCCCTACGCGCTTCGGAGGCGCGTCTGATGGAGGCCCGATCTGAAGTTGCGGGCCTGAAATACGAAGGCGGGGTCTTGCGCTTGAAGATCGAGCAACTTGAGGCCCGGGAGAGGAGGGCGCTCGAGCGAGCCGAGCATGCCGTGGATTTCTTCAAGGATTCGGAAGAATTCCGCGATATGCTGGAGGAGGAGACCGTGGATGGGTTTCTCTGCGGCTTCGAAAATTTTCGGAGGCAGATGGCTCGGTTCTGCCCCCAGCTCGATCTCTCAACGATCCGTCCGAGGATAGGGTTGGGCGCCGAATCCGATGACGACGTCCCCGCTGCCCTCGCGTCCGAGGAGGAGTTTGCCGAGGCCGAGGTGGATGCAGCCGAGCACGCGGCGATGGAGGCTCCTCCTGGGGAAGTCGCCGAAGACGCTTCCGAGGCGCCCGCCGAGGTCCCTGCGGCCGACCCCGAGCCCGCGTCCGCTGAAGGCTCCCAGGTCATCACCATAGATGACCCCGAGAGTGACGCTGGCGCGACTGCCGCCCCTTAGGACTTGAATTCTTTTTCTCTTTTTCATTCGTTTTCTTCAGTTGTAACCGAGGTCGGTGCTTCATCTTACTGTTCTACCGATCCTCAATTTTGTATCCTAGCCTTTGGGTTGCTTATCAATAGAAACATGTTTTTTAGCTATGTGTTTTGCTTTTCTTTCCTCTGACTTGTTCAAGTATTCGAGCCCGGCTGAGCTCAATGTCTTAAGTTTGGACTGTGCTCGCTACACTATCAGGCTTAGGCTCGATAAAAATGACTTTTTGGGGTCGGGCTCAGGTCTTAGGACATTTCACCAAGTTTTTGAGCCCGGTTAGAATTGTAGATTTGACTTCTATGTGTTCGAGTTCCGATCACGCCGATTAGGGGGACTCCGAGCTCGGACTCTAGGAAGATTCACCAAGTCTTGGAGCTCGGACTTGAAGCTCGCAGGGGTCGCCGGGTTTGGCTTCTGGATTTCTAAGGCACCAGGCTCGGGCCTCGGTCCCCCAAGAGGGGTATTGTTAGACCTGCATGGGCCACTACTGGGGTATTTGGCTAAGCTTTTAAGCTCGGCTTTTTCGAGCATAGGTTCGTAAAAATGTTAGGGTTGGTTCCTAAAGGGGATCGTGAGCCAATAGTCGAACTGTCGTCGGGGCTTTCACGGTTGTTGGCCTCGGGCTCAGCCGAGGTTCTAGTGAGCGGAGTCGGATCCTATAGAGAGTGCCTTGGCCCTCTTGAGCTCGATCAGCGCGCCCGTGGTCGAGGTCGTTTCCACAGGTTAACGTCGATGTCTCGGTACAGGGGGGCTGAGTCGAGCCCTTATGCAGAAAGGGTTGTACGAATTAACATGGGGATTACCAGCAGAGGAAGCGTGCATGAGGTCGTGGGACCTCGGTCTTAGATCGAGTCAGAGGGGCATCCCGGCCTTGGCCGGGATGAGGTCCCGATCTCAATCGGGATTTCGCTGGCAATACATAGGTAGATGAATATAACAAAGCGGGTGTCAAGTGGGATGTACCTCTTGCACCTCCGAGATCGAGCGCTTCGTGCTGGAGTAGGTCGTTTTGATTCTTGGCCGGCCTTCAGAGTTGCCCTTTAGCTTGGGGTCTGTTTCGAGAATACCAATCGAATTGGAAGGTATTGCCGTTGTTGAAGATTTTCTCGAACGTTGTTCCGTTGTCGCTGTCGAGTGCCCCGGAGGATCGCCAAGGCACTGTCCCCGGTCTCCTTAGGTTAAGGGAGCTTGAACTCGCCGTCGGCCTGGTGGTACTTCCCGAGGTCGAGGGAGTTTGGAACTCTACGGTCGTCGCACGGGGCATCCCGACCTTGGTCGAGGTATCGAGCACGAGATCGAGGGAGCTTAGGCTCGCTATCGACTTGGCGTCGCTTCCCGAGGTCGAGGGAGTTTGGACCTCTACGGTCGACACTCGGGGCATCTCAACCTTGGTTGAGGAATCATATACAAGGTCGGGGGGGTCTGGGAACGCGCTGTCGACCCGCGACGCTTTCCGAGGTCGAGAAAGTTTGGGACTCTACGGTCGATCCACGGGGCATCCCGACCTTAGTCGAGGAATCGTGCGCCAGGTCGAGGGGTCTGGGAACGCACCGTCGACCTGCGACGCTTCCCGAGGTCGAGGGAGTTTGGGACTCTACGGTCGACACACGGGGCATCCCGAACTTAGTCGGGGTATCGTGCGCCAGGTCGAGGGGTCTGGGAACGCACTGTCGACCTGCGACGCTTTCCGAGGTCGAGGAAGTTTGGGACTCTACAGTCGACACACGGGGCATCCGGAACTTAGTCGGGGTCTCGATCATGAGGCCGAAGGAGCTTGGGCTCACCGCCGACTTAGTGGCGCTTCCCGAGGTCGAGGGAGTTTGAGACTCTACGGTCGACACACGGAGCATCCCGAACATAGTCGAGGTCTCGATCATGAGGCCGAGGGAGCTTGGGCTCACCGTCGACCTAGTGGCGCTTTCCGAGGTCGAGGGAGCTTGAGACTCTACGGTCGACACACGGGGCATCCCGAACTTAGTCGAGGAACCTGGGGATCACAAATGTCCCAATATTAGGAGAGACATAACATAATCATTACGGGGAGGTAAATCATTGTAAGGAGGAGACAGGATTCATGTTCCTGATCACCAGGGACCCCTTAAGGTTTTACTGATAATACATCCATAGATTTTCGGAATTCCAGCTTCGTGGAATAGGGGTTCCTTCGAGAGACTCCAACTTGTACGCTCCGGGTCGTTGTACTCGGGCGATTTGGTACGGTCCTTTCCAGTTTGGGGCGAGCTTTTCTCGCTCGGTGGGCTGAGAAGCTTCGGCTCTCCTGAGGACGAGGTCCCCCACCTTGAAGAGCTTGGGCTTGACTCTGGAGTTGTAGTACCGGGCCGTTTTCTGCTGGTACCTTGTCATACGGACTCGGGTGACCTCTCGTGTTTCTTCGATGAGGTCCAAGTTATTCCTGAGCCGAAAAGAGTTGGAGTCGGCGTCGTAATGCTCCACCCTCGAGGATGGGAGGCCGATTTCCAGCGGGATAACGGCCTCCGTCCCGTATGCCAGGTTGAAGGGGGTCTCGCCAGTGGGTAATCAAAACGTAGTCCGGTAAGCCCAGAGGACGTTGTACAGGTCCTCGACCCACTGTCCTTTGGACCGATCAAGCCTAGCCTTGAGCCCCTGCAAAATGGTACGATTTGTTACCTCAGTTTCTCCGTTTGTTTGGGGATGGGCGACCGAGGTGAAGCGGTGGTCAATGCCGAGTTCGAAGCAGAATTCTCTGAAGTGGACGTTGTCGAACTGACGACCGTTGTCAGATATAAGGATACGGAGGAGTCCGAATCTGCAGATTATGGACTTCCAAATAAAGTTCCGCATCTTTTGCTCGGTGATCCGGGCCACAGGTTCGGCTTCGACCCATTTGGTAAAGTAGTCGATGGAGACGACCAGAAATTTTCTTTGCCCGGTGGCTAGGGGGAAAGGTCCTAGGATATCAATCCCCCATTGGGCGAACAGCCAGGGGGCGATAATCGAGGTCAGCGGGGCTGAAGGTCGGCGCTGGATATTGGCATTCCGTTGACACCGATCACACCTCCGGACGAAGTCCGTTGCGTCTTTCTGAAGTGTGGGCCAAAAGTAACCTTGGCGCAGGATCTTATGCGCTAGTGCTCGGGCTCCCAGGTGGTTCTCACAAATTCCTTCATGGACCTCTCGCAGAGCATAGTCTGCCTCCGAGGGGCGGAGACATTTAAGGAGAGGAGAAGTAAATGACCGACGATAGAGCTTGTCTTCATATAGTACGTACCGGGGAGCTTGATGCCTGATCTGGCGAGCCTCCAGCTCGTCGTGAGGGAGGGTCCCATCCTGCAGATAGTTGATGAACACGTCGATCCAGCTCGGCTCGATGTTGATGCACATGGTCGGTTCAAGTTCCTCTGTGCTGGGTGTTCGGCGGTATTCGAGCACCGTTGCCTTGGAGAGCTCACTCATGCGGGAGGTTGCCAGCTTTGACAGTTGGTCAGCCCTGAGGTTCTCCGTTTTGGGGATATGCTGGATGCTGAAAGAGCCTAGGGCGGATGTAAGTTCCCACACCTTTTGAAGATATTTCTGCATTGATGGCTTCTTTGCTTCAAAATCTCCCTGGACCTGGCTCACTACTAGTTGGGAGTCACTGAAGGCTTTTAGGTCTTCTGCCTTCAGCTCCTTTGCCAACTTGAGCCCGGCAATGAGCGCCTCGTACTCTGCCTCGTTGTTTGAGACTGGAAACTCGAGGCGTAGGGCCTGCTCAGCCACCACCCCATCCGGGTTGGTGAGGATGAGTCCCGCCCCGCTACCCCCCGAGGTCGAGGAGCCGTCCGCATATAGGACCCATGGCGGCCTCGGGGTTTCCTCTGTTGGCGTGAGTGGCAGCTCGGGGTCGTCTGGCAAGGTGCACTCCACGATGAAATCGACGAGCGCTTGAGCTTTAATGGCTGGCCTGGGTCGGTATTCAAGGTCGAACTCCCCGAGCTCAACCGCCCATTTGGCAATCCTTCCGGCACGATCCGACCTTTGCAGTATTTGCTTCATAGGCTAGTCGGTCAGTATGGCTATGGTATGCGCTTGAAAATAGGGCCGGAGTCTCCGAGCTGAAATGATCAGAGCAAAAATTGTCTTCTCAAGCTTAGAATATCGGGTCTCAGCATCCCTGAGGACCCGACTGGTATATTAGACTGGCTTCTGGAGCTTGTCCTCTTCCCGGACCAGGATTGAGCTCACTGCGACCGGAAAGACGGCCAGATATAAATAAAGAACCTCGCCTTGCCGAGGCTTAGTGAGTAGCGGGGGGGAGGCCAGAAGGCACCTGAGCTCTTCAAAGGCCTGCTGGCATTCCTCCGACCACAGAAAGTTCTTTGGCTGCTTAAGGATCTTGAAGAATGGAAGGCAGCGCTCGGCCGACCTGGAGACAAACCTTTCCAAGGCTGCGACCAGCCCAGTGAGCCGCTGCACTTCCTTGACTGTCCTTGGAGGTGTCATCTCTTGCAGCGCTCGGATCTTCTCGGGGTTGGCTTCAACTCCACGCTGGGTTACTATGAAGCCCAGGAATTTGCCCGAGGTGACTCCGAACGCGCACTTCGCAGGGTTAAGCTTCATTTGGTATTTCCTGAGCTTGGAGAATGTTTGAGGTCAGCTACATGGTGTTCCGCCGCTCGACTTTTCACCAACATGTCATCCACGTAGACTTCCATATTTCGGCCGATTTGATCTTCAAAGATTTGGCTGACCAGCCTTTGGTATGTGGCTCCTGCATTCTTCAGCCCGAATGGCATTACTTTGTAACAATAAGTGCCCTTGTCGGTGATGAAGGCCGTCTTCTCCTCATCTTCTGGCGCTATTCGGATCTGATTGTATCCTGATAAGGCGTCCATGAAGGTCAGCTGATGTCCCGAGGTGGAATCGACGAGCTGGTCGATGCTGGGGAGGGAGAAACTATCCTTCGGGCAGGCCTTGTTCAAGTCGGTGTAGTCCACACACATGCGTCATTTCCCGTTGGCCTTCTTTACGAGGACCACATTGGCAAGCCAATCTGGGTAGGAGACCTCCCGGATGAAGTCGGCCTCAAGGAGCTTATCCACTTCCTCGGCTGCCGCTTGCTGCCGTTCCAGGGCAGAGCTCCGTTTCTTTTGTTTTACAGGCCTGCAGGTCGGCTTCACCTGGAGTCGGTGGACCATGACCTCAGGGTCGATTCTCGGTATGTCGGCGGGCGACCAGGCGAAGACGTCAATGTTGGCCCGGAGGAATTCGGTCAGGCGTTTCCTTTCGCAGGGGCTTAGGCCGGAGCCAATCTGCACAGTTAGCCCTGGGCAATTTACTTGTAAAGGAATTTGATTAAGAAGCTCATCGGGCTCTACTTGCTTCTTCCAGAGGTCGTCCCTCGCGTCCAAGGTTTCTATGGGCAGCGTGCGGCCCATTGCCTGAGTTGGCGCCTCGGCTGATAGCTCTTGCCGACTCGATGCTTCAGTTGGTTGCTTCGCTTTGCAGGTCGCCATGTAGCACTGTTTGGCTATCAGTTGGTTCCCGCGGACCTCGCCTACTCCTTGGTTGGTGGGGAATCACACGAGTAGGTGGCAGGTCGAGACCACGGCTCGGAGGGCATTTAGCCCTGGTCGTTCGAGGATAGCATTGTAGGCTGAGGGTAGGCGGACCACAAGGAAGTCCATCCTCACAGTACTTTCTCGGGGGGCGAGGCCGACCGTAACAAGAAAGCTGACCTTGCCCTCGACCGGGATCGAGTCTCCGGTGAATCCGACTAGCGGGGTATTCATTTTTCGAAGCCGACTTTCTGTTGACCCCATTTTTTGGTAGGCGTGGTAGTACAAAATATTAGTTGAGCTTCCATTGTCAACTAAGACACGTTTTACATCAAATTTGTTTACAATCACAGAGATGACCACAACATCATCGTGAGGGGTCTCAACCCCTTCCAAATCCTCGTCCGAGAACGAGATGGCTTCAGAAGTGCGCAGGCGCTTTGAGGGAATCCCTTCCTGGGCTGGCTCTCCCGCTGAGGTTCCTCCTTCCATTACATTGATGGTGCCGGCGATAGGCCTGTTGTCATTCGAATTTTCGGGCGGCCTGGCGTTCTCCACTGGCCTCCTTTCCTCACGTCGGTTCCTTACAAACCGATTGAGTACCCCACGGCGAATAAGCATCTCGATCTCATCTCGGAGCTGGAAACAGTCCTCCGTGTCGTGCCCGTGGTCTCGGTGGAAGCGGCAATACTTCCTGGGGTTGCGCGGGACTCCTGTATCCCGCATAGGAGGCGGAGGTTGGAAAAAGTTCCGACCTTCAATCTCCATTAAGATCTCAGTCCGGGGTGCGTTGAGGGGGGTGTAGTTTTCGTACCTCCCCAGATGCATCCGAGGTCGTAGCGGGGACCTTGGCCGAGGCGGAGACCTCGGCCGAAGCTGTCCCCGCGGCCGAGGCGGGCTCCTCAATCGGGGAGGGTTCTTCTCTCGGCGGGGGGACCGGCTTCTTTGACGGCCACGCTCCTCGCGGCGTTTCTTCTCCTTCTTTGAAGCTTGTTCGGTTGTACCCCGCCTGGAGGCAATAGCCTCTTCGGCCTTAGCGTACTTTCGAGCTCGGGCCAGCATTTCGGTGAAGTCGGCGGAAAAGTTCTTCTCGATAGAGAAGAGAAATCTGTAGGAGCGAGCCCCGGTCTTCAGTGCCGACATGGCTATTGACTGGTCAAGCTCGCGAACTTCCCACGTCGCGGCGGTAAAGCGGTCGAGATACTCCTTGAGAGATTCTCCCTCCTTCTGCTTGATATCTAGGAGGGAGTCCGATGTCCACCGCTGGCGCCGGCTGGCAGCAAAGTTGGTGGCGAACTGCCTGCCGAGCTGCTCGAAAGAGGATACCGTGCTCGGCTTTAGTCCGAAAAACCAAAGCCGAGCCGTCCCTCAGAGGGTCGCTGGGAAGGCCTTGCAGAGCACGGCCTCCGAGGACCCTTGCAGTGCCATGAGAGCTCGGTAGCTCTCCAAATGGTCGAGGGGGTCGGTGGTTCCGCTGTAGGGCTCCACTTGGGGCATCTTGAACCTCGGTGGGACCGGCTCGTCCTCGATCTGGCGAGAGAAGGGGGACTTGGTAGTGAACTCAAAATCCCCCTCGCGCCTTGCCTTCCCGCTGCGGAGCGCTTCAATCTGGCGCTCCAGATTCTCGACTTTCCTGTCGAGCTCCCCAACCCGGGGGATTGTCACCGTAGTTTGCTCCGGTTCACGGCGGTCCGGGGCTGACTCGGCTTCGGAGAGCTGCGGTCTTCTGTCTAGACTTCTCCCCGGCAGCTCTCTCTGGGGGGGACACTCGCTCTTCGTTGTTGGCCCTGGAAGAGCCATGAAGGTTCTGGCCTTGGAGAACCGTGCCGTTTGGAGGAAGCACCGGCGGGATCTGGGCCTGCGGGGGGAGCGTAGGTGGGGCTTCCTCACGCCGCAGGCCTTGGACGGCGGCGGCCAAGACCTGGACTTGCTGCACCAGGGCGTTGAACTGTTCCGGCTGAACTTGAGGAACCGGATCAGCCGGAGAGGGTGAGTTCTGGACAGAGTGTCCAGGACTCGGCGGGAGACGCCGGGAAGCGTTGGAGGCTCCCTTACTTCTCAACTTCATGACCGCGACTCGGGCCCTCCTTCTAGCGCCAACTGTTACTGGAAATTGGTCCCGAGGGCGGCCGTCGGCTGAGGAGGAGGAGCTCCGGCGAACACTGGCGGGCGGCGTCCTCCGTGGGGGGGCCTGCAAAAAGCCGGTGGCCGGGGTTTCCGGCGCCGGCCCTCCGATGCTTAAGTCAGAAGGGGGGCTTAATTTTGGAGAAGGAGAGAGGAGGAAGATATGTTCTGCTGGGCTTTTTCTGAGTCCAACCTCCACTGAGAAGGAGGGGTTCCTTTTTATAGGGGGGTCGGATTACCTGCGATGTGATGGGGCGAGGTTGCCGTACGACTTAGCACGTTGCTTGAGTTGGTGCGCAACCAGGTGAATTAATGCCTTGATGTCGGAGGCGAGGCCGGGATCAGAGAGTTGTCACGGCTGACCGAACGCTGCCGAGCTGATTTGCCGTGGAGGACTGAAGATCCGTAGATAATAGGAGCCACGCGCATTAATTGTCGAGTGAGCCGGAGATATACATTATTGTTGAGTGAGCCGGAGATATACATTAATTGTTGAGTGAGTCGGGGGTTTGCAGAGATCATGCGCATTAAATGCTGGAGGCAGTGGCAGGGTATGGCCCCTGACCGGACTTCAGAAGGGTGCAACCGCGGTAGGTGGGCGGCGAGGTCGGACTTCCGAGGTCAAGAGCCCTGAAGCTAGACGCTTGGTGGGGCGCCAGGTCGGGCGTATTAACTGTGGCGTAAGCCACCTAAGGCGTGATCCTGCGTCGGTCCGTAGGGGAAAGTACCCACAGTGGTCAGTTGGAGTCCGACTCCCGAGGTCGGATGCTCTTCGGGTCGGGCGTTCTGAAGTCGGGCATCAAGTTCGGCCGCCCGAGGTCGGCCGTCATCCGGTCCCATACCGGCAAGGTTCTCATGTACTTGGGGCAACTTGCATTCCCTCAACAATTTTAATAAGCTATTATAGCAAGTATTAGAACATGGACATGAAACCTTAAGAGTTTCCATGGTGAACTCATAACTCATTTTACTTTAAACTATGAATAGTTTACACCTTCCTCCCGAAGAAGTTTGCTTGGTCTCAAGTTTTACATCTAGACACAGATTCCAGGTGCCTCTGAAAGCTTTCTTGGATTTCCTTATTAAAAGAAATACAGGAAGGATGACTCAAAGTGCATGTAAGTAACTAGTTAAAAAAAATAATTGAACTCTACTCCTACTCAAATAGGAAATAAAATTGTTATATGAAAAATTTATAATATTATTTCTATTATTTGATGTCATAACACCTAGCAATACTTCTTATAATAATGCAACTATGTGGTTGAGAAGTAATTCAATTTTTTAGCATAAATAATGATCTATTACTGTTCATTTTTAGTTTCGAGAAATGACAGCTATATAATATATGATGGCATTAATAAATTACGCATTGGATATATCCAAGATATCATTGTTCAGCTCAAAGGTGCCACAAAGATTCCGTCTTAATAAATTGATTGATTTCTTTTAACCATAAGTTTCTTACTCTCTTTATATTTCTTAGTTTGTAAGATTTTTTCCCTTTTGATGAGCATCATTTACTTTAAACAATTGATGAAGATAATGCTCATTATATTTTGGATTTTCAAAACAGTATTTGCCTAATATAATAAGCATAGCCACCATAAATTGCTATTTTCTCACCACTAATATATAAAAAGAAAAGAAAAGCACCATTAACAGCCTTATTCTCCTTTAAATAATGTTATCAGCATCTTAAAATATCTTTTATATGGAGAGAGATGCATTGCATGTCCTATAAAGTTGGCAACAAAATAATAATTATTATTATTTTTGTACCTTTTCAAATAAAATATTTCGAAATTTCATTTATTTATAATAACATCTTTTGGATTCAATAGAAAGTGAAGAAAAATATATTATTTTTGGTCACTATTTTCGGCTGCAATTCCATTACAATAGTTGTTATAATAATTAATTATTATTTAGACACCTAAAGTCTAAAATGTTACTTTTGAAACAAATAACGGCCATAACCTTGTTATAATGGTCCATAATGATTAATTTTAACTTAAGATTGCCATTAAGACACAGAGATCTATGCCCAACCTATCCCTAGGTTCTGTTAGAGGATCAATAGAGCCATAGAACACTTCAGGTCAGCTTTTTGATTTAGGTAAAGTGTGCTCCGGCCAACAAATACATACTCAATATAGATGAATTAATCAAGTTTTAGATATGGTTCTATTATTGTACTCTTCGTATACCTTATAATATTTATTAATTTTACACTAGATACATGTATGTCATCTTTGAACTGCTTTTCAAACCTAAGAAGCATCAAATAGCATAGGGATTTTAATATATGCAGACCCAATCTAATATTTGATGGTTAGGACATGTGGTCAAAGTTTAACCCCAGACCCAACAAAATACTAACCTGATTGAGAGGTATCCAAGCCACAACCTATCGCATAGTGCTCTTAATACAATTATATATAATTTATAAAATACTCGTAGTCGTAGGCGGTGTGCTTCTTTATTTTTCTCCTCGAGCAAAAAAGTGAATTAAGTATATTTAGTGAAATAGCTTATGAGCATAAATGCAAAATTAGGAGAACCATATCCTAATTTTATGCGACATTTGGCTAGAGATTTCATCTTTAATGGGAACAATTTAGATTTGCTGCAATGACTGAAAGAGGAGGCTATGTCAAGAGCACAATGTCAATTATTAGTTTGACATTCATGCAACATGAAGCAAGGCAATTAAATTCTCTTACAATACAGAATACAAACACCCAATATGAGTGGCCACTTAACACATCTTGGGCGGCTCTGCATGAGATGATTTTTTTTTTTTAAGGAAAATGAAGAAGAGAGACACTTCCTCCATATTAATATTATTAACATGGTGGTGTGTAATGTTAGTTGTTTGCCTAAAATGATTGGTACAAGAGCAGGTATTCAGCTGGAGTGATGTTGGTGGGATAAGTGGTGCAACGCCATAAGACTTTCATGTTTGATCTTGTGGACTCCCTACATAGGATAATTACCATCATGGTTCACTCCCGTTCCACCAGGAAGAAATATGGTCTTGCCATCGATTGTTGCCCTTATCTAGGCGTGGCTTCTTCCATATCCCTTAGAATTTAGATCAAATCTAATTTTTAAACCAGATCCAATCTATAGGTCTTCAAATCAAATCGGGCAGTATCATAGATCAACCTCGCCTATTTGCAACTTTAATAACAATTTATGGGGGAAAAAACACCGGCTAAATCTGCTTCGAAGAGAACAAGGGTAATAGGGAAAGTCAGTAGTTTGGCACTTGTGTTCTATCTTATGTTGATTGTTGAGTACCTATCTTATGTTGATTGTTGAGTGCATATATTTTTCGCTACAAGTTTCCAAGTTCGATCAAAACTATTAGGATGGCAATGGCTCAAATGTGGTCATGCTGGGTTCAAATATATGATCTATCTATGATTGGGTTGACAAATGTAAACCTACATTATAACTCATCTATGATTGTAAACCTACATTATAACTCATCTATGATTGGGTTGAGAAATATATATACTTGCTAATCTAGTTTTCACTCGTTATTCTAATGTGTGTGTGTACACACACACATGGAGAGAGAGATCTATATATAACTTGTTACTAGAAATTAGACCCAGGGGTGACCACTGGCTGAGAAGGGGGAGCTCCGGTGCGGATGGTACGTCGGCGGGCTGCGTCCTCCGGGGGACCTGCAAAAAGCCGGTGGCCGGCGCCAGCCCTCCGATGCTTAAGTCAGGGGGCTCTATTTGGAGAAGAAGATGGACTGCATATGAGAGTATAAAAGTCAGGATCCGAATCCTCCCTGAAGGGGAAGAAGTTCCCCTTTTATAGGAGGGATACAGGATTACCTGTGATGTGACTGGACGGAGCAAATGAGTTACTGTCATGATTGGGCGTGATCGTGTGAATTAATGAATTATCGTGGGTGACTGGACGGAGTTGAGTGAGTCAACTAGTTGCCGTGGATGGCTTGAGATTTTGAGTAAGCCGGAGATCCGTGGAGAGCATGCGCATTTATTGTTGAGTAAGCCGGAGATCTGTGGAGGCCATGCGCATTTATTGTTGAGTAAGCCGGAGGTCTGCGGAGACCATGCGCATTAATTGTTGACAGTTGTTCAGGCGTGTTGCCCAGATAGACAACCCAAGAGGGGGGGGTGAATTGGGTTTTAAAATAATTTAGCTAATTAAAACGTTTGTGGATGACTAATTAACGCTTTAGCGTGCTGATTAATTCGTTACTATGTGCTGTGTATGAAATGAGAGAAATAGAATGAGACAACCAATCACAAACACAAAGTTTTATAGTGGTTCGGAGCTAACCCTTGCTCCTACGTCCACTCCCCAAGTCTTACTTGGGAATTCACTATAACCCCCTTTGGATTACAGCCGGTTGTTTTACAAGCTCACAACCAAACTTGTTGTTTTACGAGCTCACAACGAACTCGGTCGGTTTTTCCTGGCTCACCGACTAGAACCACCCCGATTGTTTTCCCGGGATCACAATCGAACCCTTACACGTTGGTTTTACACTCGGCTCACCAACAAACCTCTACACTCTTGATTCAATCCCCTGATTGAACCAAGCAAAGATAAAATGTAAATGAAAGGGACAAACAGAAAAACAAAGCTTCCCAAAAGCAGATAGATAACAATATAAACAGAAGAGAAGTTAGAAGCCCTCAAACACGTTTGAGTTGGGGTTGAGTAGGGCTTCTCGAACTTCGGGTCTCCTCTTGAATGTGTGGTCGACTTGAATGCAGGAGGAGGCTCTTTCAATATTGGGAAGAAGTAGTTGGATGCAGTTAATGCCGCTCTTCCCTCTTTTTCGTTGAAGAACAGGTTGCAGAGATTGAAAGCTTGATTTCTTTGAGTGGAATCGTTGTTCTCTGCCTTGCTACAGTCCTCTGTGGCTATTTAACCCATCCCCCACGGAAACTAGCCGTTAGAGACCTTTTTCTGCCCGTTCTGCACACTCTGCACAGCCTGACAATATGTCCGTTGGTGGGTTGGAGTCGACTCGCGCGATCGGGAGTCGACTCGGCTGTAGCGGGAGTCGACTCATGCTTTTCTGGAGTCGACTCGGCAACTGTTCCGGATTTGAATTAAAGTCGCCTCTTCGACTGGAAGTCGACTCGACTTGACCCGGAGTCGACTCGCCAACTTCTGGAGCTGACTTGGCATTTTCGGAGTCGGCTCCTCCCATGAAATCCGTAGATCAACTTATCAACTTGGTCCGCTCGAGTCGACTCGTTAATCCTGGGAGTCGACTCGGCGCTCAGAGCCCGAACTCCCGATCTTCTGTCTTTTGGCTCGTCCAGTCTTGGAGTCGACTCGAACTGTTCCGGAGTCGACTCGGCTCTCAGTTTCCGAAACACGGCCTTCTGCCATTTTGGTGTAGCGCTGCCTTGGAGTCGACTCGTGCTGTCTTGGAGTCGACTCGGCGCTCAGAGACAGTAAATCGGTCCTCTGTCTTTTTGGGGTCGCGATGTCTCAGAGTCGACTCGGGCATTGCGGGAGTCGACTCGAATCTCAGAGTCCGAAAACTGCTCTCTGACTTTTTCTTTGTGTACCACTGAGAGTCGACTCGCGCTTTCTTTGGAGTCGACCTGCCAACCATCGGAGTCGACTCGCGTTCAACAGGAGTCGACTCGAATCTCAGGGTCGAAATAACGCTCTCTGACTTTTCTGTCTGTAACTCCTTGGAGTCGACTCATACTACCCCGGAGTCGACTCGGTGAACATCGGAGTCGACTCGCGCATTTCAGGAGTCGACTCGTTGACAGGTTTTGAGTTGATGCTTTCTGTTTGTCTGTATGTTCTCAGTTGGAGTCGACTCGTAATGGTCAGAAGTCGACTCGAGCCCGTGCCAGTGATCCTGATACACTTGGAGTCGACTCGTAATACTCTGGAGTCGACTCGAGTCTCAGACTTTGGTTCAAACTGACTTCTTAACTTATCCAAAATATTATGAACCAAGTCTTGAACCACTTAGACAAGATTTTCACTGAAACACTCAATTGAATTCATTAGTAAACAATAGATATACTCAATTGCTTTGATCTCATCAAAATCAAATAGGGTTATGATCAATCACTCCACAATCTCTCCCTTTTTGATGATGACAAAACATTGAGTATATGTATAGTAAATTGCTCAATAACCAAGTAAATAAAATCTATAAATGAATTCAAATGTCTGGTAATTTAATTTATCCAAGTTTGAAAGGTGTGAAACAATAAATTTTGGAGTTAAAGCTCCCCCTTTCAATTGGAATTATATAAGCCTTCATATCATGCAATCAATTGTTTGGCTTATATATATTTAATGATTTAGTTTTCTTAAAAAAAAATTCAGATTCTCCCCCTCAACATATGCATTCTACTATGTTTTGATTCTCTGAATTTTCTTTTAAGGTATTGAATTTTTTGACTTTAAATTTTTGGTTTTTAGAGGAAAAATCTGTCAATTTGTTCTTGAGTTGGATTCAGCTAATCTCCGAATATCCCTTGAATAGATTCTGGAGATTACTCCATTAGGAGCCCCAACAGAGAGATAATGAGCCTCGAGGTACCAAATCCTCTAAGAACAAATTATGTTTTAATTTTCTTTAATTTTCATTTGATTCCTTTTATGTTGATTCCATTTACATATCTATTAAGTATTTCTCCCCCTTTTTGTCATCGTATCAAAAAGGAGGTAAGCAGAACACACAATCAATCAGAGACCAAATTGCACAGGAATTGAAGAGAACATGTCTACTCATTGTATTGATTTGTATGTAAATACGTTTGAGAATACAAATAAGTAAAGCAAAACAATACATGTCAAAATAAAACACAAAAACAGCTAAGGTCTCCTCGAGGATGTAGCTCCTCCTCTCGAGGATGTATCTCCTCCTCGCGAGGATGTGGCTCCTCCTCTCGAGGATGTGGCTCCTCCTCTCAATCTGTTCTGCTCCATGAGGAGGGTGACCGCATCTGTAACATGCCCGAGCTGAGTGATAATGGATGAGGTGGCCCTGCTATGTGTAGTGGAGAGGTCAGTCACCGACCTCTGAAGTGCGTCCAGCTTGTCGATGAGCACATTCGACAAGCGCTCGGCCCCCTGAGTAGTGGTGCTCATGTCCTTCCGGATGTCATCGCGCATCTTCCGAGTGATGCCCGTGACCTCACTCATACTGGAGGACTGAGCCTGGACCAAACTCCGGACATTGTAGATCTCTTCCCGTACATGGGCCGTCATGTCAGTCACGGCTGTCAAGGAAGGGACCAACTCAGAAGATGTGGGTGCAGGAGTGGGAGCAGGCACTGAACCTCGAAGCTCCCGAAGTAGATCCTCCCGCAGGTCTCTGACAATCTCCTGTCGCAGCTCCAGGAGCTGCTCAGGAGCGATCCGGACCTCCATGGGCTGAGTAGGTGGTGCTGAGGAGGAGGGTCCGGCTGAGGTGGTAGGAGCAGAGGTGGAGGAAAAGTCAGGATAGTCAGAATCTGGCTCAGGACTAGGAGAGTGTCTGGTGGTACGTGTGGGGTAGAAGACTTCCTAACCCATGTCCCCTCTACCTTCCGAAACCCCATCCTGTGTAGGGTCCCCAGACGCATGCGATCAGTCCATCGCAATGCGCGAGAGGGTTCCCCCTTAGGAATAGGAATCTCGTACTCCCTAAACAACAAAGTGAACATCATACCGTAGGGTAGGGTGAGCCTAGGTCTATCTAGTGGCTCACACAGGTATCGATAAATGAGTTTGGGGAAGTTGATTGGGGTGTCCTGGAGCATGTAGAACATGAGAGCTAGGTCTCTCTCAGATACAAAATCAAATCTCCCGGTCTTAGGGAAGATGGACCTAGACAAGATACTCAGGAGGATCCGCACCTCAACTGGAAGTGAGCTAGCGGATACCTCGTCTAAGGGGGACTGAGGAGGATAACCTAGTATGGCCGTAAGGGCCTTAGTCCTATCCTCGGGGTGTGTGGGAGCCACCCCTACTAGTGGTAGATGGAGGATGTGGGCAATGATATCCTTCGAAATGAACAAAGGGACACCGGCTACCGTGCCCTCGATACCCCCATCTCCCCGATGGACGGTACCGTAAAACTCTCTAATAAGGCCTGGATATGTGGGGAGATCTAAGGTGAGGAAATACTCTAAGCCCTGGGCCTTAAGTCTATCTCCTATAGTGAACCCTTCCCGGGAGAGATAGTCGAAATCGACATATCTCCCGGTGGTGACCGCCTTCCCGGCGCACGACCTTGCGGGAACCGCCCTCGGCGGGGAACGAGCCGGAGGTTGTGACCTCGCGGGATCGTGCCGAGCCTTGGAACGCCTCTCAGGACCGGCCTCGGGTCGGGACCTCTTCCGGACAACGGCTTTACGAGGCATTTTGACCTAGGGGAGAGGAAAAACCCTAATGGACGGTGAAAGATTGATGGAAAAGGCTTGGGGACGACCGGGGACGACCTAGGAGTCGGCTCTAGGGCTTGTGAACAGTGGCGGCGGAGAATAGAAATGTTTTCGAAACGACGAAGTTAGGGTTAAAAAGTCGGATCCCGACTGCGAGTCGACTCCTCTGAGTCGCGAGTCGACTCGACCTCGAGTCGACTCTAAGGTATGCGCGAGTCGACTCTTCTTATGCGCCTATTGACCGCGAGTCGACTCCCTACTGTATGCGAGTCGACTCCCCCTCTGCTGCCATCGTTCTCGAGTCGACTCCCGTGAATGCGCGAGTCGACTCCCCCTTAGGAGCCGACTCTGAAACTTACTAGAGTCGTCTCTAACTTTGGCACGCACCTATAAATCATGCTATGTTTGTGCCGAATGAGGGAAAATCACTAAATTATGATCTGATTTGATGATCATTGAAAAGAAACTCTATTTTAACCACAATCTAATCATCAAAATCAATGAATCTAGTGGAAACTACCACTAGGATGGATCAATCACTCCTAATCCCCTCCTAAGCACACTAAACCTCTCTTCACTTAGGGGTTTTGTAAAAATATCAGCTAATTGATCATCAGTGCAAACAAATTGTAATGTCACATCACCATTCAGTACATGATCTCTTATGAAGTGATGTCTTATCTCAATGTGTTTAGTTCTTGAATGCTGAATTGGATTTTTAGTTAGATTTATGGCACTTGTATTGTCACAATTAATGGATATTTTATCTTGTTTAATGCCATAATCTTCTAATTGTTGTTTGATCCATAAGATTTGAGCACAACAATTTCCGGCTGCAACATATTCAGCTTCAGCAGTAGATAATGCAACCGAGTTTTGTTTCTTGCTAAACCATGAGATCAAGTTTTCTCCTAGGAATTGACATGACCCGCTGGTGCTTTTTCCATCAAGTTTACATCCAGCAAAGTCTGAATCTATGTATCCTATTAAGTTTAGACTAGATTCTTTAGAATACCATAACCCTATATTCTTTGTTCCTATTAGGTATTTAAAGATTCTCTTTACTGCAATTAGATGTGATTTCTTAGGATTAGCCTGATATCTAGCACACATGCAAACACTAAACATGATATCAGGTCTACTTGCAGTAAGATACAATAAAGATCCTATCATACCTCTATATAGTTTCTGATCTACAGATTTACCTGATTCATCTTGGTCTAATTTGCATGATGAGCTCATGGGGGTGCTGATTGACTTGTTTCCCTCCATATCAAACTTCTTGAGCATCTCCTTGATATATTTGGCTTGATTGATGAAGATGCCTTCTTCAGACTGTTTGATTTGAAGCCCGAGGAAGTAGTTCAGCTCTCCCATCATGCTCATCTCAAATTCACTCTGCATCAAATCAGCAAATTCTTCGCAGAGGCGATTGTTAGTAGCACCGAAAATGATATCATCAACATAAATATGTACTAATAGCATATCTTGGTTTTTCTTCTTTAGAAACAATGTTGTATCTACGTTTCCCCTAGAAAACTCATGTTCTAATAGGAATTTGCTAAGCCTCTCATACCATGCTCTAGGTGCTTGTTTCAAACCATAAAGTGCTTTGTTCAATTTATAAACATGATTAGGGTATTGATGATTTTCAAAACCAAGAGGTTGTTCTACATATACCTCCTCATTAATATACCCATTTAAAAATGCACTTTTTACATCCATTTGAAATAATTTGAAGTCCTTAGAGCATGCAAATGCTAGCAAAAGTCTAATTGCTTCAAGTCTAGCTACAGGAGCAAAGGTTTCATCATAGTCTATACCTTCTTCTTGATTATAACCCTTTGCTACTAGTCTAGCCTTATTCCTTACTACAATTCCATTTTCATCAAGTTTATTTTTATAAATCCATTTGGTACCTATAATTGGATATTCAGAAGGTCTTTCAACTAGATTCCAAACTTTGTTTCTAGTAAATTGGTTTAATTCTTCTTGCATTGCATTTATCCAATTTACATCATTTTCGGCTTCTTCTATGTGTTTGGGCTCAAAATGTGAAACAAAGGCTAGATGATTATTTAAGTTCCTAAGAGATGCTCTAGTCCTAACGGGTTGAGATGGATCATCTAGAATTAATTCCTTAGGATGCCCGTGAGCAAATCTCCAAGCTTTAGTTAACCCATGATCTGCTATAGCCTCTTGGCTTGATGATGCATCTTCAATTAATTTTTGATTATCATCTTGTAATGTCATCTCATCTATCTTTTCTTCAAGAATTTCAGTATCATCATCAAAATTAACTCTCTTACTAGAGGAGATATCACTAGAATCATCGAAGACAACATGTATGGATTCTTCTATAACTAGGGTTCTTTTATTAAAGACTCTATAGGCTTTACTAGTTGTAGAATATCCTAAGAATATGCCCTCATCAGATTTAGAATCAAATTTACCTAGATTATCTTTTCCATTATTATGAACAAAACACCTACATCCAAAAACATGAAAGTAATTTACCTTTGGTTTTCTGTTTTTCCAAAGTTCATAAGGTGTTTTCTTTATAATGGGTCTCAATAAAACTCTATTTAATATATGACAAGAAGTATTAATGGCTTCTCCCCAAAAGTATTTAGGGAGGTTACTTTCACATAACATAGTTCTAGCCATTTCTTCTAGAGTTCTATTTTTCCTCTCCACAACTCCATTTTGTTGTGGTGTCCTAGGTGCAGAAAAATTGTGTGTTATTCCCTTCTTACTACAAAACTCATCAAATAAATGATTTTCAAATTCGGTACCATGGTCACTTCTAATAGCTATTACTGAGGTATCTCTAGCATTGGTTACTTCTTTATGGAATTTCTTAAAAACAGAAAATGCTTGATCCTTATGGACTAAGAACATGACCCATGTGTACCTAGAATAATCATCTACAATAACTAGACCATATTTATTTCCACCTAGGCTTGTTGTTCTAGTTGGTCCGAATAGGTCCATGTGTAATAATTCTAGAGGTCTAGAGGTAGAGACACATTTTATGGATTTAAAGGAGTTCCTAGATTGTTTGCCGTATTGACATGCTTCACATATTTTATTCTTTTCAAATCTTAGTTTTGGCAAACCTATCACGGAATCTCTTTTAACTAGTTTAGATATTGTGTCCATGCTTGCATGACCTAACTTACGATGCCATAACCAACTAGCTTCATTGTCCTTAGTTTCATTAACAACTAAACATTGATTATGTTTGGCAAGATCCTCAAGATCTACAACATACACATTTCCACGTCTTATTCCCTTAAAAACTAAACTATTGTCATTTGGGTTTGTTATGATGCATAGTGACGGTTTAAACATAACATTATAACCTTTATCACATAATTGACTAATGCTTAATAAATTATGCTTAAGACCGTCAACATATCTAACATTATCAATAAAAATAGAAGGGGTAATTTGTACTTTACCTATACCAATGATGTGACCTTGGTTGTTGTCTCCAAAAGTCACAGCACCTCCCTTCTTA
The DNA here is from genome assembly GCF_051530095.1 of Phoenix dactylifera. NCBI lineage: Eukaryota > Viridiplantae > Streptophyta > Magnoliopsida > Arecales > Arecaceae > Phoenix > Phoenix dactylifera. Next base: position 22,690,489 of record NC_143191.1, read on the forward strand.
GCTTCAAGGGTGAAGAATTGATCCTTGTCACCCGTCATATGTCTTGAGCAGCCACTATCCAAGTACCAGCAGTTTTTGTTGACCTTGGCTGCAAGACACTCCTACACAAGCAAATCATATAATCTTAGGTACCCAAGTTTTCTTGGGTCCTTCATGGTTAGTCATGTTGGTTCCTTTTGGAACCCATACCCTTTTAATTTTCCTTTTTGTTTTACCTTTCCTAAAATTACACACATTTGCTTTATGTCCTATAGTTCCACAACAAAAACAGGTTATTTTCTTAGTTTTACTTTCCCCAGCTTTAACAAAGAAGTTACTAAGAAGTTTTTGTTTATTTTTTGGTTTATACCCTAAACCCGCTCTATTAAATACTGCTCGTTGACTATTTAGTATCATATTCAATTTTTCAGAACTATATGTAAACTTTTCTACCAAAGGTTTGTACTTTTCAAGTTCTTTAGTTAGAGTTTGTTTTTCGGTTTTTAGAATGTTTAAATCTTTTATGAGATTCTCGTTTAAGATTTGTTTATTGTTTTTAAGTTCTGAAATTTTCTTAGTTAATTTTTCATTATCTTTACTCAAGGTATTAGTCTTTTGAGTTAAGAGTTGATTGCTTGTCTTAAGTTCTAAATTTTCTTTGGTGATAGAGTCCTTATCCCTAACTAATTTATCATATTTATGTAGGTAAGATTGATTAGCTATTTTTAGCTCTTTATTCTTAAGATTTATTGCCTTATATTCAATCATTAGTTCATTAAATGCATCATAAAGTTCATCAAAAGTAAAATCTAGATGCGATTCGGACGTTACCTCATTTTCATTGGCCATGAAGCAGAAATTGGCCTTTTCTTCTTGTTCATCATCCGATGATGATGATGATGAGTCGGAGTCGGATAGTGTCGTGACAAGAGCCTTCTTCTTCTTGTACTTGCTCCCTTTCTTCAGTAAAGGGCACTCAGCTCTTATGTGATCCGGCTTCTTGCACTCATAACACCCAATCCCCTCATTTTCCCTTTCCTTACCTTTATCCTTGCGATAGGAATTTGAGGGGCCTCTCCTTTGATGAAAGGACTTTTTGTTGTTGATGAATTTTCTGAACTTGCGCACTAGTAGAGCCTCATCATCATCATCCTCATGATCCTCTTCTTCACTGCTGCTACTGCAAGACAGGTCCTTGTTAGATGAAGTGGATTTAAGAGCTATTACCTTTTTCTTATGGGAGGACTCTTCTTCGCTGTGCTGCTTCATTGTGAGCTCGTGAGTCATTAGGGATCCAAGGAGCTCTTCAAGTGGAAGCTTGTTCAAGTCCTTAGCTTCTTGGATTGCCGTCACCTTGGCTTTCCATGACCTTGGTAGACAGCGAAGAATTTTTCTGACAAGCTCACTGTTAGTATAGTTTTTGCCAAGGCTTTTTAGGCCATTGACAATGTCAGTGAATCTAGTGAACATGCAAGTGATTGTTTCATTAGAATCCATTTTAAATAGTTCATACTTATGAACCAATATATTTATTTTGGATTCTTTAACTTGATTCGTGCCCTCATGGGTCACTTCAAGTCTATCCCAAATCTCTTTTGCAGAGTTGCAAGTAGAGACCCTATTGAATTCATTCCTATCTAAGGCACAGTAAAGCACATTCATAGCTTTAGAATTTAGTTGTGCCTTTCTCATGTCATGTTCATCCCAATCCTTTTCTAGTTTGGGTACCGTGACACCCTCTACATATATGGATGGGATGTATGGCCCATTTACTACAATGGTCCACATCTCATAGTCTTGGGCTTGGATGAATATTCTCATCCTAGCCTTCCAATATGAGTAGTCGGATCCATTAAAGAATGGGGGTCTTTGGGTGGACTGACCCTCAATGTGGGTTGTCATTTTGATCTTTTACTCTTAGGGTAGAAGAGTTTTGGCTCTGATACCACTTGTTGCCCAGATAGACAACCCAAGAGAGGGGGGGGGGGTGAATTGGGTTTTAAAATAATTTAGCTAATTAAAACGTTTGTGGATGACTAATTAACGCTTTAGCGTGCTGATTAATTCGTTACTATGTGCTGTGAATGAAATGAGAGAAATAGAATGAGACAACCAATCACAAACACAAAGTTTTATAGTGGTTCGGAGCTAACCCTTGCTCCTACGTCCACTCCCCAAGTCTTACTTGGGAATTCACTATAACCCCTTTTGGATTACAGCCGGTTGTTTTATAAGCTCACAACCAAACTTGTTGTTTTACGAGCTCACAACGAACTCGGTCGGTTTTCCCTGGCTCACCGACTAGAACCACCCCGATTGTTTTTCCGGGATCACAATCGAACCCTTACACGTTGGTTTTACACTCGGCTCACCAACAAACCTCTACACTCTTGATTCAATCCCCTGATTGAACCAAGCAAAGATAAAATGTAAATGAAAGGGACAAACAGAAAAACAAAGCTTTCCAAAAGCAGATAGATAACAATATAAACAGAAGAGAAGTTAGAAGCCCTCAAACACGTTTGAGTTGGAGTTGAGTAGGGCTTCTCGAACTTCGGGTCTCCTCTTGAATGTGTGGTCGACTTGAATGCAGGAGGAGGCTCTTTCAATGTTGGGAAGAAGTAGTTGGATGCAGTTAATGCCGCTCTTCCCTCTTTTCCGTTGAAGAACAGGTTGCAGAGATTGAAAGCTTGATTTCTTTGAGTGGAATCGTTGTTCTCTGCCTTGCTACAGTCCTCTGTGGCTATTTAACCCATCCCCCACGGAAACTAGCCGTTAGAGACCTTTTTCTGCCCGTTCTGCACACTCTGCACAGCCTGACAATATGTCCGTTGGTGGGTTGGAGTCGACTCGCGCGATCGGGAGTCGACTCGGCTGTAGCGGGAGTCGACTCATGCTTTTTGGAGTCGACTCGGCAACTGTTCCGGATTTGAATTAAAGTCGCCTCTTCGACTTGGAGTCGACTCGACTTGACCCGGAGTCGACTCGCCAACTTCTGGAGCTGACTTGGCATTTTCGGAGTCGGCTCCTCCCATGAAATCCGTAGATCAACTTATCAACTTGGTCCGCTCGAGTCGACTCGTTAATCCTGGGAGTCGACTCGGCGCTCAGAGCCCGAACTCCCGATCTTCTGTCTTTTGGCTCGTCCAGTCTTGGAGTCGACTCGAACTGTTCCGGAGTCGACTCGGCTCTCGGTTTCCGAAACACGGCCTTCTGCCATTTTGGTGTAGCGCTGCCTTGGAGTCGACTCGTGCTGTCTTGGAGTCGACTCAGCGCTCAGAGACAGTAAATCGGTCCTCTGTCTTTTTGGGGTCGCGATGTCTCGGAGTCGACTCGGGCATTGCGGGAGTCGACTCGAATCTCAGAGTCCGAAAACTGCTCTCTGACTTTTTCTTTGTATACCACTGAGAGTCGACTCGCGCTTTCTTTGGAGTCGACCTGCCAACCATCGGAGTCGACTCGCGTTCAACAGGAGTCGACTCGAATCTCAGGGTCGAAATAACGCTCTCTGACTTTTCTGTCTGTAACTTCTTGGAGTCGACTCATACTACCCCGGAGTCGACTCGGTGAACATCGGAGTCGACTCGCGCATTTCAGGAGTCGACTCGTTGACAGGTTTTGAGTTGATGCTTTCTGTTTGTCTGTCTGTTCTCAGTTGGAGTCGACTCGTAATGGTCAGGAGTCGACTCGAGCCCGTGCCAGTGATCCTGATACGCTTGGAGTCGACTCGTAATACTCTGGAGTCGACTCGAGTCTCAGACTTTGGTTCAAACTGACTTCTTAACTTATCCAAAATATTATGAACCAAGTCTTGAACCACTTAGACAAGATTTTCACTGAAACACTCAATTGAATTCATTAGTAAACAATAGATATACTCAATTGCTTTGATCTCATCAAAATCAAATAGGGTTATGATCAATCACTCCACAAGGCGGAGATCACGGGACAGGGCCCTGAAAGGCTTGGTTCCTGGCGGAGCGAAGGAGTTTGCCTCGTTCTCTGACTGGGTCTCCTTCAGGGTCAAAGTCGATCGGCTGTCGACTTGGCCGAGATCAGGGCTGCCGAGGTTGGGTATCTTGAGTTCGGGAGCGCCTTGAGGTCGAGCGCCTGGCCAGGCGCCGTGTGGTCGGGCGCCGTGAGGTCTGGCGCCTGGTCGGGCGCCTTGAGGTTGGGCGCGCCGTGAGGTTGGACGTCTTGTCGGGCGCTTTGAGGTCGGGCACGCCGTGAGGTTGTGCACCTTGAGATCGGGCGCCTGTCGTCACGTGCCGGCGGTGTGCCTACGTGCTTCGGGGCAATCCATTTTTTCTCCACCAATAGTCATAATCTCAAAGGTAACATTCAAACTTACGACCCCTTGCTACTTTAATCAAGGGATGGGATTCAATTCTATTAGGCATTGGCCCTTTGCTTCAATTTTTTGATTATGGTAAGCCTAGTTCCACAACCAGCGGGCCTGGGGCCTAGGGCCTAGGCTCTACCCTTGGTGAAATGGGACGGATATGAGGCAAGAAATAGCCCCTCTCAGTTTAAAAAAGATATTAATAATGACAAAACAATACAACCTATCATACTCACTGCACTCCCCTTCTCTCTCTGTCTCTTCTTTTAATAAGTGAACTGAACCGCGTGGAAAAAAATTTAGAGATAGGTATGCCAAACGAAGCAAGGTAGCTTCATCTAGAAGCAAATCCAAACTCCCATTTAAAAAGCACAGTCCATCCGTACTATTTCTTATGCAGTATGACATGGAAAGATGCACCATTTATAGCCGCATAAATATACCTTTAATTCTAAAGCTTCCAACACATAAAGGCTTGTTCCTCTACGAAAAGAATAAAATCAGAAGCTTTCAGGTTATGCAAATTAGGAGCCAAAAAACACAATAGTAGCGTCGGCGACGGGGGAAGCAGTGGATGCGTGAGATTTGCCATAAAAACTATGATGCCACACTAGTAACAGCAGAAGGCCGATGCATCTTTGACACTTTGGCTGTTAGGATCGGGCTTAGAGTTACATGAAAGAGTATCATTTATGCAAAGCATGTTTTGGATACGGACTGTATCCTACTCGAGGAGAACTCGGCTACGGTGCTCGAGTGGATTCAGAATCGATGCTGTGCTACTGGCGGAGTACCATTGCTCCACGATATATGCCGATTTTGAAAAGTGTGACTTATTTGGGCCATACATGCTTATGGAGAAGTGAATAATATGTCTGATTGGGTTGTTTTCTAAGTAGCTTTTTTCTTTCTGTGCTTTTTTTTATTTATTTTATTGGCTACACTGCATCTGCATCGGTGGCGTGTGAGGCGCTGTTGTATTTTTTTTTTTTCAAAGCTTTAGGGGCTGTTGACGCCAATGGGCTGTGAGCCCACGACATACATGTACGAGAAAAACCAAAAGACAACGCCCCTTTTGTCCATCTCCTTTGCCACTGCAGCACCGCCCCAAAAAAGAACGGGGAAACTTTTTCCAGTGAAGTGCCTCGGCCCTCGTGACCCCCTTCTTAAGACCCACTCATTAAGGGCAAGAGAGACTAGCGAGGGGCTCCTTGTCCTCGGTCCCCTCTCTCTAGTTTTTCCTTAAAAACATTTCAAAACCCCCAAAATCTCCCATTGTGGCCTGCTATTCCTGAAAACTACCCCCTCCCCTTCCCCCTCCCCTGGGAGCCAAGATGAGCGCTTCTTCTAGGGTGTCCATCCCAAATAGCGTCCGGAGGACGATTCAGAACATCAAGGAGATCGCCGGGAGCCACAGCGACGAGGAGATATATGCAATGCTCAAGGAGTGTTCGATGGATCCCAATGAGACCGCACATAAGCTCCTCCTCCAAGGTCTCCTTTTTTTTTGCTCCCCCCATCTCTCTCTCTCTCTCTCTCTCTCTCTCTATCCTCTTCGCCTTTCATTGGTTCTGTTGGGTTTTCTCTGCCCATGGTTTTTCTTTGCTCTATGGGTCTTCTCCCGGTCGCAATTCGGGTTTCCGGGGCTTGATTTGGTGGCGGGCATGTGTCGTTTTGATGGGACATGGTGTTTTGGCGCATAAATTCGAGCTCTGGTTGATGGTTTTGTGAATTTTTTGGTTGATTAATGCTTTGTTGTTGTGCTTTTTTTTTGTTGTCCGGATCTTTTTGATTTCACGAAGTTTTGATCAATGACATGATGGGTTTTCTTTGTATCTTTGGTTAGATCAAGTTAAGATTTTGTTTTTTTTTTTGGGGTGGAATATGACTTAATCTTTGTTCATTTTAACTAGAAAAAATTTCAATTTTGTCCTAAAATTTGAGCTGGGCTATTGATTTTTCTCTCTTTCCAGTATCATAATGTGGCGTCTCGTTCTTTTGATGTCACTGATGAACTCCCGTTACGTTAGTCCAAATTGGTCTTACCGCGTCTTGATTTCAGGCACGGATCTGATATATTTCACTCTAGGAAGATTTGAGTAAGGTTGTTCGAATTTTTATTGCGTAACAATTGATGGCTATGCTTGTTCTGAAGCATCCATTCGATCCCAGCAAGTTGACTTGTAGAAAAAACGTGCTGATTTGTCTCGCATGTTGGACAACTTTGACAAGCTGTGGATGCGGCAGTTTCTGTTCTGCATTGGGAGGGTCTGCTGTTTGTCGACTGATAAATCAAGCAAGCCTTTCTATCAGGAACTTCGTGTTTTTGTTAATGACTTTCTTGTACTTGCTATTCAGTTCACTTGATTGAAGCATGTATTGAAATGTGTCAAGTCAGATTTGATGTATAATGATCTCAAGCTCAGGGTCTTATTAACTATGCCCCTTTTGCTCCTTGCAAGCCAATGACATTGCCTTTTTTTATTAATTTAACATACCAGTGCTGTCTACCTGGACGATTCTAATGTCCCAAGAGGCTTTTCTTTGTAAATATCAGTGCATTAGAGATGGTTTTTTATGTTGCCGAAATCATTTCTATTATATCTGTTTTGAATTTAAAAGGAAATTGCATTTGTATATTATGATTTTATGTCCAATGTGGAATCTTGTATCTGATGCATTAGCTTACTATCATGTGTCCTGACATTCTAATATAGTGAAGTGGTAACAAATTGATGATATTCCAGATCCATTTCATGAGGTCAAGAGGAAGCGCAGCAGGAAAAAGGAGGTATTGCTTTCCCTATGACTGTTTCTTATTCATTATTCAAATCTCCATTTTGATTTTTTGCATGGTAGCCAAGTAAGAAATCCATCAAATCAAAACTGCCTATGTTTTTGCATTTTCACTTAATCAAAACATATATATATTTTTAAAATTAAATGTGCTTCTGATAGTTTGTCCATTGTGTGTTGTATTCTCTTACAATGGTTTATTTCGTGTTTAAATGGAAGAGACTTGGACTCTTTTGTCCTTTAAAACTCAAATTTGAAACATAATTTAAATTTGAACGCGTGATCAGTATGTGAGTTGTAGTTGTATCAGACCACTTTTTCTTTGCATTTTTTTTAAAAGAATAGGCAGGACCGGTTTTATTAGATCAGGGTCCAATTTTTTTAAAAGTATCTTGACATATTTATTGGGGAGCAAGGCCATTCCCAAAAATTGTGGAGAATTATGGATTAACTAACCACTTTAATTGAACTCTAATTTTTCCTCCTCTTTGTGGATTCTTGATCTCTTCTTCTTCTTTGTCTTCTTGCTTCTTTTGTTTCTTCCTTAGTTCTTAGCGCATAATGTTGTAGCTCTTAGCAGAAAAAAAAAATGTTGTAGCACCGGCCTAATTTTGCATGAGACAATGTGGCTACATGGGCTTGAATTGGTACTATAAAATTTGACAACTAGTGCTTACATTTTATGTCGATCACGGGGAATAAATTGGTTGAACCTTGCCAGGTGGTCATGAGTCCACTTACTTCTAAGCCTTAACACTGGTGAGGATCTGCTAAAATTTGATTTCTATTGCTTTAGACATAATTCATGAAATGTGTTATATTATTATGATCAGCTTGCATGCAATTTCATAGTCAACCTCATATTCATCTGGTTGATTTGGTTAACTATGGCTGCAGACCTGCTGATTACCAAACCTACTTCTTGACTATTTCTTTTATAGTTTTGACTGCTCATGATTCAAAATTTTGTTACGCAATCAGAGCTTCTCAACAACTTTGAAGCTCGACTATTGCCATTTCAGAAGAGACTTGTTTGCTCGAATATATTGAGTCTTCTGTGGCTGGTCCAGACAATATTATAGGGTAAAAGTTTACTTAAACATCAGTGCCATTTTCGGGTACATCTATGCATTGACCTGCATTTCAGAAGGCACACCATATCCTTGAACAAATTTATTGTTTGCCAATGAACATTTGTGCAGCATTTCTTTTTTGGTGCACATATCCAACCACATATTTGCACTAAATGATAAATAGTCTAGTAAATTGGTTTTGATTGAGTGATCTAACCCCCTTTTATCCTCAGATGACCTATTTGTTTATAACATATATTTATCAATAAATTAGATTCAACAGAAATTTTTTTATTGTCTTGATTCTTGACACTGGTTTCTAATAGGTGCATTTCTTGATGCATTTTCTGGATTACAATTCTGTAGTATTTTTAGTGATGCAAAGGACATCAAAATTTTGATATTTTATGTCTAAAATACTTTATATCTATCAGCATTTCTGTGTTGTTTATCACTATCTTTGATAATTGTAAAATCTATATTGAATTAATTTTATCTATGTAAGTTTATACTTTTCCTTCTTAGACTCAACCAACTTTGTCAATGAGTTTACCAATGAGCTACTATGTCATTTACTAACTAGCAGATCAAATCTGAGTAGTTGGTGATCTCTTACATTGTAAGAAAACCATACAGTAGAAGAAATTACATTCGTAAATGTGTCATGCTTGCAGTTTGCTGATTTGGATGAAAATTTTTAAATAATTGCTTTTGAACTTTGTGCAGAACAGGGAGCCTTCTGATTCTAGGTGGAGGCCAGGGTTGCAAGGGCAAGGGGGTAGGGGTGGTAGGGGAAATTATTCTCACTATATTGCTCATGGTAGGTACTTGTTTAGTTACAAGGTAATCATTTAGCTGTGCACTATGGTTGTTAAGGTACATAGGCTATGGACTATGGTACTACCATGATACTCAGCAGTTATATTGTTGTTATTATTTGAACTTCCATGTTTACTTAATATTTACTGGGACATAAAGTTGTTTGAATTTGTCAATGCATGGATGCCTCTGATTCTTCTTCTTTTGAAATCTCCAACTAATGTGAGTTCTTTCAATGATCCTTAGTATATTTCTACATTTACCATGCATGAGTGCTACATCTTCATACTTATGCATATATGCTTCTCGTTTTTCCAGTTGTTTAAAATATATACTTTGTACACCTTGTGTAGATCAAATGCATTATTTTTGGCCCTCTAAATTGACCATTCTATTGCACTTTTACCTTTCATATTTCTGTTAAATACTTGAAAATTTGCTTCAGTATCTCTAGAAAGAATGAAAATATATAGCTTGGGTAACATTATTATCCCAAAGTTTAATTATCCTTTTTCGAAGACACACACCTAACAGTATGGTATGCTACTTATATTAATTTTTGTTTTTTAATAATTACATATCATGCTTACTGATTATCTCTTGTTAGATGTTGGAGGTGGAAATAATGTTGGTGTTGGAAAGGAAAATGGTGTCATTCAAGGCACAGATAAGAGCATCACATCTTCATCTTCACCTACCACTCATGACACAGAAAATAAGTCTGCTACCACTATATCAAGGTATGTGTCTCTCAGTTGTTTTGCATGCATCTCAAAGTAATCTTCTTTTGCAGCCTGCACAATAGGTTTTGTCATTCTGTCGTCTGCTTGCAGTTCAATGTCCATTTTTAGGCAAGAATTTTTGTGCGCGCATGCATACATGATCAGTTTCTAATATCAGTGTAATTTGTTGAATTCCACAAGCTGCTGACATAACTAATTTGTTGATATTTAAATTCATTCTATTGGTGAAACTATTTTATTGTATGGCATGCCAAGATGCTATGACAGTGTTGCAGTAGTTATAGCTTCTTGTGTGGTTTGTTTTACTCACTGGTTTTCATGGTTCCCATATTCCTGCAACACCCTGCAAACTGCAGGGGCATCATTATAATCTTAATTTTGTGCTGATGAACATCCAGGAAGTACTTTGACAGTTAAAGATAAAGCATAGTAGTTGACACGTCCACCCATCTAGGGTTGATATTGCTTGGCAGGTTTTAGCTATTTCTTTTGATACAATAATAGCAATTAAGTCTGGCACTATTAATTTGGTTTTGATTATGTAATTTAATCAAAAAGATGTATTCATAATTCTGTTATTACTCATATGTTAGTGGATCTACACTTTAGCATTGATTGATAATGCACCAAAGTTAGTCTTTTTGTGTTCGATGTTATTCTTTGTCTTCATTTTTAAAGAATTTATGGTTTTCTCAGCTGCTTTTTCTAAGATCATGCATGGTTTATTCAGTTTGATTGCCTAAACATGCTGCACGCTTTGGTACTGATTTCTTTGGTGCTCATGATGTGTTGTGGGATTTTTTAATAATTTATAAGTATAATATCTTAGAAGATAATATTTGATTATTCCATTTTTTTTTCATCTTTATTTCCTTCATGGTTTCTAAGTTCGAAGTGCTCTCTTTATCTTGTGTGTTTGAGATTTATCATAGATTATTTTCTCAGCTCTGTAGCTGGCCTGGATGATGGTTCCACCAGGATGGAACACCTGATTTTGGGACAGGGAGCTACATGCCAAAATTCTGGTGTCAGTGTTAACACCTCAGTAGAGGAACGTTCTACCACTGAAATAAATAAGATGGTGACACTGCCACCTGGCGACATAAAAAGTGTTTCTGCATTTGGCCAGTCTATACCTAATTCTGATCAGTTTTTATCATCTAGAACAACATCAACTGTATCAAGAGTATATGCATCAGCCTCAGGCCCTGTGCTGGTGCCATCTCATGATGCACGCATTCCAGGTGTTATTGGTGCCATCGGATGTGAAGTTGGGAGTCAACCAACACCTGGGGAGACAAACATCAACAGAGATGCATCTCGTGATGTTGCTAGTTCTGAGTTGTCATCTATAAATGGAAAGAATTCTTCAGAATTGGGCAATTCTCACGAACAAGGAAGGACGCAAAGCAAATCTAATGGACCTGACGTGATCCAAATTTCATCACAAGATGGATCTTCCTCTTCTACCACTGTCTCTGTGAGCAGTAGGCCATCTTCTAATTACAGCAGCAGATCACAGCCACTAAGTGGTCCTCAGAAAGGTACAATATCCAATGCCTTTTTTGCTCCTCCAGAACTGCTTCCACAAATCGTTCTTATCTAGTCTAACAGCAGAGCAAACTGTACTGAGAAGTTTGATGTTGATTTTCCTTGAAAGATCTTTTCAAGCCCTATCTAGGTATATATAGTACATTAACAAAACCAATAGGAGAGGGTGTGATACCAGAGTTGAAGGTTCACTTGGAGTTTTGGCCATTTTAACTTAAGCAACATTGATCTATCAATCTGCTTGAATGATTTCTCTTAGTTCCTACATCTTATCTTTTATTTTTGAGATGTGGAGGAGAAAGTATTGTGTGTTTATAATGGTTTGCATGAAAGTTTGGATATACAGAGGAGGCAGTTAATCCATATCCATTTAAAGGGAGTATGTGTGCAAGCTATAAATGGTATTAAATTAAAAATCTTGGATGTGTTGTCCTTGCCATCTTCAGTTTCTATTATCTTCCCCCTCACACTTTATGAATACTAGTGTCTTTATGTGCCTTGCACATGCTTTAATCAGGAAATGCAAGGCCGTGTGATTATAGCTCTACATTGAAGTATCTGGAATATAGGAATAAAATGTAAAGATATTATGGGCTGGCCTGCTGGAGTCCAGGGTTTTCACACACGGATACACATCTATATATGCATGTATGTGTGTTTATGTGCACATACATTAGCTTTTATAATGGACAACTCAGAAAAGGTCTGGAAACATCTGAGATTGTACAGTAGTACTTGAAGAAGATGGACTATCCTTTTTGACAATATACATGAACCCCACTTGACAGGCTCATTGCATTTTCAACATCCGTATTCACTAGTTGGACAACATAGCAGGAATAGCCACTGAATCCTTAATATGTGCACCTTACTTTGAATACCTGTATTATTAGTTTCAAGCACCAAAAGCTAGTTCAAGCATGGTTACTTTCTTTTTGGAAATTGGACTCGACTTAATGAGGTTGTAAGGAATCAAATACCTAAACAAAGAAAGGATAAACAACTAGCTTCTAGTTTCCCTACATTGACAGAATATTGGGAAACCACCAATGGAAATAAAGAAGACAGCTGACTCAAATGAATTTCAGATAAAACCAAGCAGATGACACTTATATTAGAGAAACTTTTAGCTTGCTGTTCTATGAGACAAGAAGCAGATTGAGTTAAGCAGTGTTCAAACATTTGGTCGGGTCAAGATTGAGACATCATGTCCCCTTCAAATTTTTGCCTATTGTAGTCATTCAAACTCATACATTAGCCAAATTATTGATAACTCTCTATAGGTTGTATCCTTTAAAAACCGGCTATACGGTATACCTAACTTTTAAAGCAATGATTAACAGATGTAAAAAAATATACCTGTATGAGACAAGCTAGGATAAGTGAAAAATATGTCGCAAAAAAAAGTTCCTTGCCCTCTGATATTCTTTCCAAGGCAATATTTTAATTCTTCCAGATCTTCCCAAAGTAAATACTCATAAACTTTAGTGTTCAACCACTATAAAATTGCTTCTTTAAATTCAAAGAAATGAATAAATGATGAAAAAATAGCACAAAGTGCTCGTATGTACAAAATATTGGCCCTGTAAGTCAGTTCGGGACAAAGTCAAAAACTGACTAGCATTATGGTGATGGCAATTTTGGAGTTTCAGCTAAAAATTAGAACCATGCAATCATATGCTTTAGAAATGTCCAATTTATCGATGGAGATTGGTACACAATACTCAAATGGCTAGTGCACTCACTGACTTGCATTTTGGGAAACTTCATAGCAAATGCCAAGTGCACTCACTAACTGGTTTTAACTGGTTAGTTTCTATAGCAAAACATTTTCAAGCCAAAGTCTCGTCCATCATAAGTTTTGTGACTAAAACTACAAAGAAGGAGATGAGTACTTCTGAGAAGACTAAACGGTTGAAAATCCTTGATTTAATTGAAGGTGTCAACTCAAGAATTATTGAAAAATAGTGACCACCTCTTCCAATCTTCCTTAAAATAAAAATTTGGATGGAGAGTAATAGGGAAATTCTTTTTTTTCTTTTGACTTTTTTCTTCCAAGTTTTCATTGCAACCATAATCTTCTCATTATTAAATCTGTTCAGTAAGTTCCTCAGTTAAACTAATTTATTTGTCTTAGGGTATGTCGCACCGTACCGAATTGGACGGTACAGGGCGTACCATACCGAATTGGGTGGTTCAGGGCGTACCCTACCATATCGGTTCGGTATCAGTACATGGTATAGAGGGTGTACCAGCCCTCGATACGCCGAACTGGCTCCGTACCGTACTGTACTGACACAGTGATAGCGTGGCACTGGTATAGGGCTCGGTACCAAGACGGCGTACCTTGATTTGTCTCTTTTTTCCAGCTAAGTAGAGTTAGTTCTTTATCTATTTTTGGATTTACCTTCTGTTTTAATATTTGTTTTTATCGATCTCTTGTTTCACTGAATGTAATTTGATAATGTCATCTGCTTTGTTTTTCTTTGAAGGTTAACTTGAATCTTAACACTCAAGCTGCAAGCTTTATATGCCCTCTTTCGGCTACCAACAAATATTCACTTTCTAGTTTTATGGTTACTTGTGATAGGAATAGCTTTCAACTTCTTACCTACCCTTCTAAAGATCTTTCTCTGCATTGTAAAACATGGTTCTCAAATAATTAAGTTATGATTTGGAGTATGGGGCATGTGTAGGATGTTCTCTCTTAAGAAGCCGACTATATGGTACTTCTAGGTTTTCGTATTTTCATTATCTTGTTACTTCGTGGACATGAATTTTAGTGTTTTGGGTTTGTATGATTAGCAGAAGTGTCGCAATGTGGATGCTTATCTCAGACTTGGACCTTAATCATTAGACAATCAGATTTGTATGTCAGTAGTGATTTTAATCAGCCAATTATAAGATTGCCTTCAAAACTGATGCAGGATGGCAATTTCACACCAATGCCTTTTGTATGATTAACCCTTTATGTAATAGCCTTGAGATGCCATGGACATATGGACATGCATTGATAGACCTTGGTGTCACTTAAAAGCTACTTATTTCCACCAGAAATGTAGTACTAACTGTTAACTGACAAATTTGAGTTTCACTTTCTGAGTTGATGTTTGAACAGAATGTAAGAGGAGCCTTTCAGGTTGATAGTTTATTAATTGTAAAATTGTAAGTATGCAACTTGAAGGATGCAAAAATCTTTATCAACAAATTAAATTTAGATGAAATTGCAAAACTTTAAAAATTCGTTTTGTAAGATTTAGTTTCTAGTGGCTATTGCTGGATGATTAGGGTGAGCCTTGGTGCACCGTAAGGTTGCTTCATTATGACTTGCAGGTCACGGGTTCGAAACATGGAATTAACCTCTCCGCATATAGGGGTAAGGCTGCATAACTCTCCTCAATCTTGCAATAGTGGGAGCTTCGTGCACTAGGCCACCCCTTTTTTTTTGGTTAGTGCTAGATGATATTTTTCTTGCATCTTCACTACTCTATCCACTTTCAGGCAAACAACTGCTCAAACCAACTTTTTTATAGGTTGTGCTGCCACATTTCATATAGCATTGGCTGATAGACGAGATGCTATAGTTGATCTGTTGATCTTTTGTTCTCATTAAAGGACCATTCCTTTGCACGATCATATGCATGCCCGAACCGGACAGTATAGGGCACACTGTACCATTCCAATTTGGTATTGGTACTCGGTACGGGTGGCGTACCAAATATTGGTACGCCAAAAATATTCTGTATCGTACCGTTCTGATACCGTGCTAGTGTGGCACCGGTACGAGGTTCGGTACCGAGATGGCGAACTTGATCATGTGTAATCATGTAAGTTCTATCCAGATCATCTGAATGAACTAATTCTACACAGATTTAATAAATGCATCTATTTAGTCTCATTGTTTTCTGCCCTTCTCCTACTTGGTTTCTTAGTTTTCAGCAACCTGTCATCTCTTTGTTTATATATTAGTTTAATATAATCTGTTTAAGAACGCTCCCTTTATCTTCTCCTGCCTAGTCTGAGTTGGTTACACAATTTTCATTCAGCAGTTGGTCCTGCTAAGGAGTGGAAACCGAAACCAACAAGCGTGAATTCTGCTCAGGCCTCTGGTGTATGGAGCACTTCTGAAGTTCAACCCATCTCTGCAGGAACCATTGCTCCTTCATCAAGTTCTATCTCTTGCAAGAACACTATTTCGAAGCTGCAGAACAAGCTAGACGAGCTGCAGAACAAGCTAGACGAGCTGCAGTTTTCAGAAACACATGTTATCATTCCAAATCATCTTCAGGTTCCAGAATCTCAAATCACTGGTCTGAGCTTTGGAAGTTTTGATGCTAATTTTGGGCTGACCATGAGGTTTGCAAATGATCCTGATAGTGACAAGAACTTGATGCTGTTGCCTGAGTCATCTCAGGGGGTTACAGAAAATGTTGAAGAGCCTTCTCCAATGTAAGACACATCAATTGCAATTCTCCTTCATTTCGACTATGGTCATGCTTTCACGTGCACTTGACTGTGAGAATGTTGCTTAATGACTAGAATGTCTTTACATGCAGGAAGTAGATGGTTTAAATCATAATGAAAATAACATATAATTATTGAAATAATTGTGTGAATCAAGTTCTGGTGATTGCCTGTTCTTGTTAATAAATATTTATCTAACTTTATTTGTGTCTTTAACTTTTTTCCATCAGAAAGTTTTGAGATGTTGGATATTCTTAAATTATTGACTTAACTTTATTCATTTTTTTATTTTAGTTATGCATTTGGCTTTAAATGGACAAAGTTTTTACATAATTCATTCCTTTTCCATTTTAATTTGAGACCATTTAGATCCTAAAAGGTTTATTTTTTTTCTTTCTCTTAAAAAACTCCATCATACTAAAAGATTGAAGTTGCAAACCCATTAATGTTTGTGTAAGTTACCTATGAGAGCATGTTTATGGTATCTATCATCTTTCAAATTTATATATCTAAGTGATGCTTTTTTTTTAAGTGTCCTTTTCTTGCTAGTTTTATTTTAACATTTTATTCTTTAATGAACACTGCATTTCACTTTGGATGCTTATTTCAATCACTTTGCTCATGATTTTCTGAAAAAATATCATTGCAAATTTATGGTTCATAATGAGTTGTTGTCATTATTCTGCTGATATGGAGATATTCCAGTCCTGGATAATAGAGCATTTCACTAAATGCTATTTATAGGGAGCATTAATTTAATGTACTAACTGGATTATGGCAGCGGCTTGTCATCTGAGCAGAACATGTTAATGTTATAAATATGTTTTTTTTGAAAGAAATAGGCCTATAGGCAATGGACTAAAGAACAGGAATGCTCCTTCTCCCAAACCCCAGAAACCCCTTAATACATTTGTTCACCTTTCCCCTCCTCTGAGAAATATATCTTTGTTCATTTTTGTTGTTAATGGAATGTGGTTCTGCTCAGTAATTTGGTAGTTTGTATCGAGTGCAGCTTTCACAATGTGTCTACTACTCAAGAAGCAGATTATCCAGATCATCCGCAGCCACCAGCACAGATTGCAGAAAATACATCAACCAAGGAGCCAGAAATTTCCTCCAACATCCTTGCAGCACCAGAAAATGATCAACCAAAACCAGAAGCCACTTTAGCCCCAGAAGGTGCTCAATACTCGGTGGTTCATACTGCATCAACTTATTCAAATTTTGGACTGATACCACCAGTACTGGGTAGCCAATGTACAACCCTTGAAGGTGCTGAACCTCAGTCACGTGAAGCCTCTCATCTCTCAGGCTTCATTGTAAGTCTTTGACCTCGTCATGTATTTTATCTGCTACAACTTTTGATGCTATTAGCTCTCTTAATGTCAGATGAATATCTGCTCTGAATGCTAACTTCTTGTGAGTCATATGAAACAAGCAACAAAACTATTCAAAATTTGAACTCCATATCCTCAACTGGAAAAGCTTCTGAATCTGGTCAAACCTTGTGCTCTGTGACCCCTTTTTTTAAATTTTTTTTCAGCTGCAACTTTATATCTACTATATATAATTCCATTGTCCAAAGAGATTAAGGTTTAAAATCTTAAGTTGATGCAGAACTAATTGAAATTCGTCTAACTTTGTCTTTTCTAGATACATTAACCTGCGTAATGCGAATCTGATGAATTAATGGATTGATGTTTATCTTGTGAGTTAATTTCTTTAGCCTACAAAAGTGATTTATCACTTAAATTGCACATTTTGGTCCTTTTCTTTGTTAACCTGAAATCTTAACTTTTCCCTAAGAAAAATTAACATAGTCAATTGTTCGGTCGCTGTCTTGAGAGATAAATTCCCTCCTTAGGTCCTTTTTTTTTTTGGTACATGATAGGATGGGGGGCGGGGGGAGGAAACCTCACTCGCGTAGCAGTCCCCACTGGGCCCCCCTTCCACCAGGGAATGTTCGATGTAGGCCGCAAGTTTCTGCGTACCCTTTCCGACCCGTGGGTTTTCCCTACTGGGTTTTTCACCCACGTGTGAGTACGTCATCCCAGCGCCACCTTGGTACCAGCGGACCAGTAGCACTCCCACCAAAAGCATCCAGGCTTGGGGCATCCGGTCCCCAAATTTAATCGACGCCCGCGCGTTTCGAACCTGAACCACTCCGGTGGAAACAAAGCCCCGTTCCATCTGTGCTACCACCTTAGGTCCTTTCAGTGCTCCATCAATGTTAAGATATGCCCTCCTTTGGAGGACTCTGCTACCTTCAGAATGCACATTGAAAGTTCTATTCTGGCTATGTATTTGCTGCCTGCTTTGCCTTTGAAATCTTAACCTTGTATGATGTCAAGCCATTTTAATAGTGACCATGACATGCATAGGATGGTAAGATGTCTTGGGGACAATGTCAGCAGCCGATCTGAAGGCCACATAGAACTTTCACTGTGTCAGGATGATAACTTTGTTCCATGTAAGAGGCCCAAGCCATACAGCCAAACTATCCATCCTGCACATTGGGTGTTCATTGTAAAACCCTGGTCATTTAATATGGGTGATGTGCCTGGACTTAATTTAGTCATAGAGCTGCTTTTCTATCAATTTATATTTTATATTTCACTAATCTCTTCTTTCCTAGTGCATTCAGTTACTGATCTCTCTGTCAGCTTCATTATGTTTGTAATATTGACTATGTTTTTCCATTTATTGTTAATCCAGGTAGGTGGGGAGTGGATGAGGATGTTTGTTACTTGATACTATGAATTCATTTTTTGCTGTTGCTTGTGGTCCAGTTTCTGTAATTGATTAATACAATCAAATTTAAATATATGATGTTCATTTATTCAGGTGCAACAACATTTTGATCCATCTACAAGCTACTATAAACAAATTTATCGACCTGCTGCTGATGGTGATGGTCGCTTCTCTCCATTTCTTCCACCTGGTGCTGCTTCCAAATTCAATGGAAGCATTGCAATCTTACATCCTCAGACTGGCCAGTCTCAGCAGGAGGTATGAGTTACAAGCATTCTTTATCATTTTTTAAATACATAAGAACCGGCAAGTGCCCTCACATTTTCCTGTCTTTAATTATCACCTAACTAAGCAAGCTTCCCCATGTTATTTGTAATTGAGCTCAAGGTTTTTATATCCCTGAACAGATTTTCTTATATATACTTGGATATTTTAAAATTATATCTCTTGTTGATTTCCAAAGGTCTTGACAAATGTTCGCATCCACTAAGTCATGTAATCATAATATTTAAACTTATGGTATTTGAGTAGCTGAGAAAATTTATGAAGTTTGTCATCTCTTTCTTGTTTACATCTTTCAACGAAGTGAAAACAAATTACAACTAGATTTTTCTGATGGCAGCTTGCACAAATTGGTAATACATTATTTTTGTTAATTCTAACTGAAAGTCTCTGATTCTTAAATTGCATGCCAGTGACATTTCTACAAATATCTCTGCGGCTTCTAATTGAAATTTTACCTTTTTTCTTCTTTGCATCCTTGTGTTAAAATCATTAGCTTACTGATGCTCATATGTTTTTCTCCCTCCCATTCCAGAGTGGGAATTCTTCTGTTCTATCATCAACAGGGCCAACCCTTCTTGTAACCCAAGCTGCTGGAGTTGTTCCGAGCTCTCTTGCCATCAACCAACAACCAGTCCCTGTCTTTCGGCAGCCTGCTGGTGTACACTTATCTCATTATCCTCCTAACTACTTTCCATATAATCAGTATTTCTCACCATTCTATGTTCCACCCCCAACTCTTCACCATTTTTTAAGCAATGCCGCATTCCCCCAGCAACTTCCCACTGGAAGTATGTATCTGCCTCCAGCAGCTGCAGCTGCTGCAAATCCTGTCAAGTATCCACTCTCTCAATACAAGCCTCCAACTAACAACGCTAATCCAACCCATACTGGAATGCCAACTGGCTTCAGCATACCCAGTTCAAGTCCAGCCAGTTATAGTCCCACTCCTGCTATGACCTCTGGAAATTCAACTAGCAACGAGGATGGTACTACTCAGTTTAAAGAAAATAATGCCTACATTGATGGTCAACAGGTGCTTTCTTCCACTTTCAACTTAAATTATGAGTTCTGCTGTTTCAGTCTATCAAATGACTGAAAACTTTATATTAGGCTAAGGACTTAATGAATAAAGAAAACAAGAGAGAACTTTGTGTACAAGAATCTCAGACAGTGTCCTTGTTTATTAACACCAACACTTTTAGACGACCATTTCAACCATAGTTAATAGTTTATACTTTATACATTTCTCTGCTACCCCATGCTTTTTATGTTCCATGAAGTATGTTACAGATGACATTTGGCTGCTGCTTTCCATGGATAAATTAGAAACTTTCTGGCATATTTATTGCTTAGGATTAAAATATGTTTACGTGTTGATTATGCAATTATTTACATTTTATTTCTCTTAAATGACATAATGTTGCATGCCTGTACTAGTTACTCAACCTCATGTATTCCATATAGTGCTTTGTATTCCAGAATGTCGATAAACCTCGAACTTGTCAATAGTCACTTCTAGCGCATTATGTGAAACCTGAAGTGGTTTTAAATTTGAGGCTCGAATTATGAAACAATAATCTTTGAACATGATATGACATTTTCATCTGAGCCTGAAAGAAACTGCTATTTGAAACTTGGACATGAATATGTCTGGGATATTGACTAAAGGTTTTGTTGTATGGTAGCTACAGAAGCCATCTTTTTAGAAGATTTCAATACTAAATTTCTAGTATGGTCCATTTAGATTTGGGTATTTTCAAGGAATTTTAGATAAGAAGTTCCAAGAGTAGGGTTTTGTTGATCACCAGCAATATTTTAAAAGGCTAAGATGGCTTAGGGGTGGCCTGGGGTCTGCTTAGTGCCTTGGCACTAGGTAAGTGCCTAGGCAAAATGCCTAGAGGCCAAGTTAGCCTAAAAACTAATAATATAAAAACAGTGAATATAATGAGTATCTAAAAGATAGCTATATTCCAAAAATGGAAATTATTTATTAAATAAGATATAGGAAGTCAAAGGGAAGCACTAACTTGGTAACATTTAATATCAATTCATAGATTCATGTTATCCTCCATACTCAAATTTGATGCAATCATCAAGGTGCGCACCTATTGACTTAGGTGGTTCTTTTTTTGCTTTAATTATAATGATAATAGCTAGAGAGAATTGGAAAGGGAAAAGAAGATTGAAACACTTCAGCGTAGTTGCCTGAATTGCAAACATGTGCTGGTGCAGATTTGGGTGTGAAGCTAGGACGTAGATCTCTCCGAAGATCTGAGAGGTGACACTATCTTAGAGACATCAACATTAAATGATTTTAAATATAATGGAGTTATGAAGATGTGGTGGGAGTGATGCTTGATTGTGAGGATATGTCCAGGTGTTAGTGTGCAACTGTCAGTCCAGAGGCAGGACTATGTTTTTTCATGGGTTTGGGAGGTATACCCTGATATCTTGTTTATTGTCTAGATATGAGTACTGTCATTCTGTTTTAGTGCTGGGGAAGATTTACACTTTGATAAAGAAAATGAAATCCGATAGTGCAGTAGTCAAATGTGCAAATCTGTCGATTATTGTAAACTATAGCTCTTTAGCATGTTGATACTACTAAGAGCATTTAAAATCAAAAGAGAAGCTATCTAGCCTAACAAGCATATATTTCATCACGGTGGTAGTGGTGAATAGTAAATTAGACTACTTAACAACTTAACCAGAGCTTGAACTTAGCAAGCTAAGCAATTACTATATAAGATTGAATCGATATTTTACTTATGTACCTAGAAATAAGATTACAAATTTATGACAATTTTTGCATCCAAAACATGTAACCAAAATGTGTGCACACGGGGAGGAGGGAAGAAAGATTTTTGAGTTTCAAATTTAGAAATAGGAGCTTATCTCTCCAAATCAGAATTGTAGCTTCTTTTGTCATAGCATAACCTTCACTGTCTTGTTATTCCTTTTCCTTCCACTTGTGTACTCTTGAAGTTAAAGCACTACTGTTGCATATTTCTTGTATGTTTCGGTTTATCATATCTTTTCCTAAAATGGTGTATAAAGGAATTATAGTTCATAAAGGATCGTTAAAAATTTGTTCCCTTGTAAGTGAGGCATGTAGATTTCCATTGTGCCAAATGTAATAGGAGTCCAAATATTATCTTACCAAAAAAAGGGAGGGGAAGGCATGTCTGAGAGGTTTCTCAGGGATGCTATCAAGTAGATCAAGCAGGTGGTTGGGAAGGGAGTTTGGATTGAGAGGGGCAGGTGTTGGAGAAGCAGATATATGAATTTACCCCCCAAAAGTGCCAAGTTTGAGGGGGCCAGCCACAAGATTTTGAAGGAGGTGCATGGTCAAGAGATATAGAGAAAGATTGGATCTAGAATTTAGTTGTTTGGCGAAGAAGAAAAACCTATCTTTCTATCAGCTAGCCTTGGCATTACTGAAAAAGAAGGCATTGTCAATTAAAGAAGAGGCTCTCTTTAGTAGAACAATATGTTTGAGAATGGGTTTAAAGTCCGCCAATTTTGGGGCTGGATAGAGGCTCTTGTCAGGGGTACGACATGTCTCAAGGTGCTTCTTGAAGAATTATTTCCTCAATTTTCTTATTTTTTTGTCACTGCTCTACCAGATATAGTTCGGGGTTTTCTTCTTCCGTGTTATGCTTTGCAATAATATTTCATTCAAAACCACTAAACTTGTTTGACACGCTTTTGTTTTCTGATCCTTTAATTTCTGTTGGATCCTGATTAACATTCACTTTATTACCATTTCATAAATTTTATATACATCGTTTGCAACTAACTTGCAAAATTGGTCATTAGTGCACGGCAAATGTTATTCATGTCAAATATTGGTTGGGGATTTGTAATCGAATTTGGTTGAAGGCCCATTGCGGTAAAGTTATATCATTTTCCCCGTTCTTTTGGCAGATACATGTCAACAAAATTATGCTGTCTTGACATTTTTTTCCTTTCCAATAAACACTTTCTAACTTGATTAATTTGCAAGATATGGTTGTAGTTATTGAGTGACTAGTTAGTTCTTTGCCAAACCTAACTCAGGTGAAGTTTCTCTCTTTGGGTCCTTTGTCCTTGAACCCTGTTCTGAAGGCTGATTTCAGTAGAAGGCATAGACAAGCTGCTTTTGTACAGAGACTGCCCCTCTTCATGTTCATAAGATTCTTTTGCAGCTAAATTGCAAAAATAACTGAAAATTATGTGCTGAGATGCTATCATAAATTATCCACCTCCATTATCAGGGTGCAAAATTTTAATGAAAATTCAATAATTGAGAATCAGTATTCAAATTGCAGTCCAGCGGCTGCATATTCATCCCCACGTGCAAATGTGATCTGGTGACCGCTTTGCATGGGGGTTGGGCAACATAATGACCTGCCAGACACCTATGTAAGCTCAAGTGGCCCGCGTATCCACCCATGTGGCATGACTTCATAAGGATTGTGATGGCGATTGATTGTTGTCTGTCAACTCACTTTCTAAAGAACAAGTTTGACTTTTGGTGTCTTTTCGAAGATTAATGGCTTAAATTCTACATTCCTTGTATAAAATTGTACTTTGAACCTAGTTATAAGTAATGCTACTTTGGTGATTGTTTATTGAATGTTCATTGATTGATAAGTCATTGAATTCTTCACTGGATTAGCTTACCTGAAATTTTGAGCACAATTCATAGTACAATATTGTTCTTTTTTAGGTTAGCATGTTATACTATATTAAAAAAGCCTCTCAGATAAATGTGAAAATTTATGCTTAAAGTGTTTTTTTTTTTGAATTTTCTTTTTGATCTAAGGAGTGTATCAAGGGATACTTGATTCCTGATGGTGGTCAAGTTATTGTGGATTAAGTGATTGATATTATAGTCAGCGAGTAGGTGGCACACATGAAACTGCAGTTGATATAGGCAGTTATGCCGTTATGGGGGCTTGACTATGATCTAGTTATGTCTCTATAGGAACAGTAATCTGTCCTCCAGATTTCTTGAGATAAAAAAGCTAATTCAGCTAGTTCATTAGTCGGCAAATGGGCCAATTCTAGGGTTGGTTGAGTTTTTGCTTGTAAGGTCCAGATTTCAGTTTTCTTGTTCCCGAAGTGGTTAATTCCAAGTGAAGGTTTAAGTAACGATTACCACCAGCCATATCAGATAATACCAGGATTTACTGAACCGGTCGAAATCGATCGGTTCAGCCTGTACTGTACTGGTACCGGCCAGCACTGGTACGGTACAACCGTAGAATTCGGTTCCGACCCCACCTTGCCCGTACCGGTGTGAACCGGTGCGGTTCCCACCGGTACAACCTGGTACCGGTGCGATCGGTCCGGTTTGAACCGGTACAAGGCCGGTACCGGCACTGGGAAAGAAGAGGAAGAAAGAAAAGGAAGAAGAGGACGAAGAGGAAGAAGAAGAGAAAGAGGAGGAGAAGAAGAAGAGAAGCCTACCTGTCATACCGAGCCTCGGGCCGACCTTCTCCCTCGGGCCGACGAGGCTCACCTGTCTTGCTCGCGGGAGAAGGGGGGAAAGAGAGGAGAAGAGAGGAGGAGAGAGGGGAAGAAAGGAGAGGAAAAGAGTTCGGAAAGGAGGAAGAAGGGAAGAAAAAAAAAGAGCATCCGCGTGCGGGGCAGCCCGCCCGTGTGGGGTAGCGAGCCCACATGGCTCTGCGTGGGCATTTAATGCCACTTTGTGGCTAAAACGTGGACGCGCGCGTGCATCGCGGTTTTGTTTTTCTTTTTTGGTTGGCCGGTTCGGTACCGGTCCAATTAGTATCGAACCGGTACCGAACCGGTACCGTTCCTCACCGTTACGTCGGTTCCACGTACCTTAGGTAATACCAATAAGGTACTGGTACTAGTATATCCCGTGTGCAGATACTGATACTTGGTACTTCACCACTATTTTTCTGTGCTGTCAACAAGAGGCATACTGTGTAATAGTATGGTACTGTGCCAACATATGTACCAGTATAAGTAGCTTGTTTCCAGGACTATTCTATGAGGAGGCTTTCATATGTATTTATATGATTCTGTGTACATTTTATGTCTTTTGGTTTTATTAAATTAGCAGACAACATGCAGAGGTTGCTCTGCAGATCCTAAATGCTGCGAATTGCAGGTTATCTTAATATGATACTCTAATTAGATGTGCCCTGTATAAAAACAGCTTGTCAGCAATTTACCAGTATGTTCTAGTGTTGCTTGATAAAAAAAAAGGATCTAGTGTTGCATCATTAACTCACAAAAATCACCGATTAAGTACTCGTGATAACAAATGCTTATGTGGATGCCACTGTATATGAGAAATGACGTCCATGTCACAACTTGCAAATGCAAGTCTTAGCATATTAGACGCCACTCAATTACCCATGTATCAGTATATTTATCTATTTTATATTTTTGAAGCCATGATTCTTTTGACTTCTGTTAGAATATTTTTCTTTGGAGACTCATGTCTTGTTGCTTACGAAACAGCTTTCCTTGGACAAGTTAGTTGAGTAGTTGAGAAGTAATATGATTGCAGACTCTTTCTGTCCCATTTTTTTGTCTTGCCTTCTGTTTAGGGGAACATAACATGATGTGTCCTTGATGTAGATATTCCATTTCGGCTTGACAAGAAGCTTACTTGGGATCAGTCCTCCTTTAAAATGTTATTAGATTTTGATTAGGCATGGTTTATTTGATTATGTGTTATTTAAAAAGTTTATTTAGAGAATTTTGTGAACTTCATGTGTTATGTTATTCTTGTCCTGCATGTGCTCAGTTGTATCTGAATTTCTATTGTGCCCAGAGTGAAGGTCCAACTGTGTGGATTCCTGCACCCGGTAGGGATGTATCTAGTCTGCAGGTTGGTTCTTTCTACAATCTCTCTCCTCAGGGACAGCATGTGACGTTTACACCAACACAGGCTGGCCATGGCTCCTTCACTGGAATCTACCACCCCACCCCGACAGTAGCTGCTAGTTCTATTCAGCCATTTCTCCAGCAGTCTCAGGCCATATCTGGAGCCATTGAAGTAGCCGGCCTTCCTGCAGGCATATATCAGCAGCCACAATGTGCGCCAGTCAATTGGGTCAATAATCATTGAGGGCTAAAGAAAATTTTCATTTGCAGTAGCCAGTGATGCAGGATATTTGACATTTTCTTGGGAATGATAAAGGCTACTATTGATTTGAGCATAAAATCATTAGAACATTTGCAGCATGAAACATCCTGCTGAGGAAGTGTATATATATAAAGGTTGGCCAGGAACTTTTGAGACGGAAATTTTGTGGGTTTTAGACCGCATGAAGCTGATGAAGTTCACCTGTGATTGATAATTGACCGAATTTAATCAGTGGAGTGGAGGTACGTGCAGGTCCCTGTTTCTGCTTGCTGGCGCTCTTTTCCTTGATTATTTTGCCTTTCATTTTTCTAGCTTATAGTTACTCTGGGTGGTGAAAAGTTTTTTTTTTTGTCTCCTTTTTCCCCCTTTCCTCATAGTTTCCCCTTTCTATGCTTTTCTCGAGGCATCATAGAAACTTTGGAAGGTAAGAAATTAAGTTGGTGGATTTTCGTTCTTTCCTCCAACTTACCTGTAAAGTAAATTTTGATAGTGAGAAAATGTATTACAACTGTTGTATTTGGTGTAATAGAAACAGCAGAACAGTCCATTTGTTTCTTATTTACTGATTTAAAAGAGACATTTGGCTTTGTGGAACATGGAGAACTGCACCTGTAAATGCTTTCTTCTGGCTCCAATAATCATGGATGACTCTGTGCTAATCATTAAAGCATTTGTTTTTAAGATATCTTAATCTTCTTCTGGAGTGATCATAACTTGAATCTAGTTTATTGAATATTTTTTTTGTTTTATTTATTTTTAATTTTTGATTAATGTTTATTTCTTCAACATTGAGTAAATAGCATGGCCTATAAGAAAACAACAGGTAAGTATCCCTAAAATTATAATTTATAATGCCTTGCTAAGACATTGACATATCATGTTATACTCTTAAACAGTAAGTACAATCATCTTCTTTAACGTCCACATTATGTGGAAAATTCTCTACATGCATAGCTTGACATATGGGAAGGCTCTCCTGTTTCTTTGATGGTTTGGAGACGGTTGAAGATCTGAGGATGAGAGATTAGGGGTGTTTATCAGCTCTCCTTTTATCCTCCTTTATTTGTAAATTTGATCCCAAAACCAAGAACTGTAATTTGTGTTATAATTTTTTTTTTATATTTTTTTTTATTTAAATTGCATTCGAAGCAGATCCACAATACAAGAAAAGATCGTGGAACTCTATTTTGTGCCTAGAGGATGCAGAATGGAAGGCTCTTTTGAGAGTGCCTAAAATGTATGGTTTTGCAGTAATTGTTTTGTTTTGTTTTTTTTTATTTATTTTCAAGATAGTTTTGGTGAGTCTTGTTGGATGGGAGTGGAATTAGGCTTGCTCCCCTTGCTTCCTCACATAGTTGCTATGATTATCTATGCAAAAAGCGCAACCAAGCAGTATAAAATTTCTGCTCTTTGGATGGTCTTGGAGTCTTCCTTTCAAGGAGATATACTTGGATCACTGCATCAAGCATTTAATTTATACATCCTTCTCTCTTTCATTATCTTGAATCCTATCGTTTTTGTCGACATACTTGATCCTTCCAAGCTTAGCAGTATAAATTTCATCACAAATCTGGGCTTTTCGTTTCATGTAGTCCATGATAGCAGATGTTGCTGTGCTTCTTCCTGAAAGCCCACTAGAAAAATGTCCAAATGGCATCCTAAGACCTGAAAAATTTTTACCCCGCTGGCTTCATTTAGCCACATTTATTAAACTATTGAAGGACATCGATCTCTGGTGGCGAGATAAATAGGAAATGTTGGCTACACGGTGTATGATTAACTACAGGCTTTTTTAAGTTTATTAGTACGATTAGTAACTTAGTAGCTGGAACATCTGTTGTTATTAGGACATTGTGAACTCTGTACTCACGTATCTAGAATGAATAAAAGGTAGGCATGGTAAAAGAAGAAAGCAGACTAGTTAGAATTAAAACTCTCTCCTACACCCAGCCTGCAAAATCTCGCTTTATCCCATCTTATGTTGATTCTTTGATGGTCATCTAATTAATGCTTCTCGTTGTCCCTGTAACTCAAGGTGCAATCAATTCTCCGATGGGCTACATCTTTTCCAATTAAGCATCATGCCGTGTAGTTTGACGAATGTTGATATAATTCTGAGAAAATGACAAATACTTAAAACATTACTGAGCATTTACTTCTAAGACAAGAATATACCTGAAGGTGCGTTCGTCCGTGTTATTGCCATTGGATACGCGGAGTTAAAGCTGGTGCTTCTCGTTGTCCAAATTGTTTATGATTTTACTTCACATATGTGATTGTATACTTAATGAATTGTTTTATGCGGCACGGTTGAACAATCTCATTGATCCAAAGAAAGGAACATATCACCGTACTTTGGACTAATAATTATCATCTCGTCTATTTGAAGCCGGCTTTGTAATTTAACTCTTTTAGATTGCCAAAATAAACATTAGCCTCCTTGACGGACTCATGCAGGCCATTTTATTATTGTTTCATTCATTTATTTATCACTATGGTGATGCTCTATTTTTTTTAAAAAAAATTGGATGATAATTCTAGTACGGAAATATTCAAAAAAGTCAAAATATAGCATATTTCGGAGTACATTAGGCGGCTCATTCTTTTCAACCTAAATAGTATTTTCGAAGTGGTTGGCCACGTATAAGGTTACTTAGTCTGCAGCTCTATTGGTCTTTATATAGACATACTTAGTTTGGAAGACCACCCCATCACATACCATAGTTCGGATATCTCAAATTAAAAAGTAACACTCGTCCACACCGCAAACAAACCGCTAAGCCCATTCAATAACTGTAGCCGAATTTTTCTCAAAACCTGGAGTTCATAGTCCATTCAAAAAATAAAAAAATGCCATCCCAAAGGCATCACCATCCCTCTAGAAAGATGCGGGACAGCCACGATCCTCTCACAATAAAGAAAGCCCAACAAAACCACAGCGTGCCGTAGGTCCGGCCTCTGTTCTCCCATAGATTTCATCTTACGAAAACTCTGACCGTATGAGCCTCAAAGAAAATGAAATATAATAGAAAGATGCCATGACCAGAGAGAAGCCCGGCAACCTGGCCTTGTTGTTCCCGCCCTCTTTCAAACATAAATGGGAACCCTTCCTTTCCACAATCTCCTTGCAAGCCCTCCCGGTTCCCCACCAACCGCCATAACTGCCACAACCGCCACCCCACCATGCTCTCCAAGCTCTTTGGGTCTACCACAATTAAATTATGCTCCCTAAGGAAGCCGGCGCCGGCTGCTTCTGCCGTCCCGGCCCCGCCGGCACCACCGGAGGAGCACCCTCACCACCCCAACCCCTCGAGGCCGCTGAGGATTGTCCACGCCGGCGGGCACGTCGAGTGCTACTACATGGCCATCCCGGCGGCCGGCATCATGGGGAAGTATCCACGGGCCGTCCTTGCACGACCCGACGTGTTCCGCAGGCCATGGGATTCCCTTGTTCAGCCAGGGGAAATCTTGATCCCTGGCGAGAAGGTCTATGTCGTGCCCCGCCGCACCATCCAAAAGCTCCAGCGGCGAATCCGGCGGCCTGCAGCCCACGGGCTCCGCGGCGACTCATCCGAGGGGAAGAATGAGAGCAACACGTCGGGCAAGTCGACGACTGCTCCGGCCGCGGCCTTCAAACTCCTTGGGTTCTCATTTGCTTGGCCTGAAAGGAAGAAGGTGGATGCGAGCGTCAATGGAAGGCCCGCAGCGGCTCCGAGGGTTCGACCAAGGAGGAGGAGGGTGC
Source organism: Phoenix dactylifera (assembly GCF_051530095.1). Classification (NCBI taxonomy): domain Eukaryota; kingdom Viridiplantae; phylum Streptophyta; class Magnoliopsida; order Arecales; family Arecaceae; genus Phoenix; species Phoenix dactylifera. The sequence goes on from NC_143191.1 coordinate 22,720,145, forward strand.
GAATGGCAGGGATGTGGCAGCCATCTCTCGAGGCTATCCATGAGGCTTCACCGCTCGCAGCACCACCATTACCTCATCCATCTCAGATGTCTCATTAGAAAGATATTGTGAACCTTAATTTTGACCGTTATAATACATGTATGAATTTTATTGTTCTTGGCTCTAATTAAATAGAAGATAGGTAGCCTTCCATCCTCATGTACAAAATGCTTCATGTAACTAAAAAGTAACATCCGAATTTTATATAACATAGATGAAATTACTGATTGTAGGTTTCACCACTGGCAGGCAACAGTGAGGATTACTTGATTCAGACACAAGCAGCTTATAACTTTGATCAGTTTTAAGTACAAATTGTTTTTTCAGAACTCATGCTATAATTTGCACTTGTTAGCAATCCTGCACCAGTTGATCCAGCCTTTGCGAAAGAAACTATTTGTAAAGCCATGTGCCCTAGAAGAGCAAGTAGCTGCTTTCGAGGTTTTCGATTCTTGAATTCTTGCTCCACATGAACTAGCTTTTTAGAAGCCTCATGTAACACTCTGGGCCAGTGGCAGATACTTTCTAGATAGTTGAGGAAGAAGAACATCGCACTAGGATAGTCATGATGATTCTATTGAGCTCAACATATGCAACAATATTGGTCTCCCTCCGGTCTGAGGGATGGCAAACAAACTACTAAATAAGGGTTTAAGATTCTGGCTGTATTGTATAATTTGTATTAGAAGATACCAAGTTTGTCTGAAAGTCCATAGGCTTCGGTAGAAATTTCGACCGCAGACTACTGCATATGCATAAGCACCAAAGAATACTATTAGCTAACTCAAAAGTCCTTCCATTCAAAGGTGAGAATAACAAATTTATATGGAAACTGATGAATGCATTTTGATCATCCGAAATTGCCCAGAATCAGATTATTGCTGTACATAAGTTAAATTTCGGAAAAAAAACAGAGGTGGAAAGAAAGAAAGAAAGAAGGGAGAGACAGAAAAGTTAACATGGTTAGCGAAAGGGTCCCTTGGCGCACACAAAGCATTTGTTCTCTCAAACAGGATCCTCAGAGATCTTTAAGTCGGCTGCCTCGCTGTCTATGATGGTCTTGGGTTTTAGAGATATAGAATTCTGCTTCAGAAGAGGCTGCTTGCTTGTGCCATCGAAGTCGATTTTGGGCCTTGGGGTGAATGAATTCTGCTTTGAAAGAAGTTGCTTGCTTGCTGTGCTGTCAAAGTCGGCTTTGGGTTTTTGGGCAAATGAAGTCTGCTTTAAAGGAAGCTGCTTGCCTGCTGTTCCCGACTCCTTAGAGTCTTGCAGGTTGAGGTAAGTGTAGACTGACATTCCACAGAGAGCAGTGACAGCCCCGCATAGACTAATGACTCCCGGATCGGAATTGAAAAACAGATATCCAGCAAGCATAATTACACATGTTTTGAACTGGCCCAGAACCACATGCGAGAGAGCAGATGTGGCGCTGCATAACATGAAGGCTGTAAGAAAGATGTGTTGTGCATGCAATAGCATGATCAGGAATCCATATGCATTATAGTGTGCCGTTCTTTTCTGATGTAAACTATTCTGCTGTTCAAGATTATAGAATGCTTGTACGATTATGGAATTTGATTAATAGCTTCTCATGGTCTCATCTTTGTTATTACGATGGGTGTAGAGAGATTTATTATCACACAAGCAAATCACAATGAACTGCTGGAGCTCATCATAAGAAACTTAAATTTAAATTTCAGTTTCTTTCGCTCCATTTGATGATTAATGTTTTCTCTAGTAATCAAAACTACATGCAGGGTGCTTTTCAGCTGTACCTCTTCCTCTACTAATCCTTCTGTCATCCATAATTTATCATTTTTATAATAATAATAATAATAAAAATCATGACAAGGAGGAGGATAGTCATTAGAAAAATGATGGCAAGAATATTTTAAAAATAATACAAAGATGATAAGATGACTCCGGTGAGCCTACATTATGCATGAGAAATCAAACATTGAGAATGTTGCTGTATTCTGCATATCATTGATTGGTAAAATTCAAACATTTCAAATACTTGTATCTTACCAATCAATGACTTCATCTCGGAGTTGTCTGCCAAAAATCACAGCACAAACTGCATTCACTGATATTAACTTTCCATAGCTTTCAGAAATCAACAATTATATAGTATCGAGGCTGACAGATCCATGAGCAAATTATCAAAATGGAAATTTCTCAAATCAAATCATATAAAAGCAAGTATACATGTATTTCTTGCATTAGTATATTATAAACTAAGGTAGTTAAAAACTCACCCAAGTGCCAAAGCCCCTGACCACTGAAGGAGAAATCCAAATAGAGCTGATATGATGATTGCAATCGTGTTGTTTAAATTCCAATCGTAGGATAAAATACCCGGTGGGTCTAGCAAAGGCATCAGAGCCATGAAGAAGAAGATTGTAATTGGGGTAGTCTTCCACATTAACCTGAATAAAAACTTTTTGATTTAAATGACATTCAAAAACCTTTAAGCAGCATAAAATATATATACTAGCACTACTTACGCGAGGGCAGTCCAATTGCCCTTTTGCTGCATATTAGACCACAGAATTTTATTTACAGCACTAGGCACAATCCATGCTAATGCTGCACAAGCACCAAAAAAATTGAATTCTAGATCAGTGACAGTTGCAACAGCCACACCTATTGATACAATAGCCAGTGTGATAACCTGCAGAGCCAAGGAAAAAAGTTTATGGTTCTTTCATCTAAATGAATAAAGATGGAGAATTTATAATTTCTACGTTTCTTTTCAAAATCAAACAACCAATACGCATCATCTTTTGATATATGATTCTGGCAGTTCTTTTTCAGGATAGACATGCTCAAGCAAACTATAGTTTAGTGGACAAATGAGAAAAAAACAACAAAGGAGATAATAGTGGAAAGAAGAAAACAAACAGACCTTCTGGGAGGAAACCTTTTTCCTGAAAAGCATGAACTCAGCTAAAACAATGGTTGGAGTCACAGCTATCTTAGCCATCTGATAGAACCCCACACTGCAAAAAGGAAAACAACACAGAAAAAAGAAGAATGGGCTATATGAGCACTGAGACTATTTACAATGGCAGGTCAGCATCAAAAAGCATAGAAGGTTTCTGCAGTTGTTTCTGCAATTACATGCATAATCTACCTGTTATGTTTTAAGCTGATGTTAGCCAGTCCAGTAGAAAGAGACATGACAGCACCCAAGACAAACAAGGAAGAGTAAGGGGTGGACTTTGAAGGAGGGGAGGCAGGTAATAGTGAAAGTGCGCTAAAGATGGCCATCAGAAACCAAGAAGTTGCATAGTGGATTAGTGACAGAGCAACTGGGAAATTGAATCCAACCTTTCCCATCACCTATAATAAAATGTACTGCATAAGATTCTAATTTTTACAGGATACAAAAATAATCAACAAGGAAATCCAATTGGTGTAAAGATCCTAGAGAAAGTAACAAGGAAAAGAGTAAGACATGAAGCACCTACCACTTTGTTTGCCATGATTATGCCAACAGCTACTGTGAAATTGAAGGTCATTGCTACAACTGGACCACAGAATCTTTGCTGCTGGCGTTTTGCTCCTTCAGAAGTTTGGAAGTCACTATACAAAGAACTCCGCAGCTCTTCCAGTGCTCGGCCTGGCAGCCATGAAAGTGAGACAGGAGTGCCACACAAAAACATTTTAGTCTTTCCATGGGAAAATTTACTTCTTTTGCTACCATCATACAATTTATGAGTAGTAAATTTGGTAATGGGAAGCATTCTGTTTATCATGGAAATATAGGTGAAATGGTGGGAAGAGCACAGGCTATAGAATGTTATGCAATGAGGGTTTTCTGCCGCTGGTTTCAAAGAACAAGAAAAGAGGCAACACAGGAAGCCCTTAGACAATTTTTATTTCCTTTCAAAAGCTCATTTTTTTCTTTGTTCTGTGAAAGAGCAGCAAACAATAAGCAGCTTCGTGACACATAAGTAACACATCCCTTGTATTATTTACCGACAGTTGCAAAGAAAAGTAAGGCATGAAAAGAGAATGGATTGGAGAGGATAGGGCTTCTGACGTATACAAACTTCAGTGGTTTTGAGCAAAATAATCTCAAGTCTACAAGCAAACTCTAAGTGGGGTGTGAGAAGGCCACAGAATTCACAACTCCACTCAGCAAATCTAACAAACTATGCACTTCTACTAAATTAGGTCAGAGTAGGACAAGAGAAGCATCAATCAATGACCTAGCAGACCTAGCTGTAGATGTCCGTTTGCTTGCTGGTAGAAAAAGATTAAAAGGGGTATAAAAAAATACAATCTGATAGGAAGAAAGAGAGTTCGAGAATTGAAAAATCAACACATATAACGCAGGCTAGCAAATAGCAGAAACTAAAGCATCAATCTGTAGAAAAGGAACAGAACAATGTTTTTTAATTGCTATAATTATTGACTTGAATGGGAAGTAAACATTAACAATAAAGCATAATCGTTAAGATGCAAAATACACCCAAAACTAAGTATTGCAGATAAGAGCGATCAGTATCAGCAATTGAAATCATCTGACGCAGTGGTACAAACCAGGTGCCCACTCCCTCTAATAAACAAAATGGCCCATGGAACGTAAGGTACCAAAAAGGCCAAAAAGCAATATCCAATTAAAATCCTCAATGGATTAACATATGATTTTTTTTTTTTTGAATAACAAACAAAGACTGAGCTACCAAAACCATGTTCCGGTTACATCGAACAATAAAGAAACTTTTCTCGAGAGAAATTAACCAAAACCCCAATGTGACATGTAACCTAAAACTTGGATTCAAGTCAGTGAACAACCCCTAAAACCATAAAAGATTTCAGACCATAGGGTAGGAAAAAGAAAAAAAAATAAAATTGCAAATAAAATACAATGATTGAGCTAGCCAAAATCCATGCTTTATTACACCCAAAAACTATATAGCTCAGATTTTTGTTGACAAAATAGAAACAAAAACCCATAAATAAATGTCATAAAATAAATAGTTGCAAATAGACCCAAGTTCGCGCAGCCCTACAAGCCCCATTGCTTCAGATTGAAAAATAATAAGAAATAAATAACCAAAAAAATTCGTGCCCATGAGAGAGAGAGAGAGAGAGAGAGAGAGAGAGAGAGAGAGAGAGAGAGAGAGAGAGAGAGACCATGTTCCCCTGCGTCGCTGTCCTTGCGCTTGATAAACTTCCGGGCATCCCGACTCAAGATGGAATCCAGCACTCCCATTCCTATCGGCTGGAAGAGCGCATCAGCTCATGCCCAAACCACCCCCCCAATCCTCTCCCTCTCCCTCTCTCTCCCTAAAAAATCAGAGATCGAGCACCCCAAATCCCTGCGCCTCCCGCTCCAGTGGCGATTCTGGGTCCCAAAAATGGCGTCTTTCTTCAGGTCTCCGAACTAAGAAACAGAGAAAGGAATCGAGGGGAGAGGAAAGACGGGAAAAGGGCACAAGTCCCTTCCTCGATTTCTGTGATGGAATCGAGAGAGAGAGAGAGGGGAGGGCCTGGCCGGTAACGAAATTTGAAATGGTGCGAATTATAGATTACGCATTGTTGGAGGACTTGCATAAAGATAGAGATGAGAGCGGCCGATAATACCTATCCCATCCAGATATGGATATAAACTCCTAACCGTATTCATATTTAAATATTTAATTTTATTTATAATTCTATTTAATTTTATATAATAATAATAAATTTTTAATAGTCTATCAATATACTATTAACTTGATTTATCGCCATCTAATTTATATCCATATTTATATTTATACTTTTGATATTCGATTTATATCCGTATCTATTTAAAATAAATATGGACATAAACTTTTGTATCTGACAAACATCCAAATCCTCATGTATATAGTTAGCTGATTTTAAATCAATACAAATGAGAAAAATCAATTTCGCTTCTAAAATTTTTTTCATCGAAATTTTTAGCATTTATCAAAAATTTTCAGATTAGAGTTTATTAAATTGATGTTTTACGTTAGATTAATGCTAGAATCCTGAAATATTGTAAGTTGAGTTAGGTAATGATTTATTAAGTAAAATAAATATAGATATAGATATACTAGTATCTGATTTTAGTTTTATTACATAGACAATTTCTAAATGTAACTTTATGGAGTGATTGAGGCTTTTCGAGTTCTTCAACTTCTGATGATTGGTCTCATCCATCTGATCTCTGATGGTCTTCAGCACTCCTAGGAATAGAGTGAGCAAACCAGCCGTTGGGCCGCCCTAAGTCCTGACATCACTGCGATCCTAACTTTCATGTTTTAGGCCAGGTTGAGCCAGGCTATTGTTTTAATGAGTTTACTTGATAATGTAAATGCCTTAGTTTGTCCATCTCCATCTTATTAATTACAACTACATCTCTCATGAGGACTCTCAACGATCGCTTAGATCCAACGTATCAATCAATTAGAATCATCAAACTTATGTAAAGTTGGGATGGGGAAGTTCCAATATTATAATAAAGTTTTGATGTTTCATGTAATCTTCCAATATTATAATAAGGTTTTGATGTTGTATATAATTATCCATATGGATATTTTAATTGACAAATATAATAAGGTTTTGATGTTTTATGTAATCATCCATATGGATAATTTAATTGACAAACATGCACATATAAGTACATGCGCATATACATGCATATGTGCTTGCGGCATACATGCAACAACAATAATGGCAACAGAAGAACTCCCATTTGGTATTTTTGTTGTTTTTAAGTTTTCGTTTCCCTACAAACTAGCGAAACAATGCATAGAAATCAATGCAGAAGATAGCATTTGCAAAATTTTTTTGCTATTTCTCGCTTCTATTTTGACTCATCTTGAACGTAACAACTCTTTGTAATCAAAAGCTCCGAAGAATTTATAAATAATTTGAGGATTTCATCATTCATGGTTTATTATTCAAGAGTACTAATAGCAATAAGAGGTGCGTGAGACTTCACAATATGTCCCCTGGTCAAAACAAACAAACAAACAAGAACAAACAAACAAATAAAAACAGCAAAAATCACAGGTTGCAGAGCATTGGCATAAATCAGTATCTACTTTATTTGGCTATTTATTAGAGAGTAAATGTGGGACATATAATTAGTGCAAAAATACTGTTTGTAGAAGAGAAATGAGACATACGGACCCACTTAATTTTAGGAGAGACCCAGCATCAAGGATAGCCAACGTCTGTGTTATATAACTTAGATTATTTTAGACATTTTTCGTCTTTTTAAGGGAGTCATTGTAAGGTGCAACCCTTGCAGAAATTCCACGCTTTTAGCTCGGCCAACCACTTCACACACAGCTGCAGGACACCATTTGCTCTAAAATGGCTGATGGCCAGAGGGAATCACTCCATCGCAACCAGTCATTCCACATCATCTGGAACAACACAAACATTTCTACCGGAACCTGACAGAATGGATAATTTCATACCTTTAAACCAGTCTTAAAATCATATGCACAACCAACCACACAACAGATGTAAACATCCTGAAATACATAGATATGTATACACTGCTGCAGCCACATAGACACCTCCAAGAGGTATGGTAGCTCCCTTGTAAATTGAATGCCAAGCCATCGGTAACAGTCGAACTGAATGCTGCTAATGTAACTACTGTTGTTGCAAGGATGTGCACAAGATTCTTAGCTGGCATCCACAGTCTGCAGAGAGTGAAGAGAACTCATTAACGCAATGAAACTTACTGGTGGTTCTCACAAAGTTATAAGTACAATTGTTTCTGCTACCAACAGCTACAACAGAAGAAAATTCGAGGAGTACTGCTATCGATCACCGGCCGATGATCGCTGCTTGGTTCACCCTGGATGTGGCTGTTGGGGATTGGTGCCAAACATGGTGGGGTCAGTAGTGTTAGTCGGGCCCATGCCTATGCTCGGCCAATCACTGACCTCCACATTCCCCAGTGAACCAAGTGGTGATCAGTAGTGGGTGAGCTATAGCATTTTTCTTCAAGAGAAGGAAGAGCCATTGCTGTTTTCAAATAGCAATTTTGCTAAATAATTATCTAAGAAATGCTGGATCAAAAAAAAAAAGAAGATAAATTTAATGCAAGACTTTACAGATTATTCATGGCAGAGCTGCTGCTCTAGAAACTCATTTTCCTTCCTAATCGAATCAAGATCTGCTTGGAGTTTGCTGATGTCGAAACTACGGGAAGAAATGGCCGTAAGTTTGGCCTCTTGCTCGGTGGCTTCTCTTCGAGCTCTGTCAGCGGCAAGAAGCTTGTCTGAAATCTGTTCAAAACTATCGTGGATGCTCGTTAAAAGCCTATATACCTGCAGCCTTACTGGGTCATCTTTTGCATTCCTGCATACAAAGTTATTGGTCAGCAGAAGATGCTTTGCTGTAAGCAGATAAAGGCTAATTTAATATTTCATTCTTCCTTTTTTTTTAAAAAAAAAGAGCACCAAACTGTGTAATGTATCGGTAGCATAAAAAGTTACGGCAAAGAACCTTTATTTTTCAGTGCAGGCCAGGCAAACCAAATTCATTAATAACAGGACAAGGGCATTGTTTTGCATGAATGTCACAGCTGTTACCCGGTAGTAAACTACAAATCATCATAAATAGAATATGTGGTTCATGAAGCTGATCTCAAGTAGATGAACAGAGTCTGCTTGACTAGAAATCATGATTATATGGATTTGATGTAGCATATGATATTTTATGGAGTCACGATAATAACAATAAAAACTAATGTTTTCTTCCCAAAAAAAAGTATTTTTGCATATATGCCCTATAAATATGGGCTATCGCACATTTACCTTAGAGAAAATCTCTATTTTCATATGTTTTTGCACCAATGTTCCTTCCCTTAGATTTTTGGCTGGTGGTATTAATACATAACTGTTTTAAGTGTGAAATGCCTATTTCAACATTTTGCATCAATACTATTGAAAATTTATGCAAAAATATAACTTCTTAAGAAACAAATTGAATGCTAAAACTATTCAAGGTATTAGGGTAATATAGTCATTTAGCACTTAAAACAACCATTTATTAACACCATACACAAAAAAGAAATCTAATGTTGGGGGGGGGGGGGGGGCTTTGTCGCAAAAACAGGATTATTGAATGGCTGTACATAGAAATAGTTATTTTCTAAGGGTAAATATGAATATTTTTAAGGGTATATATGCAAAAATCCCAAAAATATGGTACGGTTGAATGTTCCTCCATAGTACTTTTGCTCCTTGTTAAAGAACCCGGTAAGGCAAACCAAGCACATTAATAACAGGATAAGGGCATTGCTTTGAATGAACGTCACGGCTGTTACCTGGTAGTAAACTACAAATCATCATGAATAGAATATGTGGTTCATGAAGCTAATATCAAGTAGATGAACAGAGTCTGCTTGACTAGAAATCATGATTATATGGATTTGATGCAGCATATGACATTTTATGGAGTCATGATAATAACAATAAAAACTAATACTTTTTCCCTTTTTTTTTTTTTGTAAATATACCCTTATAAATATGGGTTATCTCACATTTACCTTTGAAAAAAATTCTATTTTCATATGTACCTCTTAGTTCATCCTGTTTTTGCACCAATGTCCCTTCCCTTAGATTTTTGGCTGGTGGTATTAATACATAACTGTTTTAAGTGTGAAATGCCTATTTCACCATTTTGCATCAATACCATTGAAAAATTTATGCAAAAACATAACTTCTTATGCAACAAATTGAATGTTAAAACTATTCAAAGATATTAGTGCAAGAGGTAATACAGCCATTTAACACTTAAAACAACTATTTACTAACACCATACACACAAAATAAATCTAATGGGAGGGGCTTTGTTGCAAAAACAGGATTATTGGATGGCTGTATATAGAAATAGTTATTTTCTAAGGGTAAATATGCAATAACCTATATTTTTAAGGGTATATATGCAAAAAGCCCCAAAACATGGTATGATTGAATGTTCCTCCAAGGTACTTTTGCTCCTTGTCAAACCCAAAAGCAAGATGTCATTGCTGTGAAAATAATAGTTGGCATCAACTTACATGAACAGTCATGGACATCATTTTCTTCTAATTGGGAAATAAAAGAAAATATACTTTTCCAAGTGAAAGCTGCAAGGTTCAAAACATCATACCTGAAGACAGTTTCTTCAACCACGGCATAAGTCCTATGAAGGCGTTCTTGTATGGAATTACTCTCTAACTGAAGCTCTCGAGTCTCTTTTATGATTCGCTCAACGTCGGCATCTTGTTTCCAGCTATTCTTTGTAATCTCAGTTATGCGCTGGATGTAGGATTTTCTAGAAGAGATCTTTGGGAGTTTCTCAAGCTCCAGAAGAAGTTTAGCATGTTCATCCTCTCTGAGAACAAGAAGATAATCAGATATAGCAAAGAAAATCACAATCCACAGGCAAATAAATGAGATTATCTTAGCAAACTTCACAGCAATCAACTAGCAGCAACATGTAAATTGAAATTTCAAAAACAAACTGACATTATCTTATAAATCAGTAGTATATGACATTTCTACAGATTTAACTAACAAATGGCTCATCTATGAGTTCATCTTCTAATAAAATACATGAGATGTTGGATTTGCTTGGTACATTTACTAACTACTTCAACAAATAATCTAAAGCATTCTTTCACATATTTCATTATAAGCAATTCTGACAGAGCATTCTTTAATTTTTTTAATATCTTAAAACTCTCCATCAAAAAAATTACCTTTTGCAAATGTCAGATACGGTGGCATCTGTTTCTTGTTCAATTTCTTTCAATTTAATTAGTTTTTCTTGCACTGAAGATTTCTCAGCATATAGTGACTGCTCCTCTCTCATCTGTCTCTGTTCCACTGTTTGCTTGAGATCATTCCTGCAACAGATGGTAACTTGTACTTACTTCATTCAGTGTATTACTGAAATTTAAATACTCTTTTGTCATATCTAATAACCTATATTAGAAGAAAAACTTCTGCAATAACTGTTCTAGACTTTTGCAGCAAATTTACATGCTCCAAATTTAAAACATTGTTTGCTGTAAGTTTTAGTGTATGTAATAAGTTTTCATCATCAGTCAAAGTGCATGTTCTCTATTAGAACTTTTCTATTGGTCAATTTGCTAGAATAAAGCTAGAATATGTAGTTTAGAATCTTTACAAGTCAGGTGTTGAAGGAGCCAACTAGAAATATGAAGCTGTAGTTAATACAGTAAGAGATGAAAAAGCTGATTGTAATAGAGGCTCACAAGAAACATCTTGCAAATAAAAAGATCATTCGGTATAATCAGGCACATGTTTAAAATCAAGGAGTAAGTCGGTATTCATTTCTTTCAATTCCTGTTGCTTTGGTATGCACCAAGACAGGCCAATACATAATGATACAAGTTAGCATGAATGTACAAATATGCAAATAAGCTATTAGCATGGGATATATTATAGATATTGTATGGAACGAATGAAACTTCAATCCATGACATACATTAGAAAAAACCTTATGATAGTTCTTGATCTTAGACATGCAAAACCATGCTAATGTTAGAATGAGAGAAAGAAATAGGCTCCATCATATTAGGATAGCGACTATACAATGCTTTCATACATTATGTTTCTACATCTGTTCAATGCACAATAAATGAATGAATGAATGAAGGAACAGATAAATAAAGATGAATATGTCAGGTGACTAGAGATATACCACAATGTCCTACCACTGTGATTCCAATTTCATAAGACTCTGTCTTTTTGCTTCTACTCGTCCATTTAGCATTTCAATATAGAAGCCAACAGAATGTTGTTCATCTAATGCCATATCCATAGCTGCTTTTAGGAGCTCATGCTCACTTTCAAGGCTCTGAACTTTCAAGGCCTTCACCTGTTTTGCCTCCGTCATCATATCTTCTTGATTTTTCAAGCTGTCAGCTTGATTCCTTAACTGCATTACACAGAAGACAAGGAAACCAGTAGAGTCAGCATGTTTTCTACATTTAAAAGAAATGATATACTTCATTAAGACAAAAGGCATCATAAAGCATCAAACCTTCAAAAGAAAATCAATGCTAAATATCAAATTAGGTTTATGTAAACCAAACAATGAGAAGTTTGGAATGTATATTTGCCCAAAGCATGCAACCTGAACGATGTATGCCATCAAGCAAGAAGAAGTGCATCATGGAACAAATTGCTAGCCCAGCAGCTATATTTCAGAGACCAGTGGAAAAATAAAAAAATAAAAACTGAGTCTTTGGATTAACAACTAAAGATATTCATAATTGGAACAACAAGTCAGAAGAAATCAGGCAATGCACCCTAATGTTAGTAAGAGGTTTGTCAGACAACTTTACATGGAAAGAAAGAGGTTTGTCAGACAACTTTACATGAAAAGAAAGATCGCCCTTCAGCACTGGAAATTACTGGCATCTCTTACTCTAAAGGATCCAATGAACAGTTATCTTCCATATCATACAAACTTTTTTTTAATGATACAAGTTAATAGCTGTGCATTGACTAGTCATAGAAAATATAAATACATCAGAAAAGCGGCATGAAAGCATATAAAATAACCAGTTGTTGAATTGCAGTTACTTGATCAACTGGAAGGATATCAATCCTTTTATATGGTTTACCTTGGATAATTGCTCCTGCAGAGAAGCTAATTTTCGTTCAAGTTCAGCAATATACTTGTCTGTTTGGGTCATATCTTCTCCATCAACACATAATTCTTTCTCAGAGTTCATAGATTTTTCAGGAGCATCTTCAACACCTTCCTTGCTGCAATGGCTCTTGATCTCACTGGATTCTATGCGCTCAGAATAGAGTGTTCCAGTCTCAGCTGACACACCTGACTGCCCTGGAACTGCATTAGTGTCAAGCAACACATCAGAGTATACCTCCTCAGCAACCGTCTCAGATGGCTCTGCAATGCCTTTAGTTGATTCCCCCAAAGATCTTCTTTCACAATGAAAATTCTCTTTACTTTGACTCTCCCTCACCTTATCCTCCTTTTCTTTAAGCTTCTCTAATGTATCATTATGGATGTCACCAGTAATTTCACCACTGCTCAAAGTAGATTTGGTTGCTGTATTTTCTCTGGCTCTTCTACCTTCAGATGATCCAGATAGCCTCTCCACCAAAAATCTTACCAACTTGTATGAGTCATCATAAGAAGGATACAGGAACTGCCAGAATCAACAAAGGAAAAAATGCTTCTAAGAATGGTGGCAGGATCAGTAGAATCAATAAAGAGAACAAGATAATATTGATAAGCATATAAGGCATTAAAATGAAATGTATATTAGATGATAATTTTTCTCCAAGTAGAGTCTCATTTAGCCTTGTAGTAGTTTAATGATTATGCCAGTAAATTTCATATGGTATGGTTAAGAATTAGCTGGTGTATAGCGTAAGAAGTGTAACCCTATAAATGAATGTAGTTGGAAGAATGATCGGCAGATTATTCCTGATGTGATTTGATCCAAGCTTCAGAAATAACAAGCAGCAAAAGTGATTTGCAAGTGCAAATCACTTTCTGAAAGTATCACGGTCATATGATTGAAATATTCTTCTGAGACAGATTTTTTTACAATTTTGAGAATAAGTGGTATATAAGAAGCATAATGACCATGTTGGGAGTAGAAGAAATCCAAACTTCAGGAAAGAAGAAAAGACAAAACTGCAGCCAGGCTGTTGGTAACCCTACATGTGCCTAAAACACGTTGGATCAATTTTATTAGTAGCATTTAATAGATCGAGGAATTAACCACATTGCATTAAGGTAAAAATTATTAAAGTGTAAGAACTTGCAACTTTGTACTCTTGAAACACGATCTTTGCTGACTTGTTTGCCAATTAACTAGTGCAGATCTGAACATTGGCAATAAAACTTAGACTTACAACACCTATGTCTTCTGCAAATAGATTTTTTGCCTTGATACAACCTGTTAACCTTCTGGCAGACCAGTACTGTAAAAAGTGCTAAACCATCTCAGATCAACAATATATTCTTTGCAGGCCTTCCATGTAAAGATTGTGAGGTAACAAGTGTTTTCCAGTTATTATAAATCAATCTTACAGGACAAACCTTAGCCTTTGGACTGGTCTGCATCAAATATCAATGACCATGAATTTTATGCAGGCTACCACAGAAAGCTAAGCACAACACAAAAAATCCCTGAAGCCCCAAATTTGCATCATCATACACCAAAGAAGAATTCAGTATCCTGATTTCCAGATTTTCCTTCTATATTCCACTCAAAATTATCAATCCCTGCTCCCCATTATAACAGTACGTAATTAGATAATAGAAGCTATCACCAAAATTTCTACATTATCCGCCTCTTATATTTCACATATTATGATAGAAGCATTGGTAAATAGAGCAATGGATCTCTTCGAGGTCTAAAGAAATATAAGATTGCTTTACTGTTTGGTGAATAGCTGATGATTATCGGGTCATAAATTCTTCGCCTTTTTATTCTATTCTTGTTGACTGAAGCGATTCAATGAATTGGGTGTTTTCGAATCGAGATATATAACATGTTTTCAGGAATAGCAAAGAACTTTTGCTTGGTATTAAAAAAAAAAAGATCTCGAAAAGAAGATCGATAACCTGGTGGAAGCTGAGATCCCCTCGGTATCCCAGGGATTTGACGGCAGAGGCGACGTCGGTACATATCTTGAAGCGCTCCGCGGTGGGCTCGGGGAGGGAGGTGGAGAAGGAGGGGGACGATTCATCGTCGTCAAGGAGGCGGAGGGATTGAGAGCAGATGGAGACGAGGGCGTCCGGGCCGAGATCTTTGATGGAAGAGACGCCGGCGGGGAGGGAGACCCCGGAGCTGCTGAGAGAGCTCAGGAGGATCTCCTGCGCCTCGTCCATGGCGGACAGGACACGGCCGGTTCCTAGGGTTCTCTTTGTTCGGCAAACTGCCTGACGGGATCGCCCTTTAAGAAGAAGACGGTATCAGTAGCTCGGTAGCTTAATAGAGATTGGACGACGTGAAATTAAACCAGTGCCGGCAGACAGAGAACCGGGACTAGTTTAAACCTGGGAGAGATTTTTCTGCGAACATAAAATAGACCATTCAATGAAGAGGTTAAGGCCAAGGTAGAAAACTTAAGATTGGTTTAATTTAAATTAGAAAGAAAAGAACATGCAAATATCCCCATCATATCTATGCTATATATGCAATCTTTTTTTGGTGAAATATGCTATGGAATGTCGAGCAATGAAAATATCATAAATTTCCTTGTCTCGGTAATATTATACATGTATTTGTTGGCACAATGCACATGCTAGAACACATGCTAAGGCATCTGTGTAGTTTCTTTCTGCAATCCAAACTTTCTAATACACGCGTTTATTCCTAGGTGCACAACATAGGCCCTATAGAATAATACAATGAAATTTGTGAACAAAAATCATGTGGGGTAGGCACTATCTTAATATAGAGCAGGACTTTTTTTTTTTGCCATATTTCTTCTTACACCTATATTAAAGAGGAAATCGAGAAATCAAATAAAGATAGAACTTCTTGTACTAATGGAGTCCGTTAATTCTATAACTTTAAAAAAATACAAGAAAAAAATTTACATACTAATAAAGACCGTGTGCGAAGAAAGACCATCGCATTCTCTTTTTTCTTCGTTAAGTGATACACAATCATCGGCTTTCTGATACATACTATAAGCTTCTTTTATGCACATCTAGTAGCAACATAATACATACCTCCAAATAAATTGATATATAATTTTTAAAGTAGGATGCTCATCAGTACATAGTATATGGCTAGTTGATACGCACTTAGCAATATAATCATCCATCATCCTAGTACGCACCTCTAATTAAATCGATACACAATTTCTAGAATATGATGCTCATCGGTACATACTACATGGCTAAGTGATACACACTCATCGATTTTCTGATGTATACTGTAAACTTTTCTGATACACACCCAACAACAACCAAATATATAACTTCAGGTAAATTGATACATAATTTTTAGAATATGATGTTCATCGGTACACACTACACTGTCAGATGATACACACTTAGCAAAATAGTCATCCAATATTTCAATACACATCTTTAGGTAAATCAATACATAGTTTCCACAAAAAAAGAAGAAAATGACTCGAAAAAAGATGGAAGACCTCACAGATGGGAAAGACGACTTGATGAGGAAGAGGATAGAAGGAGAGGCTTGATGAGAAAAAAAGAGGATGTAGATTGTCATTCTTTGCGAATAGTCTCTTTTAGCATGTGCAATTTTCTTTCTTTAAATTAGGAGACTAACAGATTCCGTTATCAGAAATCCTCTTATCCCTATTTGACTTTTGGATTTCTTCTTTTAGATAGATGCAAGAGGAAATGTGTCAAAAAAAGTCCCTCTCCATATTTCCTTCTATGGTGCTCATCTCATATGATTTTGGTTCGAAATTTGTCCCAATCCTGACTTCTGCTATTTAACATGCATCACCCTTTCTAAGTCCCACCATGTTGATGTTTTCTTGTACCTATGCTGGAGTGCTAGTTTAGTGGCCTTCATTGCACCCAGTCCCTTCGGCAGGTGGTGTCCAACTTGGCAACCTCTTGAAAAGGGCCAAGCTTATCATATGAGCCCTTTAGCAACACATGTATGCTTTGTCCACATAAAAGTTAGGGATAGGAACTCATCCATGCATTTATCAAGTCCTTTATTTCTCATTCGATTCTTGGCCATTTCCATCCATAAAAGAGAAAAAGATGATAACATATAACCTACAACATCCAGCCCAACTGGGCCAACAAAGAGCTAGGCCTAATCCATTTAATCGATTCAAATATAAAAATCGGCACAGAATAGAAGAAAAAAAAGGCACGTGCCTAACACATATGATGAGAAAAGTAAACTTCCGATGGGGTTTCCTTCTTCCTGGAATCATAAGACGAAATCCAACATCGAGACAGATTTTAGCATTCTTTCGAGCTCTATTTAGAGCCCTTCCACTTCCCCTTCAATCCCACACTGAAGATTTGGGCCTAAACATGGAGGTTGTTGAAGTTCGCCAGAGTTTGTCTGAGTTTTCTCCTAAACACCATTCGCCACCGCCGCGGCCGTACGTCGCAGGAAAACGAGGTAATGACCCCCAAATCCTCTAATTAATCCTTTTCTATACCCTCCTTATCCCTTTTAGTTCTTCTATTTTGATTTGATTCAAGCCCTCTTTTTTTCTTTTACGGTCATCCTTGCTGTCGGCACTCGTCGTCGAAGCTTGTGGTTGATCCTCTCGCACCGATTGTGTTCACTTAGAAACCCATTGCATCCTCTATTTGACCAATCCTTTCTTCAGTTTATTTCTTTGCCGCCGGCCACCTGCTGCCACCGGCCACCTGCTGCCACTGGCCACTACTAACGGTGGCTAATCGTCAGTCCTTCGATTGACAGTCACATCTACAAACTCTTCTTCCCCATCGGAGAGAGAAAGACCTTATTTCTCTCTTTTTCTCTCTCTTCTCTCTCTTCCTCACACTCTATCTTATTTCTCCCTCTATATAGATTTCTCTAGGGTTGTTGGATCTAGCAAAAGGGCTCTTATCAATGACTTTGATCAACCTTAATGATGGGGGTTTTGATCCATGGCCGTCGGAAACTATACCAACCCCCACCTTAGCTCTTACCAGACACTATTAGATTTGGTCACCTCCAATTTTTCTTGAACGATTTGTACCCTAGTTTAACTATAATCAGATAAAATTAACTTGATTGAACCGACCGAGATGTCGGACACTCCCACTTGACCAAAGGCAATCAATAGTACCACGTTCCTATTGTGACAAGGCTATCCACAATATCACGCTCTAGTTTATCACCGGCAATCCAAGATAACATAGCTAATCTAGGGCCTTCACCCATCCATTTATTTCAAGAATGCATATTAATTATATTAAGTTATATTCGGCCTTGGACTAAACCATAGACATATTTCTCGCCTGTGATAAGATAATTGAAGTGTCATGTTTCATGCCCGTGATGGGGCAATCCATACTAATATGACCAGTCAAAAGCAGCCCATCCAATCATTCAATTATACAAGTCTCATTTTATTAGTTAAATATATTAAAATGTTCACATTATATAATTCAAAATATTGGTAATTTCTATACATAATATAAATTCATTTATTTTCTATAACATATATGTGTACATTAGAATTACATGACATATTCTGAATTAATATACAAATAAGCATGCATGTAAAGAGATTCTTACATCTACCAATGACAAAAACAAGCAAGGTACCTATTCGTCCATGTATACCCCTAACATATCCAAATCAATTTGATATTGAATAAATAGAGAAACTAATTATCCTCCTCAAAATCTATAAAACTGATCCTAATCTCTAGGTTCTTCCCAAACTGACACCTAAACTAAATAATTGAGGTGATTATGGCCTTTTACTATAATTAAAGTGTTTGGGTGTGGAACCCATGATAGATCGCTCGGTGTCTGAACGATCGCTCGACACAAATTAAATCACTAGATTATGGAGAAAATCAAATATGAGAGAGGGAGAAGGAACAAGGTTATCCAGGTGACGGTGCTCGATGTCTCAAATCCATTCAAATTAGAGTGGCAATCGACTACACTAGGGATAGGAGTCTGAGCTAAGCAAGGATAGGATGTTCAAGGCTATTGATATATCCATTGAGGCTAGAAGAGGACCGGTTGGTAGAAGGGCCATCATAGACACTCAAATGGTGGCAACATCATGGGAATGAAATCAAAGAGGATGAAAAGGTACCTCTTAAACCACGAGGCAACATAATAGAGGCATGAAGCAATTTAAAGGAGAAGATACACAAGGCTAAATGCATTCCTAATCTAGCTCCAATGCCATATGAACTACATGAGGAGGAGGAAGTACTGTAGGGCTATAGCGAGAAACAAGCAATGGCTCTTAGGTTAATGAAGAAGCAGGCATGAAGATGAGTGTGTGCAAGAAGATGGAATCTTAAGCTCTCCTCTTTGTCCGATATATTGCTCTTCTCCAACACAACTCCCATCATATAAATAAAATAATTGGGAAAACCATGATAAAAAAGTAAAGAAAGATTGAGTTAGAGAATTTACTAAAGAAAGAGTACTGAAGAGAGATAGGAGGAGTAAGAAAGAACACGTAGGTGGTTGGAATAGTGTGAGGGAAAGAGAAAGAGGATGAGAGAGATAAAAAGAGGGACAGTAGAGCTTACCCAAGAAGAAGAAGAGAGCAAAGATGGGGGTCTCGTGCCTTTGTGTTCAAAGGAATGAAGAAATAAAGTAGGGTTGAAAGAGAGGAGGACGGGATAGTGTGACGGGATGGGAGCGAGAGAGTGTGTGGAGGTAGTCTACATGGAAAAAAAAGAAAAAGAAAAAGAAAAGGAGATCGGGATAGTGACTTTTGAATGAAAGAAGGATTCGCCTTCATGCGTATCCCCATTGGATCACCCATGGCATAGATCTCAAAGATCTTCTTTCTCCATCATTCGCTGCCTACATAGTTCTCAAAGCGGCCAGTGGATGATCCAAGGGTGGATTCATGAGAAGGTGGGGAAGTTCAAGTTGGGGTCGGAGTGTTTCCCCTTCCCCCGCTCATCCTTTCCAAGACTAACCTAGTTTGGGTCAGTTTGGATCAAACTTTTTCCTCCTTATTATCCCATCAGATAATGGTGTCGAACAGATTTTTCTTCAACTCAACAATAGCGGCAAACTTTCTACTCCATACTTCAAGTTTTTGTCTATGGCCTCTTTACTTCTGAACCAATCAGAAGCCCCTTGAGGATAGGTCCAACCACTGGTCCAGAATTAGAGCATCAGAACCTATAGTTTTGGTTCAGATTTGTTCAATCAAAAGATATATTCAAGCCTCAAAATTCCAGCATTAGATAGGCATAGGAATGATCAAAAAGGTGATAGGGATTGTCAAAGGCAGTCATTGCCAGATATTTGCTCTCCTAACCAATTGTAATAAAGAAAAGATACAACTAAGCCATCACCAGATCCTCCCTCACCTTAGACCATCTGTAATATCAACATTGTATATGTCAATCAATGACAAACTTCTAATCTTTCATGCAAACTCATCCATGTCCCTACTTGAACCCTGCCTACCACCCTTTCATGAGGAAAACATTTGACATTAAAGTCCCCTGCAACAAACCACGGTAAACTATATGCACTTCCAAACAACTCCTATCATAGCTCCTGCCTAGCTAGTTGATCATCTAGTCCATAATTACCCATCGAAAGCAGTTAGCCCTGTTAAGAAGCATCACTAACAAGCTAAATTTTCTCTTATCACCCCTGCACAAATTGCCAAACTGTCCTTCCGCCTATCAGTTGATTGCCAAGGGCACCAATTAGGTCCTTGATCCAATGCTATGAAGACTTTGAGCCTAAGAGTTTGCCAGCTTCCATTACATGAAAACTACTTTACTGTACTGACATACTTATGATTAAGGGTGCAAATGGGATGGGTTGGACCGGTCATGAATGGTCCCGACCCAATCCGGTTTCTTGTTCGGATCCTAATATTGGACCCAAACATAACCCACTAGAAGATCAGGTCGAGTCAGATCCATGGCTAAAATTTTTAACCCAGTGGATCATTCGGATCGGGTTAGATTCTTGTATAACTCCATCTCAACCCAAAAAAGTTCTAATTTAGATTGGGTTTGGGCCACACATATGGAGTTGATCTAAAGTGAAAGAGTTAAATTTAGACAAAATAAAATCCTAGCTTTATCATAAGACATGAATATTCCTTTGGAAGCATGTTATGACACATTCAACATGATAATATTTTCCAACAAGGCTCGGAAAGCAATTGAAAAGAATTGCAAAAGTTGAGCAAACTCTATGAATTATACAAATTATTATGTTTAAAGATATCTAATAGACTAAAATAAAGCACGGATTGTTGCCCAGATAGACAACCCAAGAGGGGGGGGGGGGGTGAATTGGGTTTTAAAATAATTTAGCTATTTAAAACGTTGTGGATGACTAATTAAAACTATTGCAAGTTGTTTAATTAATTGCTATGTGCTGTAAGTGATATGAGAGTAAGAGAAAGAGAGACAATCAATCACAAACACCAAGTTTTATAGTGGTTCAGAGCTAACCCTTGCTCCTACGTCCACTCCCCAAGTCTCACTTGGGAATTCACTATAACCCCTTGGATTACAGCTGGTTGTTTTCCAAGCTCACAACCAAACTTGTTGTTTTACGAGCTCACAACGAACTCGGTCGGTTTTTCCTGGCTCACCGACTAGAACCGCCTCGATTGTTTTTCCGGGATCACAATCGAACCCTTACACACGTTGGTTTTACACTCGGCTCACCAACCAACCTCAATACCCTTGATTCAATCCCCCGATTGAACCAAGTAAAGACCAGGTGAAAATAAAAGGTACAAACAGAAAACACAGCTTCTCAAAAAGCAGATAAATAACAATATAAACAGAAGAAAAGTTAGAAGCCCTCAAACACGTTTGAGTTGGAGTTGAGTGGGGCTTCTCGAACTTCGGGTCTCCTCTTGAATGTGTGGTCGACTTGAATGCAGGAGGAGGCTTCTTTAATTGCTGGGAAGAGGAAGTTGGATGGAGTTAATGCCGCTCTTCCCTCTTTTCGTTGAAGAACAGGTTGCAGAGATTGAACGCTTGGTTACTTTGAGTGGAATAGTTGTTCTCTACTTTGCTACAGTCCTCTGTGGCTATTTAAACCAACCCCCACGGAAACTAGCCGTTAGAGACCTTTTTCTGCCCGTTCTGCACACTCTGCACAGCCTGACAATATGTCCGTTGGTGGGTTGGAGTCGACTCGCGCGATCAGGAGTCGACTCGCGCGATCAGGAGTCGACTCATGTTTTTCTGGAGTCGACTCGGCAACTGTTTCGGATTTGAATTAAAGTAGCCTCTTCGACTGGGAGTCGACTCGTCTTGACCCGGAGTCGACTCGCCAACTTCTGGAGCTGACTTGGCATTTTCGGAGTCGGCTCATCCCATGAAGTCCACGGAGCCAATTTTCAACTTGGCCAACTCGAGTCGACTCGACTGTCCTGGGAGTCGACTCGGCGCTCAGAGCCCGAACTCCCGATCTTCTGTCTTTTGGCTCGTCCAGTCTTGGAGTCGACTCGAACTTCCCCGGAGTCGACTCGGCTCTCAGTTTCCGAAACTAAGTCTTCTGCCCTTTTGGTGTACCGCTGCCTTGGAGTCAACTCGAGCTTTCTAGGAATCGACTCGGCTCTCAGACACAGCAGATTGGTCTTCTGTCTTCTTTGGGGTCGCGGTGTCTAGGAGTCGACTCGCGTATTGCGGGAGTCGACTCGAATCTCAGAGTCCGAAAAACGTTCTCTGACTTTTTTCTTGTGTTCCTCTGAGAGTTGACTCTCACTTTCTTTGGAGTCGACTTGCCAACCATCGGAGTCGACTCGCGTTCCACTGGAGTCGACTCGAATTTCAGACCCGAAAACTGCTCTCTGACTTTTTGTTGACCCCCTAATGGATTTTGATGAATACAAAACACTAGAGTATAATTTTATTTATCTTAACAATTTAATTGAGGAATTCATGTGTTTTATTAAGAATATTGTTAAGAAATGTCTAGGCAAGTTCCCATAATTTTTATGAATTTATTAAAGAAGTTTTGAGATGAAGAAAACAGATCAGGGAAAGCCGAGACGTCTCCTGATAGTCTCAGAGATGTCTCTGGCACAAACAGGAAGAACTGGCACGTTGGGAGACGTCCCCGGCACCTGCCGAGTCGTCCCCGCGATAGCGGAGTCGACTCTCTCAGTAGCGGAGTCGACTCTCTCAGTGGCGGCAGAAAGACAGTTTTTTCAAGAGATATGCGCGAGACGTCCCCACCGTACGCGGAGTCGTCCCCGCAAGTAAAAAGCAGACTTCCCGAGTCGTCCCCAAGATAGCGGAGACGGCTCTCTCAGGGTTTTCCAGAGAATGATTTTTTTTGGTGATAAGGCAGCGGAGACGTCCCCTGAAAGAGCGGAGTCGACTCTCTCAGGGAATTCCAGAAGACATGTTTTTCTGAGATAAAGAAGCGGAGTCGTCCCCGAGGGAGCGGAGTCGTCCCCATTCAAAAAGTGCAAACAAGCCGAGACATCCCCGTAAAGTGCAGAGACGACCCTCTCAGCAAATCAGAAAGGCAAGGATTCAAACGGTACAATTCCAGAGTCGTCCCCGTAAAGAGCCGAGTCGTCCCCAGACAACGTAAAAAGTAAAATCTTGTAGCCGAGACGTCTCTCGTTGAAGCGGAGACGTCCCCGGAGCGCCTGGGACGCGACTGACAGCTTTTACAGGTTTGGTCTGAATTTCAAATCTCTCTTACTTTATCTCTAACGGCTATATTTGCTTTTTGGGCTATAAAAGGGAGCTCTTAAGTGCTTCAAAACAACTCTTCACAAACCCAAAAGCTAGATCATTTAAGAGAGAAGCAAGAGAGAGAAGTTCAAGGAAGTGAGTGCATTCAAGTGAAGAAGTCAAGTGCTTTCAAGCTTCCCAAGCGATTTCAAGCTCAACCACTCTCGCGCGCTCGGGATTCAAAGCTCACACTCAAACCTACGCGATCCACATCGGAAGAATCACCATTTCCCACGCTTCCAACGGCAAAAGGATTCTTCCGGGTTCTATTGTTCATCATTGTCTTATTTGCTTATTTAGAGCTTTTTTAATCCTTTGTAAAATCTTTTATTGTGGTGCTTGTTCCAGTCAAGGGACTTGGAACAAGGGAAAGGCGTCCCAAGCCTAAGTGTAATTGGGGGTTTTAGGGTTTGTTGTTAGCCCGGTGTAAAACAACGAGTTGGGTAGTGAACTCGCAAAACTACCGTACTGTAATCGTGGATTATAGTGGAAATTCCCAACGGTGCTTTGGGGAGTGGATGTAGGAGCAGTGGAGGCTCCGAACCACTATAAAAGCTTGTGTTTGCGATTGTTTGTCTTCATAGCTTTATTTTCTGTTTAGCTCATACATTTGTGTGTTTTATTTTTAAATAGTCAAAAGTTTTTAGGACACCCAATTCACCCCCCCCTCTTGGGTGACCATCTCTGGGCAACAAGTGGTATCAGAGCGGGTGCTCTGTGTATTTCTTGAAAGACCTAACCGTCTTAGCCAAAGATCTAGATGGCAACACCCTTTAACAATGTTCCTGCCGAGGGGCAAGCAACCAATAGACCTCCACTCTTCAATGGGACAAATTATACCTATTGGAAGACTAGAATGAGAATCTTCATTCAAGCACAAGACTATGCCTTGTGGAGGGTTATAGTCAAGGGACCACAAGAACCATCACACGTAGTTAATGGCATTCGAGTTCCCAAACCTGAGGAGGATTGGGATGAGAATGATGATAGGATGGCTCAACTCAATTCTAGAGCCATGAACTCATTATTTTGTTCTTTAGATGTAAATGAGTTCAATAGAGTCTCTACATGTAGTTCCGCTAAGAAAATATGGGATAGGCTTGAAGTTACCCACGAGGGTACAAATCAAGTCAAAGAGTCCAAAGTGAACATTCTAGTTCACAAATATGAGTTGTTTAAGATGGAACCCAATGAAACCATCACATGCATGTTTACACGCTTTACCGATATAATTAATGGTCTAAAGAGTTTGGGTAAATCTTATACTAACCCAGAGCTTGTGAGTAAAATTCTCAGGTCTTTGCCAAAAGCATGGGAAGCAAAGGTCACGGCGATCGTAGAAGCCAAAGACCTCAACACCTTGGGGCTAGAACAACTTTTGGGCTCATTAATGACGCATGAGCTCACGATGAAGCAACATGAAGATGATTTGCCGAAGAAGAAGGCATTGAAGGCAACATGGGATGATAGTGACACATCATCCTCCGAGGAAGAGAAGGAAGAGACCGCCAATTTATGCTTCATGGCGTTCGAAGACGATGAGGTATGTCAAAACCCAACTATAAATTTTACTTTAGAAGAATTATATGAAGCTTTTCAAGAACTTATGGGTGATTGTAGTATGTTAGGAGCAAAAAATAAAGAATTAAAAGCCTCCAATCAAAAACTGAAGGAAGATATTGAAAACCTATTAATTGAAAAGGAGAGCGTTAAAAATATTAACACTACTAACCTAGAAATCAAAAATTCAAAACTTAGCATTGAAAATGAAAAGGCAAAAACACTAATTAAGGAATTAAATCTAAAAATAAAATCCCTACTCGATAATAATACCTCACTTGCACAAAATGTTGAATCTCTTAAAAAAGATAAGGAAGAACTAGTTAAAGAAAATTTGAATCTTAAGAATGAGGTACATAAGTACAAACCAATTGTTGAAAGATTCACACAAAGCTCTGAAAAATTAAATCTTATTCTTTCAAATCAAAGAGCTGTTTTCAATAAAGCCGGATTAGGATATAAAACTAACAAACAACAAAAATATCTAAAGAATTTCTTTGTAAAAGCAAAAAATGTAAAAACTGAAAAACCTACATGCTTTCATTGTGGAAAGAATGGACATAAAGCCTACTCTTGTATTCAAAGAAAGATCCAAACTAACAAGAGTACATTTGTGAAAGCTAAAAACATAACTAAAGTATGGGTGCCTAAGGGAACCAACCACACTAACCAAGAAGGACCCAAGAAAACTTGGGTACCTAAGAGCTTCACATGATCATTTTGCAGGTATGCCTTGCAGCCGGGAATAAAAAGAGAATGTGGTATCTTGATAGTGGTTGCTCAAGGCATATGACCGGTGACAAGAGTCTCTTTGTCACCTTGGAATCAAAAGAAGGAGGAGTAGTCACATTTGGAGATAATGCTAAAGGCCGAATCATTGGTGTTGGTAAAATCTCCATATCACCCTCCTCATTTATTGATAATGTATTGTTAGTTAACGGGCTAAAACATAACTTATTAAGTATAAGTCAATTTTGTGACAAGGGCTTTAAAGTGTCATTTGAATCATCACTATGCATAATTAGTAGTCCAATTGACAATGAGATCATACTCACAGGACATAGGCATGGAAATGTTTACATGGTAGATCTTGATGATCTCACCATGAAGGATGGCCAATGTCTTGTAGCCATGAATCCCAAAGTCAATGAGACTAGTTGGTTATGGCATCGTAGGTTAGGGCATGCTAGCATGGATCTAATCTCTAAATTAATTACAAAGGATCTAGTTAAAGGACTACCAAAAATAGACTTTGAAAAGAATAAAATTTGTGCTGCATGTCAATTAGGAAAACAAACAAGAAATTCTTTCAAGTCTAAGAACATAGTCTCAACAACAAAACCCTTGGAACTAATTCACATGGACTTGTTTGGACCCACTAGAACTGCTAGTCTAGGGGGTAAGAAATTTGGTCTTGTAATTGTTGATGATTTTTCACGTTTTACATGGGTTTCATTTCTTGCACATAAAGATGAGTCCTTTCCCGCTTTTATCAAGTTTCATAATAGAGTTTCGAATGAACTCAATCTTAAACTAAAAGCAATTAGGAGTGATCATGGTACCGAGTTTGAAAATCAGCACTTTGAAAAGTTTTGTGACGAAAATGGTATCAATCATAATTTCTCGGCACCTAGGACACCCCAACAAAATGGGGTGGTAGAGAGGAAGAATCGCACACTAGCAGATATGGCTCGTACCATATTGTGCGAATCGGATCTACCAAAATATTTCTGGGCTGAAGCAATAAATACTGCATGTCACATTTTGAACCGTGCATTAGTTAGATCCATCTTGAAGAAAACACCTTATGAGTTAATGAAAGGTAAGAAACCAAATATAAGTTATTTTCATGTTTTCGGTTGTCGATGCTTTATTTTAAATAATGGAAAGGACAATCTAAGCAAATTTAGTGCTAAATCAGATGAGGAGATCTTCTTAGGTTATTCCTCATCTAGTAGAGCATACAGGGTCTTCAACAAGAGAACTCTCGTTGTTGAAGAATCCATTCATGTTGTTTTTGATGAAGCTAATGGAGATTCTTCTAGAAAAGAAGAAGATGGTGATGCAGGTATACTTGAAGACCGAATGAAGGAATTCTCCATACAAGACAAACAACATGAGGATGAGATCAAAGAAGATACAAATCAACAAGATGAAGAAGATCAACCTCCATCAAGAAATCAAGATCTTCCTAAGGAATGGAGGTATGCACATGGTCATCCAAAGGATCTAATCCTTGGTGATCATTCACAAGGTATAAGAACTAGATCCTCTCTAAGAAATACTAGTAATTATCTTGCTTTCGTTTCACAAATAGAGCCTAAATCACTAGAAGAAGCTGAAAAAGATGATAATTGGATGAATGCTATGCAAGAGGAATTAAACCAATTTGAAAGAAATGAAGTTTGGACTTTAATGAAAAGACCCCCTAATGTTTCAATTATAGGCACCAAGTGGGTGTATAGAAATAAACTAGATGAAGATGGAATAGTAATAAGAAACAAAGCTAGGCTAGTGGCCAAAGGATATAATCAGGAGGAAGGAATAGATTTTGATGAAACTTTTGCCCCTGTTGCTAGGTTAGAGGCAATTAGACTACTTTTGGCATATGCATGCTTTATGGATTTTAAACTCTATCAAATGGATGTAAAAAGTGCATTCTTAAATGGGTATATAATGGAGGAAGTTTATGTAGGACAACCTCCAGGTTTTGAAAATCACTTACATCCAGATTATGTGTATAAATTGCATAAAGCATTATATGGACTTAAGCAAGCCCCTAGGGCATGGTATGAAAGATTAAGTAATTTTCTAATTGAAAACAAATTTAAGAGAGGAAATGTAGACAAAATCCTCTTTATTAAAAGAAAAGGAAATGACTTATTGCTTGTACAAATTTATGTGGATGATATAATTTTTGGTGCTACTAATGATAGTCTTTGTCAAGAGTTTGCCAAGCTTATGCAGGGAGAATTTGAAATGAGCATGATGGGTGAGCTCAACTTCTTCCTTGGGCTACAAATAAAACAATCAGAGGAAGGCATCTTCATTAGTCAGTCCAAATACATCAAGGATATGTTGGAAAAATTCAAGATGAAGGATGCAAAGGAAATCAGCACACCCATGGGCTCAAGTTGCAAGCTTGACAAAGATGAAAAAGGTAAAAGTATAGACTGCAAATTGTACAGAGGTATGATAGGCTCTTTACTTTACCTTACTGCTAGTAGGCCAGATATATTATTCAGTGTTTGTATGTGTGCTAGATACCAAGCATGCCCTAAGGAATCATACTTGCAAGCTGTTAAAAGAATTTTTAGATATCTAGTAGGGACATCTAATGTAGGCTTATGGTATTCTAAACAATCTGACATAAATTTAATTGCTTATTCCGATGCTGATTTTGCCGGGTGTAAACTCGACAGAAAAAGCACAAGTGGCACATGTCAATTTTTGGGTGCTAATTTGGTTTCTTGGTTTAGCAAGAAACAAAATTCAGTTGCCTTGTCCACAGCTGAGGCTGAGTACATAGCAGCTGGAAGCTGTTGTGCCCAAGTTCTTTGGATTAAGCAACAACTTGAAGACTTCGGTATCAAAATGGATAATATACCAATTAAGTGTGATAATACAAGTGCAATTAATTTAACAAAAAATCCTGTTCAACACTCTAAGTCAAAGCATATAGAGATTAGGCATCATTTTATTAGGGATCATGTGCTGAAAAATGATGTGATGATTGAATATGTATGCACTGAAAATCAATTGGCCGATATCTTTACGAAGCCCCTTTGTAAAGATAGATTCAACTTCTTAAGGAATGCTTTGAGCTTGTATGATCCTAGCAAATGAATTGAACTTGTATTGCATTGTTTTGCTACTCAAACTAGTAATCCACCTCAAGGTAAACATAAGTGAAAACATGAATTCATCTAAGCTAAATGACGAACTGTTTGACTTTCCGGAGGATGGTTACCCTCCCTTGGACTCTTCATGGAGATATTTTCAGAGCCTATTTCATAGGTATTCGAAATTTGGTCAAACATTCCTCATTTCAATATTAATAATTCAAAAATCATTATCAAATTATTATAGGATGTATTATTAAGGGGGAGGATCACAAACAAATTCACTCTGAGTTTATCAAAAGAGATCATGTTAATTAGGGTGATTAAACAAAAATTGGAAAAAGATAGAATTCAGTCTGAAATTTTTCAGTGCCGGAGACGTCTCTGGCAAATCGCAGAGACGTCCCCCCAGGCGAGACGTCTCGCCTTAGTCGCGGAGACGTCTCGGGGACCGAACTAGGTTTTTTTTAAAATAAGTGAAACAGCTCGAGCCGACCCGAGCTATCTTCTCTCATCCCCGACCAAAACCAAAAACCCTAGCCTCCGCTTGTTCTCCATCACAAACCCTAGCCTCCTTCTCCACATTTCCCTAGGATTTCCACTCAATGGCACCCAAAAGAGCTAGGAGGACCGGTGGAAGGCGACCTAGGGCAGCGGCCGACGGTGAGGAACGGAGGGAAGAACCTTCCGCGCCGTCTCCTCCGGTTGCTCCGCCAACCACGACCATCTCCTGTGCAAATCGCACAGTCACGACCGGTAGGTACATAGATTTTGCCTTTTTAGACAATGAGGGGTTCTCTATTGGAGAGAGACTCCGAGCCCAAGGGTGGGAGCACCTTTGCACCCTCAATACCTCGACCTACTCCGGCCTAGTTAGAGAACTTTTTAGCAATATGGCATTAGGGGACTTAGGGTACACTGCATATGTCCGGGGGACATTAGTAGAAATCAATGAGGATGTCCTATCCACTGTTTTACAAATCCCTAAGGACGGTGAGGCTCCAACCTCACATCCCCAAAGGAAAATAGCCCTAAATTTAATTTTAGGAAGAGAGGACTGCGGCCCTCTTGATGTTGTCAATTCCCAAGACCTAAATGCAGAGATGAGATTACTTCTAAGTATTGTCAACAGGGTCTTGTTTCCTAAAACCGGCCGCTTTGATTTTGTTTCGGAGCGAGACCTAGTTGTTATGCATTATATCCTACTAGGGATTCCTCTAAACCTCCCTAGACTTATGTTAAACTATATTGAACTATGTCATAGGTATTCTAGGTTTAGTATACCCTATGGCATGATCTTTACCTTAGTATTCAAACACTTTAAGGTTCACATTCCCGAAAATGAACCTGCAAAGCCCTTGAGAAACACCGACTATTACAATGAGGGCACAATGAGAAGAATGGAGTTTCATAAGATAGATGGATCTTGGGTCAAAGTTCCAAAAAGAAAAGCACAAACCCTAGAGCCTGAGATCCCACATCACGAGTCTGACCACCACTCTCCTCCACCTAGCCACATGGATGTCCCTGATATACCCTCCAGCTCAGCTGGACCTTCCACATCCATGCCACCACCTCCTCCAGTCAGTGGGCCTTCCTTCCTATCAGAGGATCAGATGCGCACCTTAGCATCTGTCATTTGCCAGCAGATGAGGGAGGAGATGAGATCCATGATCTCCACAGAGTTGGCCCCCATCAGAGCTTCACATGAAGGGCTTCTACAAGAGCTGAAGGAAGTTAGAGCTCAAATTGAAGCTACAACGCAAGAAATAATTGGTGTGGGTGCCACCCAAACCTGCAGGACAATTGAGCTCAAGGACAGCTTGAAGACCATTTCCAAGAGTCTCAAAGAGTTGACAAGCCCAGGAGGCAACGTGGGCACCTTGGTTGCCCAACTCAGAGGAAGAATTGAAATGGCAACCATAGAATTTGAAGCACTTGTGGCAGCCTTCCACAAGTCACAGGGAGATCAATTTAAGACCCTAATGGATTCCATCAATGCATTCATAGATGCAGCTTGTAAGGTTTACGAGCAACGTCGCCGATGAGGGACATCTTGTAGGATCTTCTTTTTGTAAACCCTAGGCTATTTTGAAACACTTTTTGCATTAAGAAATCAATACTTGTAATGATTTCTTCTCTTGACTATGTACTGACTTCAAAGGTTCACAATGATTAGGGCTGTCAACGAGCCGAGCCGAGCCCGAGCCACCGCAGGCTCGGCTCGGCTCGTTCCATAAAAGTCTAGGCTCGGGCTCGGGCTCGGGCTCGGTACCGAGCCCTGTACTGGGCTCGGGCTCGGGCTCGCCTGGCACAGCTCCGGCTCGGGCTCGGGCTCGTGAGGCTCGTTTGCCTGAGCCCGAGCCTGCCCCGGCGGCCGGCGCCCCATCCCCATCATTCGTCGGAGGACGGGAGGAGAGAAGAACGAAGGAAATAAAGAAAAAAAGAAAGAAGAGAAGAAAGAAGGGGGCGGCCGCGAGCACCACCGGCACAGGCGTCGGCCGCGGGTCGACCGCAGGCGCCGGAGGCTCGGCCGCGGGGGAGAGAGTGAAACTTTCACTATGAAAGGAAGGGGGTAGGGGGGACCTCGACGCAGGAACGGCCGGATGGGGCGGCGGCGCTTCACGCTTGTTGCCTTCCCCATCGAGGGCGACGGCATCGGGGGCGGAAAAGGGAGAGGAGGTTGCGGCGAAGCTTCTCGGAGAGTTGGGATCGGGTGTACGGCGTCTTCATTGTCGTCGGAGGGGAGGGGGCATCGGCTTCGGGCTTGGGGGCGAGCCGGCGAGGAGAACGGAGAAGAAACCGAGAACGGCGAGAAGAAAGGAGGGCTAGAGGCGGAGGGGATTAGGGAATGTTCTGGAGAAACCGAGAAGAACGGAGAGTGGGAGTGGCCAGTGGGAGACTAGGGCATCGTATTCGGGCGTTTGGTTTCCTTTGGGCGTTTGAGGCTTTGAGCGTGGGACTGGGACCCAATCAGTCAATCACCCAAGTGGCTAACAGGCTAAGTCGCGAATCGGGAGGGGCTCAGGGGGCTGAGCGGCTGGGCCTGGGCGTGGGCCCGCCGGCTGGGCCTGGGAGTCTCACACAGTCACATACTCACTAGGGCTCGTTTGGGCTCGTGAGCTACTCGGGCTCGAGCCCGAGCTCAAGCTCGAGTGTAAACGAGCCTCATGTTGGGCTCGGGCTCGGGCTCGTTTCACTAACGAGCCGAGCCCGAGCCGGGCTTTTACCGAGCCGAGCCCGAGCCGAGCCCGAGCAGCTCGGCTCATTAACAGGCCTAACAATGATACATGAATACAATCTCTTTTGAAAACTTTGTGTACATTGCCAACTCTGTGTATATGTTTCTGTGATTGTGTATGTGATTTTGTGATGTGCCATAAAAATCTTATCACATACCTTGAGTGTTCAAATTTGATACACAGAAACAATGCATATAAAACAGGGGGAGCACATCTTGTGATAACAACGTTAAACAAAAAGATGAGTCTGAAATGAATTCCAAAACTAAGGGGGAGTGATATGAATGACTGAATTCATTAATAGAAATGACTTGGACAGGGGGAGCACAACTTGAATATCCTTGAGTGGTTCACGGAAATATGCTGAATCTTACTAAGAAGTATGCTTTAAGCACCTACAGATAATTTGTCCCTTTCATTGTTGATGACAAAAAGGGGGAGTAGATATATAGATAAGGGGAGTAGAACCATAGAACCAATATGGATAAGGGGAGTAGAACCAATATGGATACATTGGAATGCAAAATACAAAATTCATGCTTAAAAGTTGAATTAGAAGAGATAAAATTGAAGAATATTGGTTTTAAGATAATTGCCCTTCTGGAAAAGAAAGGGGGAGTCAAAAAGAACTTAGCTTTCAATTATCTTTAGCATCAATATTTCATTTCACATTGGAGTCGGAGCTAACCCTTGCTCCTACGTCCACTCTCCAAGTCTCACTTGGGAATTCACTATAATCCCTTGGATTACAGCTGGTTGTTTTCCAAGCTCACAACCAAACTTGTTGTTTTACGAGCTCACAACGAACTCGGTCGGTTTTCCCTGGCTCACCGACTAGAACCGCCCCGATTGTTTTCTCGGAATCACAATCGAACCCTTACATACGTTGGTTTTACACTCGGCTCACCAACCAACCTCAATACCCTTGATTCAATCCCCCGATTGAACCAAGTAAAGACCAGGTGAAAATAAAAGGTACAAACAGAAAACACAGCTTCTCAAAAAGCAGATAAATAACAATATAAACAGAAGAAAAGTTAGAAGCCCTCAAACACGTTTGAGTTGGAGTTGAGTGGGGCTTCTCGAACTTCGGGTCTCCTCTTGAATGTGTGGTCGACTTGAATGCAGGAGGAGGCTTCTTTAATTGCTGGGAAGAGGAAGTTGGATGGAGTTAATGCCGCTCTTCCCTCTTTTCGTTGAAGAACAGGTTGCAGAGATTGAATGCTTGATTACTTTGAGTGGAATAGTTGTTATCTACTTTGCTACAGTCCTCTGTGGCTATTTAAACCAACCCCCACGGAAACTAGCCGTTAGAGACCTTTTTCTGCCCGTTCTGCACACTCTGCACAGCCTGACAATATGTCCGTTGGTGGGTTGGAGTCGACTCGCGCGATCAGGAGTCGACTCGGCTGTAGCGGGAGTCGACTCATGTTTTTCTGGAGTCGACTCGGCAACTGTTTCGAATTTGAATTAAAGTAGCCTCTTCGACTGGGAGTCGACTCGTCTTGACCCGGAGTCGACTCGCCAATTTCTGGAGCTGACTTGGCATTTTCGGAGTCGGCTCATCCCATGAAGTCCATGGAGCCAATTTTCAACTTGGCCAACTCGAGTCGACTCGACTGTCCTGGGAGTCGACTCGGCGCTCAGAGCCCGAACTCCCGATCTTCTGTCTTTTGGCTCCTCCAGTCTTGGAGTCGACTCGAACTTCCTTGGAGTCGACTCGGCTCTCAGTTTCCGAAACTAAGTCTTCTGCCCTTTTGGTGTACCGCTGCCTTGGAGTCGACTCGAGCTTTCTAGGAGTCGACTCGGCTCTCAGACACAGCAGATTGGTCTTCTGTCTTCTTTGGGGTCGCGGTGTCTAGGAGTCGACTCGCGTATTGCGGGAGTCGACTCGAATCTCAGAGTCCAAAAAACATTCTCTGACTTTTTTCTTGTGTTCCTCTGAGAGTCGACTCTCACTTTCTTTGGAGTCGACTTGCCAACCATCGGAGTCGACTCGCGTTCCACTGGAGTCGACTCGAATCTCAGACCCGAAAACTGCTCTCTGACTTTTCTGCCTGTGACTCCTAGGAGTCGACTCATACTACCCTGGAGTCGACTCGGTGAACATCGGAGTCGACTCGCGCAGTTCAGGAGTCGACTCGCTGACAGGTTTTGAGTTGATGCTTTCTGTTCGTCTGTCTGTTCTCAGTCGGAGTCGACTCGTACTGATCCGGAGTCGACTCGAGCTCGTGCCAGTGAACTTGATACGCTTGGAGTCGACTCGTGATACTCTGGAGTCGACTCGAGTCTCAGACTTTGGTTCAAGCTGACTTCTTAACTTATCCAAAATATTATGAACCAAGTCTAAAGACACTTAGACAAGATTTTCACTGAAACACTTAATTGAATTCATTAGTAAACAAGAGATATACTCAAATGCTTTGAGCTCATCAAAATCAAATAGGGTTTTAATCAATCACTCCACACGGATAAAATGCTAAGTCAGTCCCAATATCAATCTACAATCTAAAAGTCCAACTTTTCATCCAAAGATATCACTTGGCTATCTAGTTTGCCACAACATCCCCTATGTCATATGAATAAAATCAGATTGAATTGTTGGAGCGACGACAACATTTATTTCAAACTAATAGACTAATGTGGATGGGACCATTAAATGGTTCTTCAAATTTTGGCACACGATTTCTAGTGCTTCCAAGCACTATGATTTCATTTCAACCATATTGTGCACAGATGAAGTTTATAAATATAGTTTATAAATTTTCGACATGCTAAGACCTGTATGTGAGTTAAATTATCAATTAAAATAAACTTTCACAACCTATTCTATGATTAGTGCTTTATATATCAAGGAGTAAAATAAGGAACAAGGTCAAATAATCAAACAACAAAGGTAATTAAAGATTATATCATTTATGGTTTATTGCTTTTTAACCTACTTTTCTTGCTAAATAATTCTGCAATTGAAGTTCATTCAATTACATGCCAATATAAAAACCACATAACTTGTGTCGAGTCAGGTCAGGTCAGGTAGTAGGTTAGAAGATCCAAATTAGACCCATATAACAACCAGGTCGGATCGGGTCGAGTCATGTTAGAACTCAACAAACCCAGATCCGACCTTAAATATAGAATAGGTCCAAATTTTGAACCCGACCCAACCCCATGGGTCCTTGAATCAGGTTTGGATTGGGTTTAAGTGGGTTGGGTCGTGGGTCAACCCGAACTATTTGCAGCCTTACTTGTGATAATATAGATGTTTGTCGCAAAAAGAATGCAATTTATGATGACAATTAACAGTTACCGTAAATGACAAATTTTGGATTATCTTTTATGAAAGCAAAAAATTGGTCATAAAATAATTAATGTGGGTCAAGATATTTAATAATAGCCACAAAAGGCTATCACTATAGTTTCTGACGCCAAACAAAACTATAGAAAGAAGATAAATATCACTTATACTATAGAAAATTTAATTATTGTCACTAAAGATTTTCTATGGCGAACATCAATGTCAGCAGACTTTTGATGTTTTCATGATAAAAGTTCGGTCGTCATCTATATTTAAGTACTGTGACAATATTTTGTTGTTACAAAAGTGTCTAAGAGTTTTATGATAATATTTTTGTTGCCACCAATATATGATTTCTATGAAAACACTTTTTTGCCATCATAAAATTATTTTATTTATATATGTCAAGTAAAATATTATATTTAATCCTTTGCAATGAAAAATTATTTTGTTGTTATTCAAGAATTTTTCTTTAATGGAGATGTATTAGTACAAATATTGATACTTTCTCTCTTTGACTCGTGTACCAAGAAAAATATGTCAACTTTGCCTTTAATTTTGTATGTGTTATGTGATTAAATATAAGAGAGAGGCCAAGTAAGACCCTATTTGGTATTGTTGTAGATAGTAAAGTTTTTGCTAGTAGAACTTTTAATAAAAAGCTATTTATTATTTCATAACTATATTTCTAAAGTGTCATAAAACTTTAATATATGTTTAAGGAAATATTTTTAGTATCAAAGAATATTTTGGGTTGGGGGCACATGGTGGTAATGCACTAGGAGATAATTATGGTTATATTTAAAATAGATATTTACTTGTGAAACTACGTAGGCTAGTTTTGATAAGTGTGGGATGGGGCCTGGGAAAGCTAGGTGGGGCTCCCTAGTTTTCCTCATAAAAAAAAAAATTATTTAGAAAATAAAGTAATGAGTTATACATGACTTAAAAAAAAGAAGTGCAGAGGGAAGATGATAGAGTTACTTGAGAAAAGCTTTACGAATCCATTCTAAAGTTTTCATCATAAGAAAATGTTGTGTCCCTAAAATAACCAAAAATGGCTTTAAAAGAGCAAAGTTGGCATTTGGGGTCAAACCAAAATCTGGATTTATAGCCTTCTCGAGGACTCCTTTTAACTCACAATATTGTACCCAAAAGAAAAAAAAAACTCTAAAGATGCCCATCTTAGTAAATAAGTTAGTTTTCTAAGTTTTCACCACAGAGTGATTGCTTAGACTCCTAGTCTCATAAAAATAAACAAATAAATAAAGTTTTTTTGACCACTGTATAGAATAAAAGGTTTTATTTGTCATTATATCAATCCTACCAATAAAACCACTTTTTGGAAAGGAAAAAATTACAACCAAATCAAATAGGTCCAATGATGGTCGTACGTTGAAATGTTGTGCATTTATACTATATAAAATTCTATAATGGCAAATATACCCTTGATTTTTATATTATTTATGAAGCAAATTTCAGAATGGCAAGTGGGTTGAGCCGGATCAAATATGGATCAAATACGAGTGAGACTAGAAATAATTTAATACGAAACCAACCTATTTGTAGGATCAGCCAAAAATCCATAACAGAATCCACTTATTTATTAAATAGGTAACATCGCAGCTTTCCTAATCCATTTAATAAATAGATCGGTTAAATGTATTTTAGATGAATTGTAAATATATCATGTTATAATTGTACTGGCCGAGGAAACTATTAAACAGATCGACAGTTAAATGGTCCCGAACCCTAAATCTAAAACTAGCTTATTTAATAAATGGGTCATATTAGACAAACCCGTTTACAATCCAAATTTGTAGCCGATATATGTGTATTTGGTAAAAACATCTAACGTAAGAAAAATCTCTACTTCGCACAAGCGCCAATTTAGAGCTTTTTTCTAAAAGTACTTTTTGAAGCTCATTAAAACGCTATTTGTATGACCAAAATATTTCTAAAATTTGTAGTTATTACATTATTCAATATAATATTTAGATTTAAATATAATATGTAAATTAAATATTAACAATATTTTGAACTATATTATATTAACATGAAAATAGTATTGCAATATAATACTATTGTAATATTATGATAAAATAATAATACCACATTCATATATAATAATTATATTGTATAATGTAATAATATATTAATATATAATAATAATTATATGAAAATATTGTATTATTATTATTAACTAATATTATATTGTATTGTATTATACTATACTAATATTATGATAATACTACGTTACTATTATTATTATATTATATATCAATTATTATTATTATTTTAATATATATTTTTTAATTTTGATTGTCAAATAGATGTTAAAGTTCTACAATATTTTAAAAATATAGTTAAGTTTTTGTTAAAAACTCTATTACCAAAAGCTCTAACACCAATAATAATTTCAAACAGGGCCTAAATACTTGAGCTCGCCGTAATTGTGCACAATGCCAGATTCTTTGCAGGTCTATTTCGAGACTCTAATTGTGCATCGCTTCCTACGATCAAAGGACAGACACCATTTTCAGCCAAAAAAAAAGGACAAACACCCCAGGCGAGCTTTTGGACATAGATTAGTCCCTCTGGTTTCCCAATCGCAAGCTGTCAAGCATATTAGGCCTAGCACTACATGAAATTAAAAAAATATTCTGTTCTTACGCTATCTAGGAGATGATTTGGCTGTTTGAAGCTTTTTCAGATCTGGCCAAAATATCAGAAGTAACGTAAAAGAAGTACCGAGATCAAACAGTAGCAGTTCTGGAAGTTTATATCTAAGATTGATCGAGAAGCATCCTCTCAAACAAACAAAAAATGAAAAATGAAAAAAGATTGATACAGAAGGAAAAATAAATAGAAAAGATGGAGAGGGTGAGTGAAATCATGATTTATTGCATATGAATTCTTAAGGATACATTCAGGATAATGATATAATACCATCGAAACACTGAGAAACAGAAATTACAGAGTAGATATCCAAATCCAATACAAAATTAACATGAGGAAAAAAAAGCTAAAAATACTGAGCACGTCCATCCCAACTGCTAAATCCGCACGAAATTGTCTCTGGGAATAGAGAAAATTAATATACATGAGATTAACGGCATTTATATATGGCAGCTGGTCGAATGGTGATAAACAAATTAACGAGGGAAATGTGAACATGATGGAAGTAGAAATCACCTTGCTCAAGGGAAGTCACTTGGAAACTCTTGTGGTTGCACGTTGGTTTGAAAGGTGGAAGGGGATCTTTTGGTATACCGTATCCATGAGGGACCATCTATGTCTTCGATCCAGACCTCAGGGATCCACTGAATGATGGGCCAATTTGGTGTATCCTTAAGGAAGCTCTCAAACAGTGGTGAGCTGCATTTCAGTCTAAATTTTCTAAGATTCTGCACTGCAGTCGGAGCATTTTGATGCTGCCCGAGTAGGTTCAATAACCACTGTGGGAGGCACTCCAGCAATGGTATCTCTAATGTCCCCTGTACTGCAGAAGGATGTGCCAGGCCCAGGAATTGTAACTTATCAAGATTCTCCACGTGCTGTAACCTCGGACAATTCAGTATTTGCAAAGATTTCAGGGAGGAAAAGTTGGATACTCTTTCCAACCTTAGGTTTCTCTCGATGTGGAGCATATCAGTTAAGGAGGGGAGGTTCTTGATTTCTCTCAGGTTGTGGGTGCCCACAATTTGCAAGCGCTGCAAGTTGGTGGCATGCCCCAGACCTTTCGGAAGAGCTATTAGCTCGGGACAGTCCTTTAGATGCAGGAACTTGAGATGCGGCAGCAACTTAGAGGCTCCTCTTATTTCCTCGCCAACCTCTTCCACCACGCCCAATGACCATTCTTTCCAGTTGCGCATGTGTAAGAGTTGCAGGTCTTCAAGCTTAGGAAATGCAGTTATTGCTGAGGAACGGCGACCAAGAAGCTCGGGTCCGATCGTTATGATTGCGTCTGCTCCTGAAATCCGAAGGAATTTTAGCTGGGGCAATAGGCCTATCGGAGGAAGTTTTGGACATGATTTGCAATCAACAAGGTGCAAGAATGCCAGGTGAGGAAAGGAGGCACCCAATGACGACGACATCAACCAGCCGGAAAACCCACTACCAAAGAAGTTGTAGAACCGAAGCTCTTCTAGGCTGGATGGAGGAGAGAGGTCGTTGCATATCTTGTTCGCAAGATATTACTAATTAAACTTTTATACTCAAGATCCATTAAAATACTATTTTCAATCGATAATATAGCTAATACATTTAATCTTTCTTGTGACATAGTTGATCGCAAATAAGATTTTATCAACTTTAATTTTGAAAAACTTCTTTCAGCAGAAGCAACTGTTACAGGTATTGTTAATAATATCCTATATGCAATGCATGCATTTGGAAAAGAATCTGTTTTTTTTATAAAACTTAAAATATCAATAGGGGTACTAGTTTCTGTTTGTAAAAATTCTTTTAAAATTTTTAACTCTGAAAATAGATCAATACCATCAATATCAGAATATTCACCATGCTTTAAAAAGTTTTCAAGATTAAGACAACACTTTTTCAAATCATCTTCATTCAAAAATTTTAACTTTCTAAAATTAAACAAAAAACCAAAAACATTTTCATATACGGTAAATTGTTCAAACCTATTTTGAATTGAAAAAATAGCTTGATCTACTATATATAAAAAGTAATCAATTCTAAAAGATTCTTCAGCTGATCTTGTTATCTCATCATCATTATTTTCATCAAAATATTTTTTTCTACAGATCACACGTTTTTCACGAAATATAGGTTCTATTTCCATTTCATTTGCAATTTCTTTAGATGAATTCAAAGCATTCATGAATCCATTTTCCCTATAACTTTTCAAATAAGAAAGAAGACCTTTTAATTGATCTATAGCAACATGAATATGCATGTCT